>NC_051252.2:2084296-2393095 GCF_015237465.2 Chelonia mydas | reverse complement strand
TCTCATTTTTGCCTCCCACCCGCTTCCTCCCTGTGACCATCAAGGAGGCACTGTTGTGTCAGCACGGATCCTGCTAGCCTGACTCACACTGACTAGTACCATTAACTACTCATGGACCAAAATGCTACTCCACATGAGTCAGGCCCCAGGCCTGGGCCCTGCGTTTGAGCCAGCACATGCAGAGGGGACCAGTAATATGTAATTGGCCTGACTCTGTCATATCCCAACATGCTTCGCACTGTGCGTCCTGCTGACCATACCAACGAATTATCAGTATTCATGTAACTGCATCTCATGTACAGTTGCTCATGGGCACAGCAGAAGCCGAGCAGAGCTTAGGATGGCAGCAATTCAGCTGAAGCCAGTCACATCCATAATGGGTGGGATTTGCATGAATCCACTGTTGGTTTGCAGAACCAGACTTCATTTCTCTTTCCGAGGGGAGGACTCTGACTGGGGAGCAGGCATACTGTATATACCATCCGATGAAGTGAGCTCTAGCTCACAAAAGCTTATGCTCAAATAAATTGGTTAGTCTCTAAGGTGCCACAAGTCCTCCTGTTCTTTTTGTATATACCATGGGCAGTGGGGGCTATAAGATCTTTGGCTCCGCAGTCTACATCCTTGTAGCTTTACAGTATCTGAGAACTTGTCAGGCCAAACTCCTCCCTATTGAAGTCAGTGGAGTGACACCGGATCTAAATTTGTCCCTACCTGCAAAGGGAATGAAATTGCTCTGGTGAGTTGCTGTCATGACAAAGCCAGCTATATAGCCAGGATGTTCTCAGGGGCTAGGACGTGGTTCCTTTCAGCTGTTACCGCTAAATGAAAAAATCAAGGAAGCCAGTCACTCTGTCTCCTGCAGGTCTGCTGCCTGCTCTCTCGATTTACCAGGAAGCTCCACTTTATTATTTTCCTAATAAAAAGGGGGCTCCTGCCAACCTGAGCTTCCAAAGAAATCTTCTGTCCAGCTGCTCGCTTTCCCAGGCCTTATTAAAAGTTGTCCAGCCCTTTGATTAAGACAATGACGCTGTCTTGGGAGAAATGACTCAAAGTTAAGAAGACAGCTGTGAAAAGGGCACCAAAAGGCAGACAGACAAGGAGAACTGAACTGACTGGAAAAACAGAGGACCCTCACAAAGTTTAGGTCTCAGTTTTATCTATGGTCCTTTCAAATTATTAATCTTCTTTGGAACAATTCTCTTTGGTCCTAACTGCCTTGATCTTCAAATGTAAGGTTTTGTTAAAAAGTTCCCAACCCCATTGCTAATGTTTTCATGGGTTTTCCTTTAAAAATGTCACTAAAAATAGTTTTTTATCTGGATGAAAACAGTTCCCTCCTGTGCTTGAAACCCAAACAGTTTCTGTCTAAAACTGACTAGGAGTGCACATGTGAACTTGTCTAGCTTCTTTTCCCAGTCCAAATGGAAAAAAAGCTCAAATTGTAAACAGTGTCAATGATGAAAATGGATTTTTTAGGATTCTTTTGCATTCAGTAATCCTAGGTGGTGTCAATAGTACATATAAGGACTTTTTTTGCCCCACTTTTAAATTCTCCTTTTCTTGATCACCAAAAATTAAAGTGTAAAACAGCCACTTTTACAAAAGCTTTAGGTAGAACAAAGTGTTTAGTAAAAGGAATGAGGAGGACTTGTGGCACCTTAGCGACTAACAAATTTATTAGCCATAGAAAGTGTTTCGTGTGACTAGCCGCCCCCAGTTCGTTCTGTGGCAGCACTTTACTGCCTAACACGATTCTGAGAGCTGGGCTCAGCATCATCAAGGATGCAGGTGCAACAAACAAGGAAGTAAAAAAGAGCCACAATACTTTCAAACTCCCTTATTAATGCATGGAGAAAGTGTGTTGCATTACAGTGTAACAAACCTCATTCTTAGCTGTCAGCCAAATTTAAGGCCAGGACCTTAACACAAAAGCACAGACCTCAATCACTGGAGCTAATAGTTTAACTCTGTTAGCTGGTAGCGGCAGTAGGCTGTTATTCCCTAGTGGACTAGCCATTAGAGAGGAATGTAACATGCACTCTGCTAATGTGTTTCATCAGGTAGATACGCTAGGGAATTATTGCAAACAATGGAGATGGGACTTGTTATGCTCTTTCCATGCGCAAAGAGCGACCATATTATTTCAGTCTCAGTGACTTATTTTAGGTTATGCAAAACAATTAAGAGCAAAAGTAAATTCGCAATGAGAGAGAGCGAGCATAATGTATGTGTCTCCTCTGCAACATGCTGCATTGACTCTCCCTCACAAAATGGCAGTGGCCTGTGACAGCAGCAAGAATTACAAAGATGCAGTAACAAGGAACACAATCCTATTCTGTCACCGTCTACACGCACCAGTGGGATGGGCCAAGGATTCTGTGTGTGTTGTGTGACTAACCTTCTACTCTGCTCACTGATGGCTTTGCTGTCCCTCTCCCACCCCCAGCTGGCTCAGATCCTGCCCACAGAGGAGAACTTCCTGTTGTGTTTCAGACAGCATGTTGGATCCAGCTCGGAATTCATGGAGGTGAGTAGAGAGCAGATTTTTATTATTATTATTCTAACAGAACCAGCTCCTGAAGCCATCCTTAGGCTAAATTTCCACTGACATCAAAGGCTGAATAAGGAATTCAGCCTGTAATTTCTTTAATTCTGTTGAGTTAGGTAGAACGTTTCTCCTGCGTGTTAGGAGGCTGGGGGTGGGGGGAGAATGAGGCAGTCAGGCAGGGCCGGGGGAATATACTTGATCTATTACCAGGGGAATGCATTGACTAACAAAAAGAAGAGGAGGACTTGTGGCACCTTAGAGACTAACAAATTTATTTGAGCATAAGCTTTCGTGAGCTACAGCTCACTTCATCGGATGCATTCAGTGGAAAATACAGTGGGGAGATTTATATACACAGAGAACATGAAACAATGGGTGTTACCATACACACTGTAACAAGAGTGATCAGGTAAGGTGAGCTATTACCAGCAGGAGATTGGGGGGGGGGGGGACACATTTTGTAGTGATAATCAAGGTGGGCCATTTCCAGCAGTTGACAAGAATGTGCGAGGAACAGTGTGTGGGGAAATAGTTTTACTTTGTGTAATGACACATCCACTCCCAGTCTTTATTCAAGCCTAAGTTATTTGTATCCAGTTTGCAAATTAATTCCAATTCAGCAGTCTCTCCTTGGAGTCTGTTTTTGAAGGTTTTTTTGTTGAAGAATTGCCACTTTTAGGTCTGTAAAGGAGTGACCAAAGAGATTGAAGTGTTTCAACTGGTTTTTGAATGTTATAATTCTTGACGTCTGATTTGTGTCCATTTATTCTTTTACGTAGAGACTGTCCAGTCTGACCAATGTACATGGCAGAGGGGCATTGCTGGCACATGATGGCATCGATCACATTGGTAGATGTGCAGGTGAACGAGCCTCTGATAGTGTGTCTGATGTGATTAAGCCCTATGATGGTGTCCCCTGAATAGATATGTGGACACAGTTGGCAACGGGCTTTGTTGCAAGGATAGGTTCCTGGGTTAGTGGTTCTGTTGTGTGGTGTGTGGTTGCTGGTGAGTATTTGCTTCAGGTTGGGGGGCTGTCTGTACGCAAGGACTGGCCTGTCTCCCACGATCTGTGAGAGTGATGGGTCGTCCTTCAGGATAGGTTGTAGATCCTTGATGATGCGTTGGAGAGGTTTTAGTTGGGGGCTGAAGGTGATGGCTAGTGGTGTTCTGTTATTTTCTTTGTTGGGCCTGTCTTGTAGTAGGTGACTTCTGGGTACTCTTCTGGCTCTCTCAATTTGTTTCTTCACTTCAGCAGGTGAGTATTGTAGTTGTAAGAATGCTTGATAGAGATCTTGTAGGTGTTTGTCTCTGTCTGAGGGGTTGGAGCAGATGCGGTTGTATCGTATAGCTTGGCTGTAGACGATGGATCGTGTGGTGTGGTCAGGGTGAAAGCTGGAGGCATGGAGGTAGGAATAGCGGTCAGTAGGTTTCCGGTATAGGGTGGTGTTTATGTGACCATCGCTTATTAGCACCATAGTGACCAGGAAGTGGATCTCTTGTGTGGACTGGTCCAGGCTGAGGTTGATGGTGGGATGGAAATTGTTGAAATCCTGGTGGAATTCCTCAAGGGCTTCTTTTCCATGGGTCCAGATGATGAAGATGTCATCAATGTAGCGCAAGTAGAGTAGGGGCATTAGGGGACGAGAGCTGAGGAAGCGTTGTTCTAAGTCAGCCATAAAAATGTTGGCATACTGTGTAACAAGCTATTCCTAATGAATACAGCCTGGCAAAATCCTCGGCCACACTCTCTAGGTGAGTGGTTTCTCTGTCCAGCAGCCATGCTGGCTTCCTCTGAATGTTTTTACCTGGAGGAGAGATAGCTACATGCCAGCTGTAATTCTATCCTCCCACTGAAGGCAAGCTATAGCTATGGATACAACAGGCCAAACCTTGATGCCATTCAAGTCCAGGGACATTTTGCCATAGACTCCAGTGGGAGCAGCATTTAGCTCTACACATCCACGCAGTAGTTTTGTCCTTTTTGTTGCTTGTATTAAGCAGTTCAGGATCGGGGCCATATTGAGTGAGGTGCTGTACAAACAGACAGGACCTGCCACAAAGAGCCTACAGCATAATTCTGGTGTCATATTGCACTTTGTTAAGGGGACAGGTACTCTGAAAGTACCTGGGCTAGTCAGATAGTTTATGACAAGCACAAAGTGGACTGTGGGAACATCGCTGCTCCCTCATCCCAGAGTGACAGGTTGGCTGGTTTCTAACCCCCAAGTCCCAATGACTAAGGCGCACCTTCAATCTAGGAGCTTCACTGATCAGACCTGCACAACACTTGCATCCATGAACACTCCCTAATCTCCAAAGGCCTGGCCCAGCTCACACTCTAAAACCTGGGATGGAGTTTTTGGGCAGGAGCTCTCTTTTTTGATCACTCCCAAGTCCTAGCCAGGAATCTGGACTCGACACCCAGGTGCTGCTCATTAGTGGGATGTGTTTCCTTGTGGAAGAGGAGGAGGACTTCCCTTGTGTTGTGCTGTTGAAATTCACTTTGCCAGAGAATGTTCTAAATTGCCAGGTGCTTTAAATCGGTTCTTTAGCCTCTTTCAAGAATTTGAAGAGGAAGGGAAGAGCAAGGAGATAGATCTGGGCTGCGGGAGGTGATTAATGTCCAGAGGCATAGCTGTCGATGGTTGCTGTGCTATCGGAGATGTGGCCCAAACCTGCAGGTGAGGTGCAGAAGCCTTGTCATCATCAAGGATCTTACGACACTTCTCAGAAGAGTAAGGAAGTTAGTCCCTGTGACTTGCCCAAATTGCAGGTTAGATATTTATATTCTGCCTCCGTACATTTCAGTCCCAGTATTATTTGGATGGTCTCCTCTTCGCTTTCTGTCCTAAACCGTGTAGTGTTACTTTGTGCCCTCGAACAGCGGCTGTGTTCCACACAGAAGTGACAGCATTTTGGAGGAGGGTAAAATGACCTTTATCTACTTCAGAGGGACATTTCTGGGTGTAAGTAGTTAATATTTGAAAAGTTCTTTAAGAGGAGAGGATAAAAGACCCTCTCAAATTATAAAGTGATATGGCATCTCTGTCTAACAGATTCCAAAGTTCTTCATAAATATTATATGTACATGAAAATTTTCACCAGCTAGTGAAATGTAGCTGCTGTTTAGCAACACACAGCAACACTATGCAAGAGTTTAAAACAATTATGGGAAAATGAGTACAACATGCAAATGTGATGCCATTCGATGAAACGGGAGCCTACCTATTGCCATTTAATAGACAAGTGGATTTATTGCTTAATAAGCACATTCAATTAAATATTAAATTCAGCCCATTCCACCAATATCTCGTATAATAATGAGCATGAACTCTTGACATTGTTTTCACCTGAGTACACCCAGCTCTGGTAAACCAATTCCCCTCATGACAAAAACCAGTCTCTTCAGAAAACTCAAGAGACCAATGAGGAGCTGTGCTCTCCTCATGCCAGATGGTGATGGAAATCTATAGTAGGCAGTAGAAAAGCACGTAGGGAGACCTCTTCTGACATACCGTGTGGGGGATACAAGATAGTGTCTTCACAGGAAGCAGGAAAATACTTTGATCAACCAACCCCTCAGAGAGAGACTGTAAACAGACTCCTGATCTATAGGGCCTGACTTCAACTGGGGACTCAGGTGTCATGGTAAAGGATGCTGTATTAGACCTGAGATAGACAGAAACTTACAATAAATGCGAACCAAGTGTGGGGAAAAATGCACATTTCTACTGCCCTTCCCTCCCTCTTTGTCACCTCTGTTGTTCATGGGTAACAGTCTGTCTCCTCCACAGCTACAGAACAGGTTCACACTCAGTGAGCCAAACTCCTTAACAGGCTGGGTTTCGTTTGAGTTTGGTGCAGGTGGTTGTGGGGTAGTTCTTACTGTATTTGAGATGGATGTGCCGATGTTGAGACAACACACAAATCACTAGGAGAATGGACCTCGTGTTGTAGGTCTGTTGTCATGACAGCTTTAGTTATTCCCATTCCCATTCCCAATGCCACGAGAGGGGCTACCTAAAAAGGAAAAGCTGACAGGGGTAGTCCCAGTACATTCTCTGCTGTCTACATATGTACCTCGGGCCAGATCCAGCCCGGATGTTAAGTGGATGCAGTTCCCAGTAAAATCAGTGGATTCCCGACAAGTATGTCATAAAGCTGCTATGGCCAGAAGGGACCGTTATGACTATCTAGTCTGACCTGTATAACACAGGCCATAGAACTCATGAAGTAATTTCTGCATCGAGCCCATAACTTCTGTTTGACTTATAGTAGATCTTTTAGAAAGACATCCCATCTAGATTTAAAGACTTCAAGTGATGGAGAATCCATCATGCCCTAGGTAAGTTGTTCCAGTGGTTAATTACCCTTAATGTTAAATTTTCTCCTTATTTCTTGCCTGAATTGGTCTAGCTTCAGCTTCTAGCCATTAGATCGCATTTATACCTTTGTCTTCTAGATCAAAGACCTATCACTGTCTCACTATCCGAAATCTATTACTTTTTTCAGTGGGGGATCACTTGTACTAATGTGTGGCATTTCCATTGCAGGCCTGGCGGAAATATGACACAGACCGCAGCGGGTATATAGAAGCCAATGAACTCAAGGTGGGGAATGACTGAAGAGTGTCTTGGAGATATGACTTTAAAGGGCTGTCCTGTTGGTGGGGGCTATTCTAGGGTGGCATTCTAGACCATACCATAGCTCTCCTGAGAGTCGTTCTCTGAGAAAAGCAGTTTGTGTGCATGTCCGCAGCTCTTGTATATCTTATGATTACTCAGTCTATCAGAAGCTAGGCTTGATCGCTTACACTGTCCCTTTGCAGCTCCTGATCACTTCAGCCTGCATTGTACTTCACAGTATAGTGCCTACTCCTGCTGCCATTGAAGTCAAGTGGGAAAACTGTCATTGACACTGGCAGAAGCAGAGCTGGGCTCTCAGGCAGATGGGAGACTCTTACTGAAGCTGTCTTACATTAGAATAGCTTGGGGAGATGAGCTGATAAAGATCAGCGGTCTGCAACTGTTCAGAAACAACTAGAAATAAAGCTCACTAAACACACCCAGGGTCGAATCCTGCCCAGTGACTTCGCTGCAACACCACTGAATGCCAATGGGGTTGCACAAATGCAAGCAGTAGAATCTGCACTACGGACCCACTCCATGATGGCATTGCATTGTCTTAAGTGACCACTGTAAAGCAACCCCAAAGTTTCCATGGCAGTTTGGTGTAGTCTTTAACGAGCCTCTGCTGCTAGGTAGGCAACTGGTTTCTGCTTTGCCCTGTGGGTGGTGGCTGAAGGCAGGTTTCACTGTGTATTGTCTATATTACCCCACATTATAAGACTGGGCTGTTCCTGTGAAGTGCTTAGCAGCTTCAGTTGCCATCAGCATCCAGGAGTGTTGCGGGCTCTCTGCACCGTACAAACCTGAGCCTACTAACACCAGCTGTTCCGGTCGCTCTCACCGTATCTTAGGATATTAGACATGTACAATGCTGGAAGCTGCCCCATATGCCTAGGTTTGCCTTACTCAGTGGGTTGCTGAAGTGCTCCTGATCTCAAAACCCTTGTGAGAGACGGGGCACATAATTTGGGCCAGTCCCCTTGGCTGGGTGCCATGTAGCTTTCAGAGGGTGAAGAGCCAGAACCAGATAATGCCAGCAGGACATTTTGAGCCAGCTCCTCGGCTGGTGTAAACTAGCATGGCTGCACAGGAGTCCGTTAGAGCTGTGTTGCAATTTACACTACCTTTGGGTCGGGGTATTTCTCAAGGCACATAGAATGAAGCGAGGATCAGGCAATTCCCATTCTGGAAGGGAATTTAGAGCTCTTTGAAGAAGGTTCCTTTGGGGGTGATTCAGAGTGAGAAATGCCTAATCTCCAGAGTGATGCTGTGAGAAAGAAATGCTCACTGTGGATCACACCAACAAACCTAAAGACAAATTCCACCCCGTGGAAGTGGGTCCAGCCCCATTGATGTCCACGTATACTGGGGCTAAATCTGACCCCAAGAGGCACGAGGAGATGCTACTTCCTATGGAGTATGTAAGGACGAGGCAGTCCACTATAGGCACTCATTCCCAGGTTTACTCCTAGGGGAATTTGTGCCAAGCACTCTGCTGCTTTGAGACTAGCACAGTGATGGGGGTGCCAAGGTACTAGCCAGTGACCACTGCGTCCCCGTGAAGTTCCCACACTAACATTTTCAGACATGCTCTTGCGTTGTGGCTATAGCCCTTGACTGGACAGGTGTGACGCGTCTCCTTGCAACCCATCAGTACCATTCCTGGACTGCCCAGCAGTGGACGTGCCTTTTTCCCCAGTGAAGAAAAACAAAGGGCCTGTTGTTACTACAGCAACCCAGGTGGAGTTCTGCCTTGGTAAGCCAGGGTTTGTAACTGTGACGAATCTTACACGGTCCTCTCCTCTCGCAGGGATTCCTGTCAGACCTGTTAAAGAAAGCGAACAAGCCCTACGATGAGCCAAAGCTGCAAGAATATACACAGACCATAGTAAGTGACCCCAATCCTGGGGGAGGGGGTCCTGCTGCTGCCTCCCCTGTGGCAGCTGCCCCAGCTCCCTCCATTCAGAGCCCATTCGGCCTCCTGCAGAACCAGCTCAGAGAAGTTGTGGGGACGAGGAGTCAGTCTGCGTGAGTCCAGCTGCCTGAAGAGGGACACCAGCAGAAGGGTGAAAAGCAAAGGGGTTAGATTAGGAAACAAAGCTCCTCTTCCCATTGCTAAAATCAGAGATGCTCCCCCATCCTCCCCCTGGTTTGGGCAAACAGCCCCCCCCACACGCCCCTCCTCCTCTTCAGCGGGTGCAGTGAGAGCTCCCCCAGCCTGTGTCCACTCCTTTCGCCAACGTGGGGAATGTGTCCCTCGCACTCTCCTCCCTCCGCACCAGTGACGGAGCCCATGTGCCGCAGTGCAACTCCTGGCCTCACCAGGTACTCTCTCTTACCGGTGTTGTGGTAGCACCAAGAGGCCTGCTCAGGCCCTCGCTGTGCTATGCACCGGACACACGTCACGAAAAGCCAATTCCTGCCCCAAAGAGCTTATGGCGTCTGTAGCAGAGAAGGCAGGCTCCTGTAGCACTGGGCTGAATGATCTCTTCGGCTGGGGCAATTCTAGTTCTGTCTCAGGACTCGGAGACTCCCCAGGGGTCACTAGCCCTTGTCACCGCTACCATCTTCCAGCCAAAAGAGTGGATGTGATTCCCAGAGCCTGTCAGAAGTGCTGCTCTATCTAACAGCAATGGTAGGCCCTCAGAGGGCGGGTGCACACGTTCCGCAGCACTCCCTGCCCTGACTCCCCCAGGCAGAAAGAAATCTGGATCAGAGACTCTGCTGTAGGAGCATGAGCAGCACACCCTTGGGCTGGGCCCTTCAGTCACAGGAAAGGGCAGGCTGGGGCCAGTGCAAAGGGTTCCGGTGCTAGCCTGTGTCTAACCGCAGAATGGCTTCCCCCACTGCCCCAACAGGTCCACTCTTCGCACGAAAGGAGAGTTCAGTGTCTAGGCCCCCAGCAATTCCTTGGCCTCTCTGCTGAGATTGCCAACAGAATCTGGCTAGTGGCATGTGATGTGGAAAGTGGGGTGAGACTGTCCTAACGAAGAGTGCACTAGACTGGAAATGTGGAGACCGGGGTCCTAGTCCCAGCTCTGGCACTTACCTGCTAGGTGACCTTGGGCAAGTCCCTTCCCCTCTTGTGCCCCAGTTTCACTGTCTGTATAATGGGGATAATGATAGTGGCCTCCTGTTTATATTGCTTTGAGATCTACTGATTAAAAGTGCTATGTGAGAGCTTGGTATTGTTAAACCTGTCACAGGCTTTACTAAGTGTAAAATGAAGACGCACACATCACAGGCCCAACCTATCCCTGGGGGTTGCCCATTGAAGTTACGCTAGGGAACAGTTTGGCTCAACGTTTTCTCCCTACAGTTCGCTTAGCTATAAAATCAAGCTTATCTGGCTGATGAGAGCTTTCTTCCTAACACACCCTGAACCAGGCCTGCCCTCCTCCTAGGGTTGCCAACTTTCTAACTGCTGAAATCTGGGCACCCAGCCCCACCCTCTGCCCTTTCCCTGCCCCTTCCCCCCAGACCCCACCCCCAGGCCCGCCTCTTTCCCAGGCCCTGCCTCCAGCTCGCTCCTCCCACCTGTTGCTCACTCCCCCATGTCCTGGGACTCACCTACCACCTGCAGAGCTGGGCTGGGAGGAGCTGATGCGGTGCCTGCCCAACTTGGGGCATGGAGGGGCTGAGGGGGCTCAGTTCCTGGAGCAAGAGGCCAGGGTGGGAAAATCAGGGCAGAGCGGGGCGGGTGGGGGCTGACAGGATTCCCACACACACCCCAGTCTGTCTGCTGGAGATTGCCGAGAGCCAGCCAGCCACTTCTCTCCGCGAGCAGAGAAGAAGCTCCTCCAGGCTCCAGCTGCTGCATTTCCTGCCCTGTATTGGCAGAGTCCTGTTACTGCAGGATTCCCTTTTTGACTGAACTTTCTGGTCGAAAACCGGACATCTGGCAACCCTACCTCCTCCGTGACTGAATTAAACAGGCCCCATTTCCCAACCCCCAGTAGAAAGCTGGCATTGTGGCAGCTGACCCCCTGCTTTGCCAAAGGCTTAGCTGCAATCCCAACTGGGGCTGTTGGTGGAGGGAAGAGCCGGTCACTAACAGACTGCTGGTTTGTGTCCCATCAGCTGCGGATGTTCGATATGAATGGGGACGGGAAGCTGGGCCTGTCGGAGATGTCCCGGTAAGGGTCCTCTTGCACTGCTTGCTACTGGGGCTTCTTCGTCTTCCCCCTGCAAGAGCCAAAGAAAACTATAGACCCTCCCCCCAATCAAACCCATCTTCCCCCGCTGCTGAATTACAGCTCCATCTGCATGCAGCCAGGCATCCTCTGAACTTGTTCTACAAGCCACTCCAGTCCTTCCTCAAAGCCATTCCAAACAAAGGGCTTCAGACCCGACTGCTATTAAAGTCCAGGGGCCGGGCTTCCTTCCCATTTGCACCAATGGAGCTCCACGGAGTTACTTCTCATTCACACTAGTGCCAGAGAGGAATCAGCACCAGGAATGGAAGAGACGACTATGGCTTGCCCAACTGCAGAAAAAGCATTCCATGAGGCCTAATACCATTGGCCTTATGGCCTCTGAAAAAGAACAACATTAATCTCCAGGCCTGGGCAGTGGGGAGCAATCACCAATAGCTCCAGCCTGGCAGACTGTAGGACAAACAAACTGCTTCCTGCCCAATTCTGTCCATACACCTCAATCCCAACCTCTAGCACCCGTTGCTATTCCACTTCTGGCCCGACTCACCTAATCATGCCAAATCAGGTTGCAGACAGACATCCACTGGAGTCTGGGCTGTGACCATCCTATCAATCTCAACAGCTTTTAACCCTTGGTCTCCCTGAGTTGAAGACCATACCCTTCCTGAGAGGGCTGAGCGGCAAAACAGGGAGGCCTCCATTTTAGCAGCTGGTTGGTGCAGGCTGTAGGCCCATCTTTACAGGGCTCCACTAACTAGCTTCAGTGCAGTACATCCACAGAAGAGCAGGCAAGGCCGATCTCTCCAGGGCAGCATCTGTGCAGAGCTCTGAGGATGATACGCCCTGTTGGCTACATGTGCCGGGTGAGTGTCTCCTCTCAGCTCCCTATTTACCCTTTCACAATCTCTCTGCAGACTCTTACCTGTGCAGGAGAACTTCCTACTTAAATTTCAGGTAAAAAAAATTGCTCTTCCTTTTCCCATGTGATTGTATTTCCTTGCATCCTTCCCTGTGTGCGTGGCTCATTTCTTTATTCTTTCTGTCATTGTCCAGGGAATGAAACTAGCCACCGAGGAATTCAATGCTATCTTTGCATTTTATGACAAGGTAAGAGGCTTGTGTGGATGGGGTGGGGAAGAAGGGGAAGCACAAGGGGATTTGAAATCCTATGAGCTTGGTCAAGGAAGAACTCTTCCTAGCACTTTATTTCCCCTGTTCTCTCTAGCCTGCTGCAACTGGGAAAGGCATTTTGGCATTCTCTCCCATTCACCGTCATAAAACCAGCACAGAATAAAAGATCCTCTAGCCAGAGTCTCTGCTGGTCTAAATCTGCAGGGCTCCATTAAGTTGCAGCATAATTATGCCAACTGAGGCTAGCTGGGGTTCTAGTCCACAGCACGTAGACAACTGCTCTGCTCATGGAGGGGGTATGAAGGAGACTCTTGTTCCAATGTGAGTAGGGGAGTTCTGCCTGTAGAGGACAGAAGAGCACATTTTAAAGAGTCTATGAATCCTGGGATCTGCTGCCCACCTGAACACAGGGGACTTGTGGATTTAGAGACAGAATAATAATGGAGAATGAAATCCTGCTTTTTTGGACCACTGCTGCTGCTAGCCGTTATAGTGAGTAGAGCTGGCACCAGCCTGTATATAGGGGAGGATTCTCCTGTCACTTATACCAGTGTAACACCCTTGATTTCAATGGAGACATGCCCATGGGCTCTGGATCAGGCCCTAGACTCAAAGCCTTTCTGGTGCTAGCAATGAGCTTTGACTCAGGGCCTTACCCCAGTGAGAGTGGCAATGTTTCCAATGGCTGCATCATCACATTATGAACACAGTCAAAAGTGAAACCAATTCCCCACTGCTGCCCTCTGGACTAAGGAGAGTGCTGCTCCCAGCAGTGTCAGGTCTCCTGTAGCTTACAGGCCCCCAAACCTGTGAGGGATCCAGGGGAATGGCAGGTCTGAGCTGTTCCCTGGTGGTTGACAGCAAGGCCACTGCGGCCCTAGGAAGCAGAGGCAGGGAGATGATTGCAGGGCCCTGTGGGTTGGATGAAGTGTGTCCTAATGTGTGTCTATTCTCCTGCTCACCAGGATGGGAGCGGCTTCATTGATGAGAACGAGCTGGATGCCCTTTTGAAAGATCTCTATGAGAAGCACAAGAAGGTGAGCTGACAAGGAACAAATGGAGACAAACCTAAGGGCAGCTCCTGTTAAACTCAGTGGGCAAATCCACTAGAGCAGCTTTGCTCCCTAGGTCTGCCATAGCAGCTGTTGCGTCCTCCATGACTAGTCTTTGTTTTGTGCGTGGATGAAGTGCAGGGCAGTGCCTTAGGCACGGATAAGTGCATCACAGCGTCATCTTTATGCCAGCAGCAAGCATGGGGAAATCCTCTTGGGGCCAGCCGGATGCTGGCTGCAGCCCCATGTGGTGCACAGAAGGTACACTGGAATATCTGGCCCAAAGTTTGCCATGCTGGAGCCGTAGCTGGACCTGTCATTTAGGGTTCAATCCTGCAGGGTGCAGAAGGTAGGCCAGAGTGCTAGTGCTGGGCATCTGGGGTTTGCATAGCACCTGATCAGCACTGATCAGGTGGGTGTGGGGGAAGCATAGCTCAGTGGTTTGAGCATTGGCCTGCTAAACCCAGGGTTGTCAGTTCAATCCTTGAGGGGGCCATTTAGGGATCTGGGCAAAAATTGGGGACTGGTCCTGCTTTTGACAGGTGGTTGGACTAGATGAGCTCCTGAGGTCCTTCCAACCCTGATATTCTGTAATAAGCCTGCACAGTCCTCAGCAATGTCTGCCCTGAGGAATGTAGGAGCAGTGGAGGCCAGGCGCTTGAATCACTGTTGCCCTGTGCTTGCTTGGCCCTGTGCGGGGTGCTGCTAAATCAGAGTGGCACAAGGAAGCTGCTACTTCCAGTAAGCAGGTTTATTATTAAGCAGCTCAGACAGCAGAGGCTCATGGTTTTAGATCCACAGGTTCCAGGTTCAGTCCCTGCAGATGACCCAGCCAAGGAGCCATTGCACTGTGCAGTGGTGAATATGGCCCATTGCCAAGTCAGGACATGGGTGCTTACTTGCAAGCCATTCAATGCAGTTTGCCTCTGTGCAGAGGCCTGTGCTCCACTGAAGTCCCACATCTGCTCTTTTCTGAAGAGTTCATAGAATCATAGAATATCAGGGTTGGAAGGGACCTCAGGAGGTCATCTAGTCCAACCCCCTGCTCAAAGCAGGACCAATCCCCAACTAAATCATCCCAGCCAGGGCTTTGTCAAGCCTGACCTTAAAAACCTCTAAGGAAGGAGATTCCACCACCTCCCTAGGTAACGCATTCCAGTGCTTCACCACCCTCCTAGTGAAAAAGATTTTTCTAATATCCAACCTAAACCTCCCCCACTGCAACTTGAGACCATTACTCCTTGTTCCGTCATCTGCTACCACTGAGAACAGTCTAGAGCCATCCTTCTTGGAACCCCCTTTCAGGTAGCTGAAAGCAGATATCAAATCCCCCCTTATTCTTCTCTTCTGCAGACTAAACAATCCCAGTTCCCTCAGCCTCTCCTCATAAGTCATGTGTTCCAGTCCCCTCATCATTTTTGTTGCCCTCCGCTGGACATTTTCCAATTTTTCCACATCCTTCTTGTAGCGTGGGGCCCAAAACTGGACACAGTACTCCAGATGAGGCCTCACCAATGTCGAATAGAGGGGAACGATCACGTCCCTCAATCTGCTGGCAATGCCCCTCCTTATACAGCCCAAAATGCCATTGGCCTTCTTGGCAACAAGGGCACACTGCTGACTCATATCCAGCTTCTCGTCCACTGTAACCCCTAGGTCTTTCTCTGCAGAACTGCTGCTGAGCCACTCGGTCCCTAGTCTGTAGCGGTGCATGGGATTCTTCCGTCCTAAGTGCAGGACTCTGCACTTGTCCTTGTTAAACCTCATCAGATTTCTTTTGGCCCAATCCTCTAATTTCTCTAGGTCCCTCTGTATCCTATCCCTACCCTCCAGCGTATCTTCCACTCCTCCCAGTTTAGTGTCATCTACAAATTTGCTGAGGGTGCAATCCACGCCGTCTTCCAGATCATTAATGAAGATATTGGACAAAACTGGCCCCAGGACCGACCCTTGGGGCACTCCGCTTGATACCGGCTGCCAACTAGACATGGAGCCATTGATCACTAGCCGTTGAGCCCGACGATCTATCCACTTTCTATCCACCTTATTGTCCATTCATCCAGCTCATACTTCTTTAACTTGCTGGCAAGAATACTGTGGGAGACAGTGTCAAAAGCTTTGCTAAAGTCAAGGAACAACACGTCCATTGCTTTCCCCTCATCCACAGAGCCAGTTATCTCGTCATAGAAGGCAATTAGATTAGTCAGGCATGACTTGCCCTTGGTGAATCCATGCTGACTGTTCCTGATCACTTCCCTCTCCTCTAAGTGCTTCAGAATTGATTCCTTGAGGACCTGCTCCATGATTTTTCCAGGGACTGAGGTGAGGCTGACTGGCCTGTAGTTCCCAGGATCCTCCTTCTTCCCTTTTTTAAAGATGGGCACTACATTAGCCTTTTTCCAGTCATCTGGGACCTCCCCCAATAGCCATGAGTTTTCAAAGATAATGGCCAATGGCTCTGCAATCACATCCGCCAACTCCTTTAGCACTCTCAGACACAGCGCATCCAGCCCCATGGACTTGTGCCCGTCCAGCTTTTCTAAATAGTCCCGAACCACTTCTTTCTTTACAGAGGGCTGGTCACCTCCTCCCCATGCTGTGCTGCCCAGTGCAGTAGTCTGGGAGCTGACCTTGTTTGTGAAGACAGAGGCAAAAAAAGCATTGAGTACTTTAGCTTTTTCCACATCCTCTGTCACTAGGTTGCCTCCCTCATTCAGTAAGGGGCCCACACTTTCCTTGACTTTCTTCTTGTTGCTAATACCTGAAGAAACCCTTCTTGTTATTCTTACCATCTCTTGCTAGCTGCAACTCCAAGTGGGATTTGGCCTTCCTGATTTCACTCCTGCATTCCTGAGCAATATTTTTATACTCTTCCCTGGTCATTTGTCCAATCTTGCACTTCTTGTCAGCTTCTTTTTTGTGTTTAAGATCAGCAAGGATGTCACTGTGAAGCCAAGCTGGTGGCCTGCCATATTTACTATTCTTTCGACACATCGGGATGGTTTGTTCCTTGAACCTCAATAAGGATTCTTTAAAATACAGCCAGCTCTCCTGGACTCCTTTCCCCCTCATGTTATTCTCCCAGGGGATCCTGCCCATCAGTTCCCTGAGGGAGTCAAAGTCTGCTTTTCTGAAGTCCAGGGTCCGTATTCTGCTGCTCTCCTTTCTTCCCTGTGTCAGGATCCTGAACTCGACCATCTCATGGTCACTGCCTCCCAGGTTCCCATCCCCTTTTGCTTCCCCTACTAATTCTTCCCGGTTTGTGAGCAGCAGGTCAAGAAGAGCTCTGCCCCTAGTTGGTTCCTCCAGCACTTGCACCAGGAAATTGTCCCCTACCCTCTCCAAAAACTTCCTGGATTGTCTGTGCACCGCTGTATTGCTCTCCCAGCAGATATCATGGTGATTGAAGTCTCCCATGAGAACCAGGGCCTGCGATCTAGTAACTTCCGTGAGTTGCCAGAAGAAAGCCTTGTCCACCTCATCCCCCTGGTCCGGTGGTCTATAGCAGACTCCCACCACGACATCACCCTTGTTGCTCACACTTCTAAACTTAATCCAGAGACTCTCAGGTTTTTCTGCAGTTTCATACTTGAGCTCTGAAGCAGTCATACTGCTCCCTTACATACAGTGCAACTCCCCCACCTTTTCTGCCCTGCCTGTCCTTCCTGAACAGTTCCCCCTAGTGCGGGGGGAAAAAAAAAGAGGAGAGTTGGATCTCTCCGCGGTGGGGAGGAAGGAGTCCGTGGGAGGAAGCTTGGTGCTTCTGACTCTCTGTGCAGGGGTGAGAGTCATTCTAGCCAAGCAGTTATGGCCAGAGTACAAACAGCTGCTCCAGCTGTTTTGCAGAGTCCAGGAAGTACTTAAGGAAAGAGTACAAAGTGAACTACAGCAAGTTTGTAGGACAAATGCAGAGACTGGGCCTGATTTACCCATCTTACTCCTGCTTTACACTGGGGAAACTGCCCTGCTCTCAGTGGTGTTGCAGTGGCCTACCACGGTGGAGTTGGAGTCTGTGGGCCTGGCCCCCACTCAGTAATAAAGCAGCTCACTTCTTGCTTTCAGACACCGCCGCTGTCCATTTCCCCTTGCTGGCTGAGTCACATTAGCCCTCCACCCAAGGGTCTCCTATGAGGGGTTCTGCTCCCTCCTTCTCAAGGTCTCCCCACTTCCAAGCTTCCTCCCACGGAGAGATCCAACTCTCCTCTTTTTTCCCCCCGCACTAGGGGGAACTGCCACAAGCCACCTTTACACTGCCTCTCTTCCCAGCATGCTTTGCTACCAGTCTACAATGCCCATGCTCTCTGCGACCTACAATCCCCCAAATCCTTCTGCTCTGGAAGTAGGGTAGCCAGGTGCCCAGTTTTCAACCAGAAAGTTCAGTTGAAAAAGGGGACCAGTGCCCAGTCAGATCTGCTGGCTGGTACTCAAAGTCTGGTTGCTGTAGATGGGGGAGGTGCCAGGTCTTCACCTGCTCCAGCCCCCCCATACTCAGCCGTGGCTACCTCCTACCTACGTCGGGCAGCTGCAGCCCCCAGCCCCGGCTTCACGGGCGAGTCCCTCCTGATTCAGGTAGGAGGGGTGGGAGAGGAAAAGCAGTGAGTGACCGGGGGGAGGGGGGCAGGGAAGGTTCTGGCACTCCTGGTGGAGTGTCCAGTTTTTAAATATTACCAGGTTGGCAACCTTAGCTGGGAGGTCCTTGAATTCCACTTCAAAGGCCAGCTCATCCCATTGAAATCTAGTCCTGTGTGTGACACACCATTGAAATCTAGGTGTGTGTGTGCAGCCATTCTATATCATGTTCCTTTCTGTTCCCGTCTGCCAGGAAATGAACATCCAGCAGCTCACCAACTACAGAAAGAGCATCATGAACCTCTCCGATGGGGGGAAGCTATACCGCACGGAACTGGAAATTGTACTCTGCAACGAGCCCCCCATGTAAAGAGGCGCCAGCCCCACTCCTCCAAAACCTCCCCCACCCTGCCACCTTCTACAAAGATGACTAGAGAGGGCAAGCGTGAGTGGATGAGGAGGGAGAGCAACTGGATGGGTCTCTGACCAATAAACTCCAAACCCCCCAGGCTAGACTTGCTGATCTGCTTGTGACCCGGGTCACAGAAGCTTCGCCAACAGTAGTGAGAGGGGCAGTGATGCATGACCTCATCCACCAGTGGCTCTGTGATTTAGGCTAAGTGTTCAGTAGGGTGATAGTCCAGTTCTCTTCCTGGGTACAGCCTGTGTCTCTTGCATTGGCGTAGTTTGTTTCCTGTACATACCTGAATCTGGAGTGAATAATTTGTTTTTTGTTCTTTTCGGGTTCTGTCTTATTGTTTACCAAAGAACAGTTTACAAATAAACTTAGTACTGCTATCGGGGCTGACAGGCTGCGCTTGGATCTCTTTTCTCCGGGATGGTGAAGGCCACACCTGCAAGCAAATAGGCACTAGGTTTTTCAGAAGAGCTCCGCTTCCAACGTGGAAAAATCCGACTGGTGCTTAAGTGCTCAGCACACTGGGTGCTGCACTCAGTTGAAAATCTCTCCTAAAGAGTCACAGGTACAGAAGGTGCTGGGTACTGAATAGAACTGTTTGGAAAGTGGTGGTGCTTGGAGAGGGGTGCCACATGAAATAGAGAGGTTTTGGGAGGGGGAAAGAGGTGGGGTGTTTGCAAAAAAACCCAAAACTGATGTTGTGGTGCATAGTGGGAGTTGTAGTTCAGATGCCTTGTGATCCCATTCTCATTTATAGGCTGGGTTCCCTGGTCAGACTACCTCTCCCATGATGCATCACCATCTCCTCTCTTGGTGAAGGTAGGTGGTATATCATGGCAGGTGATAGATTTGGTGCATCATGGGAAATGTAGTCTGACCAGAGAGGCCAGCCCATAGAAAAGAACAGAAGCATGAGACTCTGAAACTACAACTCCCATGAGGCACCATGGCAGCAATTCTGAATTGAAGTATTTCAGTATTTGGGTATTCAGTTTTTTCAATGGCAGGGGTGGGGAGGGTAAGAATTAATTTCCCTGTGGAAAAGCAGATACTTTTAGTTTAAAAATATCATTTAGTCAAAAACCTAATCTTCCCTCAAAACTGTCTCAGTGCAAAAAAAAGTCACTGGCTGTAGTGTTGAGCCCTTGAAATTCCAGCCCTGAGCTCTTCTGAAAATCTGACTCCATAGGGGGATATTTTGTTATTTTTTGCCATCTGAAATTCAGATTCATGATCAGGTTTGAAGGCTGGTCAGTGTTTCTATGGTCCTGCAGCAGCCATAGGGCTGGCTTGTCCCACTGCCAGTGTCTTAAAACTCTGGTTCTAGTTTGAAAAGAAGCTATGCAAGAATGATTTCTTAATCAGATTTTCTCCTTGTCATCACTTATACTTGTCTGAGGGGGGCATAACACCAAGAGGCAAATTATCTGCTGATATAACTCCACTGAGGTCAGTGGTAATATGCCTACAGAGAATTTAGCCCAACAACTGTTATTTGGTAGCATCTGACACTCACTTAGCACAGGTATATGAGAGAACACAAGGAGCAAGGCAAGGGAGAACTGGGGCCTGAGTGGTTTTCTCTCCAGCACATCTGCTTGAGTTAGCGGATAAAAATAAGCTCTCATCTTGTTTCTGCTGCTAGCCCTGCCATGTCAACACACTGCAGAGAGTGAGCTGCATGGTCTATTCTCCCATGTGCACCATCAATAGATCTGTTCTAAGTTCTAATCACTGACACCTGTGCAAACCCAGGGATGGCAGGGTGATTGTACAAATGTAACCGAGGACCTGATCTGAAGACAACAGGGTTGCAGACGTATTAGGGGGTTTCATTTGCCCTTAGGAACATTTTTACCGATGATGATGCAGGAGAAAGAAAGATCCCACCTTGATTCTCTTTGCTTAGTGAGCTGACAGCAAGGCCACTAGCACTTACTGCAGTATAACTTATGTCACTCAGGGGTGTGAAAAAGGAACATAAGCTACACCAACCTAAGTGCCGGGTTAGAAGCACTATGCTGGCGTGAGAGCTTCTCCTGCTGACATAGCTACCACCACTCACAGAGCTGGAGTAGTGAAGCGGACGGGAGAGGTCCCTCCCATCAGCTTACAGTGATTACATTATCTTACTGCAGCTCTGCCACTGTAAACTCTAGTGTAGCCATAGCCTAGAAATAACATACTTTAATTTGTAACCCAAGCATACTTGCCCCGATGTCATTGAGAAGCTACAGGAAGGTCTACACTTGAAACTCTGCTGGAATTGTAATGTCGCATCGGAACCTGGGGTGTTTTAATAACATTTCGACACCAATAAAAGCCAGAATGTAGATGCAGTTATGCCAGGGGGAAAAGGCCTTAGCTGGGGTAGCTGGTGTCATTCAGAGAGTGGATATAAGCTGTACTTGCAAAGAAACTTTTGCTAGTATTAGCTGCATCTATGCTAAGAGGGTTTGCTCGTGTAGTTATATCAGCAACCCTTTCTAGTGTAAAGAAGGCCTAAGTATGGAACCCCACAATGCCAGACTACAAAATTGCTTTCAGAGCAGATCAGAGATGCACTTGAATGCCAATAAGAGAAAATATTTTATACACAACATAGTAATTTATGGAACTTGTTATTGTAGGACACTGAAATAAATAACTTAGTGCAATTCTAAGAGTGATATTGCCATAGATTAAATGCAAAAAAAAAAAAAAAAAAAAACCAAAAAAACCGAAAACACAAACTAAGTTAATGCACCACTAAAGTTCCCATTTAAAATGACAAAGTCAAGAGCTACAAAATAAGTTCATTGCAAGTTACCTCGCAAAGGCTTCCGCGAGTGAGCAGTGTCAGAGCACGGTACCAGTCTAGACAGACCAGTGATCTCTGGTCTATTCCAGCATGGCAGGTCATATGTTTGAACAGCTTCTATTGCATTTTGCCAGGGATGTACCAGGTACAAGGAACCAGAATGATGCACCAGCTCTGGTCCACTATATTTCAACAAAATTCATTTTATATGTTATTCCAGCAACTTTCTGAAATTTGAGGAAAAACCAGGAAAGATGACAAAAATCTTTGCCATTTTTCCTACTTTTTTGGACCAGCTTGATCAAATATTGAGTGAAAGGGAAATTTTCTTCAAAAAATGTGTATTCCTCTCCACTTTGTTTTCCAGTCAATGCCAAAAAACGTTATTAATTAAATATGACCTTGTCATGGGATTCACTCACCACTAGGGCACCTCCTCCTGGCTGTTCTGGGGATTAGCACCTTCCAGCTTCTGCTGTTTATCTGTGCACCCTGCTGCCTCTTTCTCTCTGCAACTCAGCGCACCCTCTCTTCTTGGCTTGGCCCTCTAGCCAGATTACTATCGTCCTCCCCTTTCAGGGTAACAAAGTCCTATTGGACAATAGTCCCAGGCGCTCTTCTGTTCTACTCTTTGGTCAGTGCCACTTCTCCCAGATGCTGGTCATAGAACCTAGGCCCACTCCCTACTCTGGGTTCCAGTCCAGAGACCCCATGTCTAGCAACTGTGAGCTGCCTTCTTCCAGACCCAGACTGTGCTTTCCCTGGACCCTTCCTCCATCTTTTGTGTTGTGTCGTGTCGTGTCCTGTCTTGTCTCGTCCCACCACATTTCCCCTTCCCTTACCCCCACCACATTTCTGCTGGGAACTTCCTGGCTTTCCTTCTCAGCTGGGCTTCATCATCAATCAGCCTCTCAAGCCCCAGTTCTCCCGCAGGTGCAGCCCTTCAGGTTAATTAATCTAATTTAACCTGCTCTGCCTTGTGTGGGGTAAACACCCCATCACAGGCCTCAAATACAAAATCTTTAAAAAGGATAAACATCAATAACCAGCATGTGCCAGGGGATAAGCGAATCACTCCATTCCAGGGGTAGATAAAAACTTTCCCTCCAAGAGGTATATTACAGCCAATGCTCTGTGAGCTCTTAGGCAAGGTGCACCATGAACCTAAACTCTGCAGCTAGTTTCCTGCATTCTGGATGGCAGATTGGGATGGTGTCATTTACTTTAAAAATTGGATGTTTATGGTGAAACAGCTGGTGCTCTGTGCTATTCAAATACTGCCCTAATCCACCCCAGAGGTGGCTGCATTTCAGTGATTGGGAGAAATGATTCTACCTTTTAAATGAGTTCTCTGTGGGTGAAAGTGCATAGCTCCACTGATCTCAGTGGAGTTTTACCCATTTACACCAGGAGAGAATGTGGCCACAAATACATTGGGACCCTCCTGGATCAAAGATGCTATTGAAATGAGATCATCATTAGATTGGAATCCCACCTGCTGACATGACTGGGCATTCTACAGGCAACAAACCGGCCAGGGGCTTTGTGAAATATCCTGCTTGAGAACTCTCCTCCCGCTCCCATCGGCTCCTCCTACACCCCCACGAGTGTCTAGGATGGATCATAGTATCCATCTCTTAACACCCAATGCTGACAGAATTGCCCTGTGTCCTGCATAATGGTGCCAACTGGAGTGACTCACTGGAGTGGATCAACATTACTTGTTAAGTACCCACAGTGTGCTTGGCACTTCAGAAGGCAAAGGGGAGGGTAGCCCTGGCTACAGAGAACTTACTGTCTAGGGGCTAGAAGTACATGGAAATTGTCCTGCATTAGACACTGCACAGCTGGGACTGCAGAGGCAGCAGCTATCTTTACTGTTCCATCTCTCCCCATTTTGGGTATGTCTACACTGCAAAATGAACACCGGCAGCAGCAAGGCCCAGGTCTACCGATTCAGGTTTGCAGGGCTCATGCTACAGTGCTGGAGTCCAGACTCTGAAAACGACCCCCTCCCCAGCTTCGAAGCCTGAGCTCCAGCCTGAGCAGGAACCACGACATGGCTATTTTTAGGGCCGTAAAGCAAGCCCAAGTCGGTAGACCCAAGTTTAGACTCGTTCTGTAGATGAACCCACAGCGACTACATCCAAAGTAAACTGGCACTGTTTCTGTACTAGTCCCCAGTAACATCCTGGGAATAACTCAGACTTTTGTCCAGGATTTTGGGATGATGAAAGAAGAGCTCTTCCCTGAAGGACTGAGTCCAGGTTTTACACTGAATCAATTGTGTGTGGCCCCAGTGCTACAGATGCTTAGGCTCATGCCTCAGTGTTTGCAGGACCAGGGCCTTAGTCAGCACCATGTGGCTTCCCCTGCAGTGCCAAAGTGATCAATAAAGCTCAGAATCATGGGTTTCACTGGCTGATTTAACTGACTCTTCAGTAACGAGAGACATAGCATCCCCTAAGAGCACTTGCCCAATCTGGAAATGTGGACCATCACAAAGAGAGATGGGGCAATTTAGGCCCACCCTTTGCAGACAGATAGGTGCAGGGGCATGTGCAGGAATTTAAATGTTACTGTGTTTGGAGGGGCACCTGCTGTGCCCCCGCCACCCTGTGCCCCCCTTTGTGCATGCTCCTGGCTAGGTGAGTCCTTTGAACCAACAGCTCCAACAGCTGGAAGTTGACACTAGACAAATTCAGACGGAAAATAAAGGTGTAAATGTTAACAGTGAGGGTACTTAAGCACTGGAACAATTTACCAGGGGTGGATTCTCCATCACAGGCAATGTTTAAATCAAGATTGGGTGTTTTCTGAAAGATCTGCTCTAATTCAAACCAGAATCAATACAGGGAAGGTCTCTAGCCTGTGTAATACAGGAGGCCACAGGGGTCCCTTCTCGACTTGGAATCTCTGAATGGCCTGAGATGTAAAGATGAGCAGCAGCAGGTGACACAGCTGCAATGGGGGCAGAGAGAGCAGCTGTCTGGCATTGTGAGAGGCTGGCATGTTTCCCTATGTCTGGGGTCTTGACAAACCTCATGGCAAAACATGCCCATTCCATGCCAAGGACTGGGAGCAATGTGGTCCCTGTTGTGTATACATGGCCACCTGCAGTGGTGGAAACTACCGATACTTCCTGAATTCCGCTGATGTAAACAGTGTGTAGAAGAGCGTGACTCACCAGCCAGCCAGCTGCCCACTCATGGCCATGTATGGCATAGCAAGCTTCTCCTCTGGCACCAGCCTCTCTCCAGCCTTGCAGTGGTCTGCTTCTTTTCATGGCTTGGTCCTCCACCCAGATCACATTCACCCCTGTCCCTTTGGGGTGGCAGACAGATTCCCCCCCCCCACACACACACACACACTAATCCAATGACTTTATGCCAGGGCTTCAGCCCAGCACTGGGCCCAGTAGTCCTTATACTCCTTGTCTCAGGGGACTCCGTCACACCAGCTGCCCGGTGGCTGGGAAGGAAACCTAGGCCCTCCCTCTGTTCTGGGTTGCAGGCCAGGGACCCTATATAAGCAGCTAATCTCTGCTTCCTCAGACTCCCCACTGCCTCTCTGGCCCACCTCCTCCCTCAGCCTGTCTCTAGGTCCTTTTCCCCAGGCCCTCCCTGGCTCACTTCTGCACTGGCTTTTCTCCCCTTCCTAGGACTTCTTTCCAGCTCTCATTCTGAGCAATGGAGGACAGCTCCCGTCTGCCTCTCCCAAGTCTGTGTGTCCATGTCGCTTTCCTCTGGAAACCCAACCTCCAGGCTACCTCCCTGCCTTTCTGTCAAGGCTCCCTCCATCCCTGTAGCTTCCCCGTGTCTCTCCTGTCCTTTGCCAGAATGCCTGTCTCAGGAGCAGCTCCCAAAGGCTATGCTCCCCCAAGCCTCTCCTCTATGGCCCTGAGGGGCTTCCTTTATTAGTCACCCAACTCCTCACCTAGGGCTGCCAACTTTCTACTCGCACAAAACTGAACACCCTTGCCCCACCCTCCCGAGACTCTGCCCTGCCCCTTTTCTGAGGCCCTGTCCCCCAGCTCACTCCCTCTGTCGCTTGCTCTCCCCACACTCTCTCACTCGCTTATTTTCACCAGGCTGAGGCAATGAGTTGGGATGCAGGAGGGGGTGAGGGCTCCATCTGGGGGTGCAGACGTTCTGGTCAAAAAAACAGACACCTGGCAACCCTATCCTCAGCTGGGACTCATCCTTCATTTAGACACCCAACTCCTCCCCAGCTGGGCCTAATCCAGAATTGGGTCTGACCCATCCTGGAGGTGCAACCAGGAGTGCTAATTGCTCTCTGGTTTCAGTTAACACTTTCTCTGCCAGTATGGGGGATTAAACCCCATCACACAACAGGGTCAAAGGTGCTAACCTGATCCTGTAACTGTCCAGCATTAAACACTTTTAAAGAAGGTTTGGGCTTTGGTTTACAGAGACTTACCTTGCTTAGTTACCATGGCAAAGGTCATTAAAATGTTTAACCTTTTCTTAATACTACAGAAAAGAAGGGAAAACAGTTAAAGCATTTGCAGTGGCAAGTATTAAGTCAAATGAAAGCCTTAACAATATCCCCTGTTCCCTTTCCTTTTAGCTGTAGAGAGTCTCTAAAGGGGTGGGGGTGGGGGGGAATAACAAAAAAACAAACAAACACCACACTTTTTTTGAGTCATAGATTACCATGGACTCTTCTGGCCTTGCAATCATCTAGTCTGACATCATGTATAACACAGGCCACATGACTTACCCCAAATCATTATTAGACCAGAGCTTTTAGAAAAACAGCCAATATTGATGTAAAAATTTCCAGTGATAGACAATCCACCACAACCCCAGGTAAATTGTTCCAATGGTTAATTACCCTCAGTTAGAAATTTACACCTTATTCCCAATCTGAATTTGTCTAGCTTCAACTTTCAGCCACTGGATCAAGTTAGACCTTTTGTCTGCAGAGCCCAGTATCAAATATTTGTTCCCTGTGTAGATACTCATGATCTGTGATCAAGTCACCCTCAAGCTTCTCTTTGTGAAACTAAATAGATAGAGCTCCTTCAGTCTATCACAATAAGGCAGGTTTTCTTTTTTGTGATTTTTTTAAATTAATTTTCATAAACAAACAAACAGAAACGCCAAACAATAGGAACGCCTTACTGCTTGTACATGTCACCAAATGCTGCTCATTTCACAGCCTAGCCAATGAAATTCTGTAATTATGCAACTTTACAAACTTGTCAAAGCTGCAAGACCAGACAATACAAAAATCAGACCAGAGTTCAGACACAACCTGTTAGGGAGGGGGACAATTAAAGAAAAAGACAAAATCAAGTAGCAAAAAGGAAGAGGTGACTGGGGGATAGAAGGGGTCATGTGGAATGGAAGTCTGGCATTATTTGCGCTGTCTCCACATATTTTATCCAAATCTATCAAGAAACTGGGTCCAAATTTCTTTGAATTCATATAATTTCCCTCTACATGGATAATTGTTGCTAATTCAGACAGATCCCCAAACCATTGATCTGTAACCCTTCTGGCAGGTGGAGCCAGCAGCAACAAGGGCCAGGTTCGGTATCTAGAGGTTCCTTTTCAACAATACAACACAAAACCGGCTCGAGCCCCCACCCAGCGACCTGGGACAATTTCACACCACCCCCTGGGCGCCTCTAAGAGCCAATACTTCCCCTCTTGTAAGAACAGAGTCTGAGTGTAGCAAAAACTTTTAATAAGAGGAGGGAAGTAACTCAGCATTAACTTGGGAAAACACCACAATTAGGGTTCATAAACATAAACCATGAGCAAAAGACCCACCCCCAAGTAAGTTGGGCAGTGTCCTTTGCCCCTCAAGTTCTTAAGTCCAGCCACGCAAAAGTCCCTTTAATGTGCCCATTCTTTCTCTGTACCCCACTCACAGTTGCTGTCCTTGGCCAGTGCAGCCCCAGAGTTCAGAGGTTCATCCAGATAGTTCACCTCCAACCCTAGGTGGAAGGGGTTTAGGAGGCACCTTACACTTTCTACTGCTTGGTCACTCGCTCATCGCCCCAACGGCCGATTGCCGCACCTCTCTGTGGGCTCTGCTCTGGCCCTCTCCACCAGCCTCCCTACTGGCCACTCGCCAAGATGTCTTCGGGGCCCCCCCCCTTAACACAGCTCTCAGTGACTTCAGCTGTTAGTGCGGGAGCCTCACTGCTGATGCACACTGGGCAGTCCATTGCAATAGAGGTGCTATCCCAAAGTAGGTCTAATACTTAGACCTAGGTACCAGTGATTTCAGCTCTGCAGCATGTAACAAGACTCCCAATTGAACCTAAATTAGCTCTTTTATTACGCCATAGAGAGAGAAAGGGTCAAATGGTGTCTAGGGCCCTTAAACAGGGTCCACACCACCATGTACTTTATCTACCAAGGGCTGTAACTTTCCTCCTCCACGATGTTCCCCAAGTAGGTCACCTCCCTTTGCCCAAAAGTGACAGTTGGCTGGATTCACAGCGAGACCTGCTTTCTTGAGGGCTTGCAGCATGTTGGTGAGGTGGTCTTCCCAGCTGGCACTGTAGATCACAATATTGTTGATATAGGCCGCAGCACACTGATCACGTGACTGCAGTATCTGGTTCATCAGCCACTGGAATCTGGCAGCTGCTCCATGAAGCCTGAATGGCATTGTTACGAATTGGAACAGGCCAAACGGCGTAGGGAAGGCTGTCTTTGCCTGCGAGTTTGGCCTCAGGGATATTTGCAAATACCCTTTGGTCAAATCTAAGGTGGAAAGGAACTTGGCCCCGCCGAACCATTCCAGGAGCTCTTCTACCTGGGACATCGGGTAGGTGTTGAATCAGGAAATAGCATTGACTTTCCAGAAGTCAATGCAAATTGGATGACCCCATTGGATTTAGGAACAGACTATTGAGCTCTGTACTCACTCCCTGATTCCTCCACAACCCCCAGGATCATCTCTAGCTCTTTCTGGATGGCTCCCCACATCTTCTTAGGGAGGGGCCAGTGGTTGTTGAATACCTTCTGACCTGGTGATGTGGTGGCTCATTACATTTGTCCAGGGTCAACAGGACATTTCAGAAGGCCTGCACTAGCCACTGTAGCTGTTCCTGCTGTTCGGAGTTGAGCTCTTGGCCAATTGTCATGGGCTTCGTTGTGACCACTTCCTCCGGGGTGCCACCTGGAACTGGGGTACCACGGAGCCCTCTGACCCACCAGCCTAGGCTCCCTCTCACACTGTGCTGCTGTGACAAGCTGCAAAGCTCTCCAGCCTGCACTTTCCCCAGCATCCACACAGGTAGGGACACACCCAGCTGTAGTCACATGCAGGCTTTCTAACCACCAGCCTCGGACCCCAGAGCAGGACTGTCCTGGCCTGGTCAAATGTGGCCAGTATGTGGGTTTAACACCTGGTCCACCTCTCCCTCAATGTGAAGAGGACAATGCACACTTGTGGTAACCAAGCAGAGCTTTTCCCCAAGCACTCCAGTCAAAGCTCATTGGTTTAGATTAAAATAAAACAAGTTTATTAACTCCAAAAGATAGATTTAAGTGATAGCAAACCGATCAAAGCAGATTACCTAGCAAATAAACAAAAAATGCCAACTAAGCTTAATATACTAGCTAGATTGGATATGAATAGCAGATTCTCACTCTGAGAAATGATACAAACAGGCTGCAGATCCTTAAGGGGCAAGTCACACTTGCTTTGCAGCTTGGAATCCCCAGGTGTTTCATACACTGGCTAGAAATCCCTTTAGCCTGGTCCATCACTTCCCTTCAGTCTTTATTCCTCAGGTGTTTTCAGGAGACCTCTTGTGTGGGGAGTGAAGAACCACAAATGATGTCACTCCCTGCCTTATAAAGCTTTTACATATGGTGGGAACCCTGTTCCAAAGCTTGGTTCCCAGACCAATCTGTGGAAAAATACTGACATCGCAAGATGAAGTCCAGCATCATGTAGCCTGGTCACATGTCCTCACAGGCTGTCTGTAGTATTCACAGGAAGGCTCACCAGGTGGGAGATAAGCTTCTCCCAAGGCCTGTTTTTTTCCTTATGGCCCATTGCTCTGAATAGGCCCTTCCCCACCCACTATCGAGGCTGACAGCATCTTGTCAAGTGGGCGTTACCCAGATGTAACTACATTTGAAGTACAGATACATAATCAATATTCATAACTTCAGATACAAAAATTATACAGGCATACACATAGGATAATCATATTCAGTAAATCATAACTTTTCCTATGACACCTAACATGACTTACCTAGTGCAAAATGCAACATAATTATGCCATTAACCTATCATAATAATATCACTGTGAAGATTATGGGGTGCAGCGTCACACTCGTATCCACAGGTCCCTTGACTAGAGGCCCCAATTCTGGTTTCAGAGGGCAAAGGGCAATCAGGAGGCCTTCACTGGCCTTCCAGGCTTTCAGGAGGTTCACAAGGTACATTCGTATCACCTTTCACTGCCTGGGCAAACAGATTTCATAATCCATGGGCCCTGCCTGCCATGCCACGCCACATCAAAGGGACCCTACCACTTAGCTAGTAGTTTGGACTCCATGCAGGGTAACAAGAGTAAAACCTGGTCTCCATGCTCAAAGTTACATATCCTGGCCCCTCTGTTGTACTGCTGCTCTTGCATATATTGCGCCTGAAGTAGGTTCTCCTGGGTGAAGGTCCCAGGCGTTCAGAGCTGTTTGCACAGTTGTAACATGTAAATGGGCTGACCCCATGACCTGGGTTTCTTGTTCCTCCCAGTTCTCCCTTAGAAGGTCAAGGATGCCCCTGGGCTGCCTCCCATTGGGGAACTTGAAGTGGGAGAAGCCCGTGGACTTCCCACACTGCTAACAGGACTGGTAACAGTGTGCCCTAGTGCCATGAATTTGTGTAGCATTGCCTTCAAGGTCCCGTTGAACTCTCAACCAGCCCATCCATCTGGGCATGGTACTTCGAGGTTCTGAGGGCACAAACATTCAATAATTCAATATTCAACATAATTCGGCCATTAGCCGCAATGACACATTGGTGCACTAGTCTGTCAGTATTTCCCATGGTATGCCGACTCTGGCAAAGATCTTCATGACCTCTATGGCGATGTGTCTGGGCATAAGGAAACTGCCTCAGGATACTGAGTCAGAGTTGACAACCATGAGGATGTAATGATATCCTGCCCTACTTTTTTCCTCCAATGGTCCCATGAGGTCCATGCCATTGCATTCAAAGAGCGCCCTGACCATGGGGAGCAGGATTAGGAGTGTCTTTGGTATTCCATTTGGCCTGGCTCATTGGCACTCAGGGCTGGAGTCCTTAACTTTGTGGTGTATACCCAGCCAAAAGAACCTTCACGCCAGCCGCTGAAGGGTCTTCTCCCTTCCCAGGTGCCCTGCTCAGGCAACAAGGGGGCTAGATGCAAGAGTTCCTGCAACAACCTCCATGGGACTAGTAATTACCTGAAGTAATTACCTGAAGGACCAATCCCCAACTAAATCATCCCAGCCAGGGCTTTGTCAAGACGGACCTTAAAAACCTCTTAGGAAGTGTTAAGGAAAAGTTAGCACATGTGACTCCATTTTGGTTTGGGGCCCACCATTGTCTAAATGCCAGCACATCATACACCAGGAGGAGTAATCCTTAGATACCGAATCCGTGTGAAAATCCTCCTCCTTGTCTCCAGCCTGCCTTGATTTGCAGTATCTGGTTTTTGTCAGTCTCTAACTCCCTGTCTCTTGGCCTTGATGTGAGGCCTCCCATCCTGATAATAAAAGTTACTGATGCATGGCTTTAGGACCATGCTGTGTAATTAACATACTGGTATAGCACGAGGAATGCACCAAGCAGGGATAGGTGGTAGATAAGACAAGGGTTTGTTTATTGGCTAAGGTTTCCGATGCACGAGGGCAACATGCTTTGCTAAAAAGTATATAACCTTTGTATAATCTGTATTCAGGGTCCCCTCCTGGCTAGCAGGGGGGCACCACGCTCGAGCGTAATAAACTTAGTGTCTTTTGGGAACTCTGCAGTTGTGGACTTTATTTCTGTGCCTCAGCCTAGATTCGAACTGTGCGTGTCCTATCAGGTATAATTCGCAGCACTTGTGTGCGTGTCCTACAAGGTGTAATTCGTAGCACTTGTGTGCGTGTCCTACAGGGTGTAATTCGTAGCACTTGTGTGCGTGTCCTACCAGGTGTAATTCGTAGCACTTGTGTGCGTGTCCTACAGGGTGTAATTCGTAGCACTTGTGTGCGTGTCCTATCAGGTGTAATTCGTAGCACATGTGTGCGTGTCCTACCAGGTGTAATTCGTAACAGAAGAAGATTCCACCACCTCCCTAGGTAACGCATTCCAGTGTTTCACCACCCTCCTAGTGAAAAAGTTTTCCCTAATATCCAACCTAAACCTCCCCCACTGCAACTTGAGACCATTACTCCTTGTTCTGTCATCTGGTACCACTGAGAACAGTCTAGATCCATCCTCTTTGGAACCAGTTGAAAGCAGCTATCAAATCCCCCCTCATTCCTCTCTTCCACAGACTAAATAATCCCATTTCCCTCAGCCTCTCCTCATAAGTCATGTGCTCCAGTCCCCTAATCATTTTTGTTGCCCTCTACAAGAAGGATGTGGAAAAATTGGAAAGCTTCCAGCAGTGTGGGGCCCAAAACTGGACACAGTACTCCAGATGAGGGCTCACCAAAGTTAAATAGAGGGCAACAATCACGTCCCTCGATCTGCTGGCAATGCCCCTACCTATACATCCCAAAATGCCATCGGTCTTCTTGGCAACAAGGGCACACTGTTGACTCATATCCAGCTTCTCGTCCACTGTAACCCCTAGGTCCTTTTCTGCAGAACTGCTGCCGAGCCATTCGGTTCCTAGTCTGTAGCGGTGCATGGGGTTCTTCCGTCCTAAGTGCAGGACTCTGCACTTGCCCTTGTTGAACCTCATCAGATTTCTTTTGGCCCAATCCTCCAATTTGTCTAGGTCACTCTGGATCCTATCCCTACCCTACCACTCCTCCCAGTTTAGTGTCATCTGCAAACTTGCTGAGAGTGCAATCCATCCCATCATCATGTTGAAGATGTCTTTCTGTTATATTGCACCTTTCTATTTCTCCGAGTCCACTCTCTGCAGAGGCAGCTGCTATTCTGAGGCATAGTTGATGCAGCTTGTCACAGAGGAGACACATACTGGGCTCTGTCAAGGACATTTTACTTGTGTTCATTCTAGTCTCCCTTAATCTAAAATAAAAGCCATTCTGAATGAAATGATGTGGTTTTTCTTTGCATGTGGAAAGCTTAGAGCCTCACAAATCAGTTTGCATTGAAATCTGGCCATGAAAGTATTTCTCTTAATAGCTTTTCTACAATCCTTTTTTTTCAACGCCCCCCAACCCTCCATTCTGGGTCTAACATTCATGGATACTGACCCTTTAAAGCACTGGAGAAATATGTATGACACTGCTTTAAGGGAAAGAGTTTCCTATTTTCCTTCCTAATTATAAGTAATAACATCTAATTATTTTTTTTTAGAGCAGCTATCCTTTTTCATCTCACCAAGGCCTTTTGAATACAGGTCACAGAATAGGTTGATATAAGCTCCCCAGATAGCTGGCGGTATGGCTGCTGTTGCAAATTCTTTTGCTCATAGGAGTTCTCTGATGTCAGATATGAAACAAGTGATTAGGACTGAATCTGACAGCGAATATCTGGTGAGTTTCTCTTACTGGTAGGATGTTAGCAATCTATGTGGAGACTAATTGAATTATTAGTAACTGTGGCAACAAATGCACCCACCATGTGTCAAAAGCCCCAAAAGTAGAGTATGGGGCAGATTCATCCCTGATGTAACTCTTTTGGCTTTAGTAGAGTTATATGAGAGTAGAATTTTGCCCCAAGTGTCTCTGTGACTGAGCCACTGAAGGCTGGAACTATGGCTATAGCTGGGAACTTTCTGTTCATAGCAGAACCAGCCACAAGGGCAGGAGTGGAATAGACTGATCAATCACTAGGCTTTTGAAATAGAATGGTTTCTGAAAGCATTCTTCCAAAAAACTGCAGCCCCTAGGGCAAGTCATTTGCTTTCTCGTTCCCAGTCTGAGACTCTTTTGAGAGATTGTCAAACAAATCTTCAAAGTCAGACGTTGTTTGATATCCACTGAGATTCTGTAAGTTCCGACTGATTGCAGTGCAGATGACGGCTGTGTTGTTTGAAAGACATGGAATGTCTGCAGCAGCGGGGAGAGCTGTAAAGAGTTTCTCGAACTGTTCACAGTTCCTGGTACATTTTACTTTCTGCGTTTCTGGAACACTTCCTAAGGAGCGAAGTACAGTGAGTTTAAACCATTGAATTAGATCTCTGAATTCATGGAGGAGATACTGTATTATGATGGAGCATACAGACTGCACATGGGCAGAAAAGGGTCAACGAATAGCAGAAAGCACAATCAAGCCTGCCTGCCCAATGGACATTATTGGTGCCTGACCTTTAGAAAGGGCCTAAAAAGGGGAGAGATTGCTCAGTTGTGGTGTGCTTCCCACCTGGGGAGAGAAGTCTGTGTGGGTAGGACTGTGACTGGTCAGAGAGTCCCCCTGCAGGGAAGGCAGGCCTGAAACTGGCCTGTCTGGGTTTACCAGGGACTTGCTGATGGTTGTTATGCTGGGCAATGGCAGAGGGCACCTCACTTGAGGGGAAGGGTAGGATCTGAGGCCTAGATCATCAAGATGATTTAGATTCCTAATTTCCACTGAAGTCAATGGAAGTTAGGAGCCTAAATACCTTTGAGGACCTGGGCCTGAGCCCAGAGAACGGGTGTCTGAATAACCTCAGGAGCTGAGAACGCCTTGGTTTTGTTTTGATGTGAAACCGTTACTTTGGATTCTGTTACCCTGGGTGGGGGGGGTTGAAGGTTTCTGGTGGTCTAACCAGAGGGCTGAACCAGAAGCAACTAGGATGGGCTGAAGCCCCTTTGGAGGAAAAGGAGTGAGCAGCTGCAGCGCCAGCTGCTGCCATGAGGCGATGCACAGGTGACCGCAGCCAGAAGGAACAGCCTTAGAGCAGCTCTGGTGTGACCGAGAAGAGATTTTTTGCATTGCCTCCTGGCTGCCGAAGCAGGCCTCTCCTGTGTGTACCTCCGTCTGGTAAGTACCTTCTCCGAGACTGATCTCCACTGGGGACAAATGAAAACTCTAACGTACTGGGGGCATGCAATGGGGATGGGGAAGGGAGAGGAAGGAAAGTCTGAAAACCCTTGGGTGGAGTTGTGTTAACGGCAGAGGCTGTAGCTACCTATTCTGTGTTTGCCGTAGGATTCATGTGGACAGCATGAATCATTAGATATGCTTTAAAAAAAAAAATACAACCATGAATGGAAACTAGAAAATCCACATCAACTCCACCAGTCTAACACCAGAACCACAATTTATTGCTTCCTTTAACTGGGGACTGTGGTTCCCACATGCTCAGAAAGACTCTGGCATTTGAAAAGGACTCGAATCCACAGGCTCTGCTCAGCCGGGACCCTGCACACACTTGCACTCTTGAAATGCTGCAGGCTGAGTGGGAGCAGAACTTTTCTACCCTGACTCCGGCCATGCCCAGATTCACAATGGGGCCATTCCTCACTCTTGCTGAAACTATGCAGGGGGCTCTGTGGTAAGACCTGTGGGTCAGGAACATCGTCCATAAATTCATGGCAACTATGCAGATTACTCCTGGTCCTGGCAGGGCCAATCTACAATGGGACAGGGCCTTACCTGGCAGGACCGGCTCTAGGCATTTTTGTGCCCAAAACAAAAAATTTGCTGCCCCAAGCTCAGGTGGGGCTGGGGCTCACAGGCGGCGCTGGAAGCAGAGGAAGTGACGTCACCTTCTCCCAGCACCTGCAGGCCACCTTCTCCTAAGTACAGAAAAATTCTCCGCTGGGTCACAAGGTTCGGCTGACCCCCCCTTCCTTTTAGGATGTCCACATGGGGTAGCCCTGGGGCGGCTAGAGACAGCTTAAGTCTTAGGCCTGGTCAGCGGCTTATACCGCCTTTCATTCATATATATCACACATATACATACACACACACACACACACTCCCCATATCCTGATACATCTTATTTAAAAATAACCTTCATTCTTTATACAACATTTCCCTGACTTGAGGTGGCCAAAACCCCTCAGCACCGACGCATTAACCTTCTTGAGTGCGACAAGACTACTCCTCAGTACCGCATAGAACTGACCTGATTGAGGGTGGCAAAACTAAACCCTCAGTACCACTTCAAACCACCCTTACTGAGGGCGGCAACGGTTCCTCAGCACCGCTTTGCATCTGATCTTGTTGCTTAATCAATAAGTTCGCATGGCAGAAGCCCCAAAGTGACAGGCGGCCCCACGGGCAGTCCTCCTCTGATACCCCAATAGAGATTTCAAATGTCTCTTACCTCTATTGTGGCCCCATGGGGTTCAAAGGGGAACGGTCTGGAGTAGTTGATAGCTGGGTGTTGCCATACGAGTCACGGCACCAAATTGTGGAAGAAAAATGCAGTCTTTACTTTGGTTGCATACAATAAAGATTAACAGCTGCATCTTAGAATCATAGAATCATAGAATCATAGAATATCAGGGTTGGAAGGGACCCCAGAAGGTCATCTAGTCCAACCCCCTGCTCGAAGCAGGACCAAGTCCCAGTTAAATCATCCCAGCCAGGGCTGTGTCAAGCCTGACCTTAAAAACCTCTAAGGAAGGAGATTCTACCACCTCCCTAGGTAACGCATTCCAGTGTTTCACCACCCTCTTAGTGAAAAAGTTTTTCCTAATATCCAATCTAAACCTCCCCCATTGCAACTTGAGACCATTACTCCTCGTTCTGTCATCTGCTACCATTGAGAACAGTCTAGAGCCATCCTCTTTGGAACCCCCTTTCAGGTAGTTGAAAGCAGCTATCAAATCCCCCCTCATTCTTCTCTTCTGCAGACTAAACAATCCCAGCTCCCTCAGCCTCTCCTCATAAGTCATGTGCTCTAGACCCCTAATCATTTTTGTTGCCCTTCGCTGGACTCTCTCCAATTTATCCACATCCTTCTTGTAGTGTGGGGCCCAAAACTGGACACAGTACTCCAGATGAGGCCTCACCAGTGTCGAATAGAGGGGAACGATCACGTCCCTCGATCTGCTGGCAATGCCCCTACTTATACATCCCAAAATGCCATTGGCCTTCTTGGCAACAAGGGCACACTGCTGACTCATATCCAGCTTCTCGTCCACTGTCACCCCTAGGTCCTTTTCCGCAGAACTGCTGCCTAGCCATTCGGTCCCTAGTCTGTAGCGGTGCATTGGATTCTTCCATCCTAAGTGCAGGACCCTGCACTTATCCTTATTAAACCTCATCAGATTTCTTTTGGCCCAATCCTCCAATTTGTCTAGGTCCTTCTGTATCCTATCCCTCCCCTCCAGCGTATCTACCACTCCTCCCAGTTTAGTATCATCCGCAAATTTGCTGAGAGTGCAATCCACACCATCCTCCAGATCATTTATAAAGATATTGAACAAAACCGGCCCCAGGACCGACCCCTGGGGCACTCCACTTGACACCGGCTGCCAACTAGACATGGAGCCATTGATCACTACCCGTTGAGCCCGACAATCTAGCCAGCTTTCTACCCACCGTATAGTGCATTCATCCAGCCCATACTTCCTTAACTTGCTGACAAGAATACTGTGGGAGACCATGTCAAAAGCTTTGCTTTTGTTCTTTTGTTCTTTGCTTTGCTTCTTGTTTATATGTATTCCTTTCTGGTCTCTTACTTTTCTCAGCAGCTTCTGCTACAGTTTACGTTCCATTTTTATTTAACACAAGGTCAAAACAGCATCTCTTACAGCTTTTCCACTCGCTTCCCACTCGCCCAGGCCCTGCCTTAAAGTCTCATGTTATTAGAGTTAGCCTGACTCGTGCTCTATTCCTAAGAACACTAAGATGTCTGCGTCCAAATCCCCTTTATTCCCTTTTTTACTTCCACAGCAACTATGGCATCATCTAGCTTCCCAATTTGGTGTTTGATAGGCTTTATCGCCTCCACTCGACTTTCCCATCATATGGCACTCAGTGATTTCAGTGTCAGAGAGGATGTTCCCAGATGTTGCTTCAAAATTTGCCATCTATGAGTTGATGCAGAGAAAAATACATAGATGCTTTGAATTACATTAAACAATTCAGCAACCTTACTAGAAGCTGATGCTGCATCGCTGACCACCAAGTTCAATGAATGAGAACTGCATGGGACAAAAAAAGCTCGAGGGTTTAACTCTTGGATCCATGTCTGCACTCCTGTTCTTTCCTCTCATGTTGGCACCATTATCGTAGCCCTGACCTCTCGTGTCAGCTATTGCAATTCCCGTATCTTCCAGCTTTTTAAGAAGCACATTTGTCATACCAGCTCCTGTAGTATCATCAATGTCAATACATTCTAGAAAATGCTCTCTGACAGTCTCCGTTGCAGGGACATTTTCACTAGGTTCTGTTGTTACAAAACACATCATTAAAGTTATTTGTTCCGTATGGCTGATGTCAGGTGTGCCATCCAGAATAACAGAGTAATATCATGCTGACTTCAGATCTGCCACAATCTTCTGTTTGACTTTTTTGTTGCCAGTAACTGCATGGTCTCATTTTGAATTGTTTTTCCAAGGTAGTGGTGTGTGTACCACGACTTGGGTGGTGATTCTTCTTAGATGCTCCTCGAGTACAGCATCAAACTCAGCCATCAGCTCCGCAATTTTAAGGAAGTTTCCCTTGTTTGGCACATACAGCTGATCTGCAGTGCCACGCAGTGCTAGGGCTTGGGTCGCAAGCATTGTCACAATGGCAATGAGCCTTTTCAGAATATTTTGCCAGTAAAGAGACTCTGACGCAATCTTCTCTTGATGCTGATCATCTATGGTGGCCTTTAACCTTTAGCACTTACCTCTGGGTTACCAGATAAATTCCACAGGTAAGAAGTGTTCTTAACATGTAAACTTAGAGAACACTCTTGTGAGACTGAGCCAGCAGGCTGCATGACATGAAAACAACCATTAAGGATATATTAGAAGAGTATTGAAATGGTAAACAGGGCCATTGCTTATAGATAATTAGCAAAGCCATGTTAAATAGACCAGAGTCCTTGCAATGCAGGCCTATATTGTTAGACAATCAAGGAGTATTCTTGTCAGCAAGTTAAGGAAGTATGGGCTGGATGAATGCACTATAAGGTGGGTAGAAAGCTGGCTAGATTGTCGGGCTCAACGGGTAGTGATCAATGGCTCCATGTCTAGTTGGCAGCTGGTGTCAAGTGGAGTGCCCCAGGGGTCGGTCCTGGGGCCGGTTTTGTTCAATATCTTCATAAATGATCTGGAGGATGGTGTGGATTGCACTCTCAGCAAATTTGCGGATGATACTAAACTGGGAGGAGTGGTAGATACGTTGGAGGGGAGGGATAGGATACAGAAGGACCTAGACAAATTGGAGGTTTGGGCCAAAAGAAATCTGATGAGGTTCAATAAGGATAAGTGCAGGGTCCTACACTTAGGATGGAAGAATCCAATGCACCGCTACAGACTAGGGACCGAATGGCTAGGCAGCAGTTCTGCGGAAAAGGACCTAGGGGTGACAGTGGACGAGAAGCTGGATATGAGTCAGCAGTGTGCCCTTGTTGCCAAGAAGGCCAATGGCATTTTGGGATGTATAAGTAGGGGCATAGCGAGCAGATCGAGGGACGTGATCGTTCCCCTCTATTCGACACTGGTGAGGCCTCATCTGGAGTACTGTGTCCAGTTTTGGGCCCCACACTACAAGAAGGATGTGGATAAATTGGAGAGAGTCCAGTGAAGGGCAACAAAAATGATTAGGGGTCTAGAGCACATGACTTATGAGGAGAGGCTGAGGGAGCTGGGATTGTTTAGTCTGCAGAAGAGAAGAATGAGGGGGGATTTGATAGCTGCTTTCAACTACCTGAAAGGGGGTTCCAAAGAGGATGGCTCTAGACTGTTCTCAATGGTAGCAGATGACAGAACGAGGAGTAATGGTCTCAAGTTGCAATGGGGGAGGTTTAGACTGGATATTAGGAAAAACTTTTTCACTAAGAGGGTGGTGAAACACTGGAATGCGTTACCTAGGGAGGTGGTAGAATCTCCTTCCTTAGAGGTTTTTAAGGTCAGGCTTGACAAAGCCCTGGCTGGGATGATTTAACTGGGAATTGGTCCTGCTTCGAGCAGGGGGTTGGACTAGATGACCTTCTGGGGTCCCTTCCAACCCTGATATTCTATGATTCTATGAGTTGATACTAATTGTATTTATCTATGTTTACCTGTATCTTGTTAGAGGTTTAACAATGTGATCTAACTAGCTTGTAGATGCTAAACTTCTGTTCCTGTCTACAATGTTTCACTATTATATTCTATTGGTTCGGAGATCAAAAGGGGATATTAACATTTAGATGGAACTTGTGGTGTAATATTATTGACTTCATTTCTCTTTGAAATTTTTAATAGACAATCTGTGAACCATTTGAATAGTTAATTGCCTTATGCTAACAAATGTAATAGTTACCTGTATATGCCTAGGAAACAGATTACTTCAAAACAACAGTGTACTTTGCCTATTCTTCAGCCAAAGAGAGCCTGCTGTGATCATTCGCTGACAAGAGACGGACAGCTTTCAGCTATAAAGAAAGTTGAGGGCCTGATTCTTGCTATTCCAGATCTGCTTAAACTTTGTCAGGAAAAGTCTAAATCCATAAAACTGAGGTCTCCAGATCTACTCTGGATTATCCCTGAAATTTTCAGGGCAAATTTGAACAAACTCTTCACTTGGATTGCCTGTTGGATTATAACCCTTTAAATTAATTCTAGAAGGATTTTTACAAATCAGCAACTTCACCATTTCCTCTAGGAAATTGACCTAAGTAGTCTATTTTCATATCTGTATGTATAATGATTTTTGACCTTAGCTATTCTCGTTCTTTTCTTTATTAATAAATCTTAGATGTAGTTAATAAGGATTGGCTGTAAGCGTGTAGTTGGGTAAGATCTGAAATATTCGTTGACCTGGTGGGCAATGTGTCTGATCTCTTGAGATTAGTAGAACTTTATGTATAGTGAATAAGGTTTTCAGTAATCTTCAGTGTACCAGACTTGGCTATCGGGGTGGGAGCCAAATGGTGGATTGCTGAAAGGGACTGTGTTTTGGCTTCTTGGTACCAGTAAGATATTATAGGAGCTGTTTGGTTGCTGGTGTGTTAATTCTAATAATTAGATTCAACTACCAGTTTCGGGGATCATCTGCCCTATTCTTTGCAGCTTGCCCTGGATGAGCGTTCTCAGTACAGCCCCCCCAGTGACTACCCTCTCTGCTCTCTAGAGCCACTGCAGGTAAGAAAGGCTGCAAAGCTGAGAGCTCCTCCAGAGCTCAGGCCCAATCCAGGACGAGGCCGTTTCTGATCTTCAGGATGACTCAGTACTCATGTCTTCTTGAGAAAAGGCAGGAACACTGGTCTGCCACACTGTATAGCTATGGCCATGGCGTGGCACCACCATATTCATGGTCACTTTTATCCAGTTCAAAGGAAAAACTGCACCCCTCACTTATCCTCGTCTAATTCATTTAAAAACACCTAGAGCCAACATTGAGTTGGGCTTTGAGGGTAACAGTTCCAAACAGCTGAAGCAAGCTACTTGCTCCATTGTAAGAGGCCGCAACTTATGTCCTGCTATGTGTCTGCACAGGATGGGAGAGATTCTTAAACCGGGGTTGCCAGCCCCAAAGGGGTCCATGACGACTTTCTAAAGTGTCCACCAAATTCCTGGGGTTTCTCTTTAAAATCTGTGTATTTATCCATATTTGTAATCCATTACATTGCAGGAGGCATCTGACTTGCCTGGCAAACCAGAGCTGTGTCTCTGTACCTGGTTCAGTGGTTCAAATGCAACCCCACAGCCATGCTTCTGTCCTCCCAGCTTTCAGTGCAGTAGGACGTCCTTCCCAAGTGCGTTGCCTTGTTCTGCTGGGGCTGTCAAAAGCACAGCTCAGTCATGGATGTGAGGCAGACAAGCTGCCGAGTAGATACAATTCCCCCATGATTGTTATAACCAGGTCATGTAGTGTCATAGACGTGTGGGTAGACTTGCCATGTGGACAGAGGCTAGAAGTTTATAGGTTTTCAATCTGCTGATAATCCACCCTCCCTTCCCTATCTACACTGGAAACTAGTCCTGTTGGGACCACAGTGCAACAGCTTAAATAGTTTCATCTTGTGGAGTCAACAGGACATACCCTATGGTCAAACCATGCTACAGTTGTTGACAGGACCAGTTTCCTAAACAATGTTTCAAACATGGATCATTGTATTCCAAAATGATAAGTGTTGTAACGGGTGTACTGGTTGATGGTTGTATTGGAGTGGAGATGGACCCTAGGAATCCATAGTCCATTGGGATATAGCATGCTCAGAGGAGATGTACCATATATATGGGATGGTGTGAATGTGCCATTGTCATACTGTTTTGCTTGATGTCTCAGGTAAGACAGGCAGGAGCAAAGAGGTTGTCTCATAACTTAGGATAAAATTTTGTCAGGGATATTTTTGTCAGGTCATGGGCAAAAAAGAAAAATTCACAGCAGCCATGACCTGTCCATGACTTTTACTAAAAAAGCATCCCTGATAAAATGGGGATCAGTGGGTTCCCACACCACCCGAAGCCGGCAGCTGCGCAGCGGCTAGGAGCCACCTGCAGCTGCTGGGGGCTGCGGGGCTCCCTGCTGCCCCAGACCTCCGGGAGCTTGGGGTTCCCCACCACCACCCGCAGCAGCCCGGATATGCAGGATTCCCCTGCCTCCTGGGGCAGCCAGGTGCTTGGGGGCTCCCTAACCACCAGCAGCTCCCCGGCGTCCTCACCGTCCCCAGCGACCCTGCAGCTCCTGATCACTGCAGCCTGAAGTCATGGAGATGGCTGGAAGTCACAGATTCTGTGACTTCCACGACCTCCCTGATGAAATCGTAGCCTTACTCATAACCTCTCAATGCTGCTTTCCTCATCACCCCTCATGAATCTGGATAGTGAATGATGCAGGGGAAGCGTCTCACATTTTCCACTCACAGGGACTTCTTTGCTGTTTATGATTTCACAGACACCCTAGACCTGCTCTGAGTCTCCAGAAGGATTATTTCTACTTCCCCACCTGTGAGTTCTGGTTGCCGCGTTGAAATACTGGTAGAAATGTAGCCCCACCTAGTGGCTCAAGAGTAAAACACCAGAATCTAGCAGGTCTGCTGCATGGAAACTTCTGATTCCATCATCCGCATAAATCAATTCCACAGCTTCTTTCATGTGATGGTCTGTTACACGCTGTACCTCAAAGCAGCACCCTGGTACCCCCATATTCACTACTATGATAGGATGTAGCAAGGAGCTATGGCCTCCCTCCGAGATTGACAGGGAGGGACCAAAACCTGATGCGTGGAGCCAGGAAGGCCATGCCCTGCCCTCTGGAAGCAGAGGGGTCAGACAGGAAGAGGAAGTATAAAAGCCTGGCCCTGCAGCTCAGTTGGGCTGGAGTCATCAAGGGAGACAGATGCATCCCATTTGCTGCTGGAGCCTGAAGAGGACCCCAGCCAACCGAGGGCTAGATTATTTGCTACCCCTACGCAACCCTGACTGAGCGCCCGAGCTCACTGACTTCTCTACTGCTGTGCCCAGCCTGAGGGCCTGAACACTAGGAGCAGCTAATTCCCGTTTTTAGATCACCCTCGCAGGTGCATGCCAGTGAGGAGGCGTGGCCTCCCTCAGAGATCGACAAAGAGGAATGGCCACACACTCTTACATATGCTTATGGTATGTTTTGTGTAAAGTATGCCTTGTGAGGTATCGTTTAAAAAGTCTTGATCCGTGGACCATTACTATCCTGTTGAATTGTGGGTACTATTAGTGTATGTGAAGTTATGAAATATTGCTGTAGGTTTGTTACTGAAATATGTGTTAAGTGGGAAATGCCCACAACTAGCCCTTCGCTGGCAACAAAGGAGCAACTAACATTGACAAGACAGATTTACAGTCAGACATGTGTTGATGGCCCATCAACAAGATCCACTCTCCCAGAGACTCCTCAGAGTGGGCACGTACACAATGAGACTACCTAACCCCCACGTCACAGCAAGGATCTTTCTAACACCTGGAGAAAAAGTATAAATGAGGGTCAATGACCTCACCACCTGTCCTCTCTCCTCCCACATCTCAGCACCTGACAGATCATTTGAAGGACAAAGACTTTGAACTGGGGAGATTGGTCCCAGGCTGAGAAGTGAATTCAGACTGTGTATTAAGAACTGTAAACTGCCTGGAACATCCAGTGGGGTGAGAAAAGCTGTTTGATTCAAATCTTGCTTAGTGTGTTAAAAATTAGAATTTAGACTTTGATTCTATTTTTATTTCTTATGTAACCAGCTTTGACCTCTGTGCCCAACACTTCTAAACATTTAAAATCTCTTTCATTAATAAACTTATTTTAACGTTTTTCCTTACCAGTGAGTTTATCTGAAGTGCAGAGGGAATCTGCTCTGGTTACAAAGGATGGTGCATGTATGCTTTCCTTTGACGAAGTGGTGAACTAATTAATGAGCTTGCACTGTTAAAGAGAAAGTCTAGAGCAATGTAAGACGGTACATTTCTGGGGTGCAAGGCTGAGGCCTGGGGGGATTTGCTGGTGTCTCTCTGTATAATTCATGAATGGCTTATAGAGCATTCACGCAACTTTGCTGGGTGTGTCCCTGCTTATTGCTGGTTGAGTGATCACAGCACCTGGAGGGGTTTTGCTGTTTGTCACTAGCGCAGCACAGGGAGGAGAATTAAGGGAGCACAGCAGTCCCACAGTTCCAGATTGTATCCCGGGGATCCCATCACAAGGCCTCAAAGCATTTTACGAAGGTGGGTCTGATGATCTCTATTTTACAAATGGGGTCAGAGAGGCTACTAGCGATTTGCCCAAGCCACACCGCACATTTGGGCTTAGAACCCAAGAGCCTTGACTCCAGTGTTGGCTGCACCAGATCACTCTGCTTGGCAGGTAAAGCAAGAATGGCAGAGCTGTAATAATAACAGAACCTTGCACTAAATCTCCTGTGCTAAAGGTCAGATGGTGCCATGAAGGCGCAAGCTGTGTTACGTTTGGTGTGGAAATGCTGTCCCACGGGAACCCCGCAGGTAAGGGCAGTGTATTGCCCAATGCCTCCAGGACCTCCTGGGCACACAGGGGTAACATTCCACTGCTACCACCCCTTAGGCGGTGGCAGCATACACTCCTCCCCATGACCAGTCAGTGTCCAAGAGGGTGTAGAAGCCTGTTCCCTCCTGCACTATGTACAGTGGCTTGCAACCCTGGGGATGCTAGCAGGGAACAGTCCCTGAACTCAGGAAAGCGAATGTAGTGCTGATCGGGCAGCCTCGCAGAGTGAAGCTCTTCAGTTAAGCCCAGAACAGGTAGAACACAGGCTGGATCCCCCCTGTGGATGGTTTTCAGTCTGCTCTATTGGACCAACCACTGAATCCCATCTACTTCCAAGCCAACTAGCATCCAGGGCCAGATTTCCAATGAGGCACAGTAGGCACGTGCCTAGGAGCGCCAGCATTCTAGGGACCCCTAAAAGTTGAAAGTGGTTTAAAAAGTGAGTAAGTACAGCTCCCCTGCAGGCGACCGGGCTCCTGGCGCGGGTTAGTGGCCACCCAGCACGTGGGGCTGGGCAGGGCGGCTGCTGAAGGTACTGGGAGCGTCCCAGCCCCTTTCCAGTGTCAGCCACCCTGCTGCCTCCACCCCGTGCCGGGGAGGGGGGGAAAGGAGGGGGTGTGGCCGGCGCCCCGTTCACTTGCATGGGCACAGCCAGAGCGCAGCTGCCACACCGAGCTGCGGGAGGGACTGAAGACACCTGGGGACCACTTGCCATAGGGAGAAGTACAGTCCACTCCTTGCGCCTCGCCTGGGTGGCTCGGGCTGGGAGCGCCATGCATGGTGGAAGGCCTCAGGCCTTCCCGGGGAGTCGCTGTTTATATTTTGTTTCATTTAATTTATTACAGAAACTATGAATATCAGCGGTAGGCAGGGCGCTGAAGTTGATGGCAGCATCTAGACCTTTTCTCTTGTTCTGGCTTCTCAGGCTGACTCCAGAGATACAGACTGGCTGGCTGCCCTCCTTGGGGGGGGAGGGGGGTGCCAAAATCCAGCTGCTCTAGGGCCTGAAACCTGTGCTAAACCTCCCTACCCCTGACGTCCACCATTGGGGGCACTCTGGTTTATAGCTCAACTCTTCTGGGACCTGAGACAGTTCAGGAGGGGCTTTGCAGAGGAACTTCTAAAACATGCATACAGTTTACTCATAGGTCGAGAGATACAAATCTAGGCAAAACAACTGAATGCAATCCCCTCCTCACCACTCCTGGGAGTCCTTGGGCTGGATCCATGTGCACAACTCTTATTGTTTCAGAGGGGATGAAATAGCAGATCAGAGTCATTAGTGAGCCAGTAGTCCTTGACTGACACCTGGGTCACTCTTCCTGCCTTAGTTCTCCATAAGGTGAAGCTCCTCCTTCTCTGGCCTTGTAATGTATCACAACCTGCCTAGGTGCAGACCAGGTCAAACAGGCTCCCAACACAGGACACAAAATATGACCACATTAGAACCAAGTGTTCTACTCCACAATGCAGGTTACAATCATAGTTTCCTAGAAATGCAGGGCTGGAAGGGACCTCAAGAAGTCAACCAGTCCAGCCTTCTGAACTGAGGCAGGACCAAGTAAACTTAGACCATCCCTGAGAAGATGTTTGTCCAACCTGTTCTTAAAAACCTCTAATGACGGGGTTCCACAATCTCCTTTGGAAACCTATTGCAGAACTTTACCCTTAGAGTTCGAAATTTTTTCCAAATATCTAACTAAATCTCCCTTGCTGTAGGTTAAGCCAAATCACTTCTTTTCCTACCTTCAGTGGACACGGAGAACCATTGATAGCAGCCTCTTCATAACAAGCCTTACCATATTTGAAGGCTGTTATCAGGTCCCTGCCCCTGTCTTCCTTTCTCAAGACTAAACACTCCAGTTTTTTTAACCCTTCCACATAGGTCAGGTTTTCCAAACTTTTAATCATTTTTGTTGCTCTCCTCTGGACTTCATCTGATTTGTCCACATCTTTCCTGAAGTGTGGTACCCAGAACTGGGGTAATCATGTGCAGGCTCACCGGCAGCACCTCCTGCTGGTCGTCTTGGGGAATTAGCTTTCCAGCCTCTGGAGCACCCTCTTCAGGCCGGTGTCTCACCTTGCTGCTGGCTCCCGTGACCCTCCCAGGACCCCGGTGCCCCTTTCACTGGGTGCTTTCCCCTTGGCAGTACCCCTCAGTTCTGGGTCTCCCCCTTCCGGGGAACCCCCCACCCACTATCCCTACCTCGCCTCACTCATAGGCTCCTGTCAGTCACCAGCTAGCCCCCGCACCCTGGGGCAGACTGCAGTATGAGCCACTCATCACAGGCGAGGGGGTTTGGACCTGCTGCCTCTGCCTACCCATGGCTGCCCCTGCAACCCCTGTACCTAATAGGCCTTCCCAGGCCCGCAGCCTGGGGCTTTGCTAGGCTAGAGCTCCCCAGCTCCTTTGGCCTTTCCCCAGCCCTGCTCCAAACTAGGTCCTCTATTCAGGTCTCTACAGCCAGGTCCCTCCCTCTCAGAGCTAGAGAGAGAGAGTGCTCTTCTGCTCCTGGCTTTTATAAGGCCTGCTGCGTCTGTTTGGGGAGCGGCCCGCAGCTGCGGCTGCTCTGCTAATCAGCCCATCTCTTCCCCTGCCCCAGCCCTCTCCCAGGACTATCTTAAACCCCTCTGGGCCCGAGCAGATGTCCACCCTGCTACAGCTGGACACAGTACTCCACCTATGGCCACATCAGTGCTGAGAAGACTGGGACAATTACTTCCCATGTCTTATGTACAACAGTCCCATTTATATACCCCAGAACGATATTAAGCCTTTTTCGCAACTGCAGTACGTTGGTGTCATACTCAATTTGTGTTCCACTCTAACCCCCAGATCTTTTTCAGCAGTAGTACTACCTGGCTAGTTATTCCCCATTTTTAGTTGTGCGTTTGACTTTCCGTCCTTAATGTAGTACTTTTCACTTGTCTTTAGTAAATTTCATCTTGTTGATTGCAGACCAATTCTCTAATTTGTCAAGGTCATTTTGAATTCTAATCCTTTACTCCAAAGTGCTTGCAACCCCTCCCATCTTGTCATCATTCACAAATTTTGTAAGTACACTCTCCACTCCAATATCCATGTCATTAATGAAAAAATTGATTGGTATCGACCCAGGACTGACCCCTGCAGGAGCCTCCTAGATACACCCTCCAGTTTGACAGCAAACAATTGATAACTGCTCTTTGAGTATGGTCTTTCAACAAGTTGTGCACCCAACTCATAGTAATTTAATTTAGACCACATTCAGAATGTCATCTGGGACTGTGTCAAAACCTTATTAAAATCAAGATATATTACATCTACTGCTTCTCTCCTATCCACTAGTTCCTGTCAATGAAAGAAATTAGGTCGGCTTGGCATAATTTGTTCTTGATTAATCCATGCTGGCTATTCCTTATAGTTCTATTATCCTCTAGGTGCTTACAAATTGATTGTTTAATCATTTGTTCCAGTATCTTTCCTGGTATTGAAATTAAGCTGATTGGTCTCTAATTCCCCTGCAGACAACAGACATCACATTCCAGTACATAATGGGACAACAATCCAAGAGAAGTACGTTTGGATTTAAACATCACCCTGCAGCGTTTTACAACCCACATGTGCGTTTTGCTAGCACAGGGGAAGCAGGCAATGAAAGTCATGAGAAGCTTGCTGTAAACAAAACCAGACTGGCTAGTCTCATTTTGTTGTTCAAAGCTAGGGTGACCAGACATCCTGTTTTTAAAGGGACAGTCCTGTAGTTAATCCCTCCTGCGGGTGACCCAACTTTTTCTTAATGGGAAAATTGTTCCGTATGTTTTGTTTCCCCCTCCCCAGTACTGGCGGGTTCTATTGCTGGCTGGATCCCTGCTCACCAGCTGCCCGCCAACCACTGGCAGGTGGGGGGTCCAGTGGCTGACAGTTGGGGTGGGTGTGCAAGGCTGGTGGCGGGGCAAAGATGCAGCACATGGGGCCGGCCACTCCCTGTGCTGGTCCGTCAGCGCAAGCCCATGTGCATGCCGGCTCCTGGTCAGCAGGGCCCCGCCCCGGTCCATTTCCGGCCAGCGCTGGCTGCACACGGTGAGCTGCGGTGGCTGGGGAGTGCAGGCAAGTGCCAGGCAGCGGCTGGGCACATGGCATCTCTGCTGCCCACTCATTGGCCCTTTGCATTCTCTCCCTCTTGCTGTCCCCTCCCTGCTCTACCCTTTTGCCCCCTCCCCCAAGCCTGCTGCTCCTCCAGATGCCCCCCGGTGGGGCAAGTCCCAGTCCCAGCGCTGTGCGGAGAACCAGCCCCTGGGCAGAGTGCTCAGCTCACCAACAGTCTGGCCGGCAGGCTCCTTCTCTCCCCCACTGCCTCTGGCTGAGCCCGCGCCCCGGGAAAGCTCAAGTCCCTCCGGCGCAGGGTGCTGGCCAGGAGGAGCCGAGCCCTGCATGCACCAAAGCCCCACACAGCGCTGGCATGGGGAAGCCTCTCCACCCCTCAGCTAAGCTTGGAGTTGAGAGTGGGGGGAGCAGTTTCTGGCCTGTTCATGCCCTGAACCTGCAGGCTCCAAGGCAGCCCTCCAGGTAGCAGTTTAGCACCCTCTTCACCCACCCTTCCACTCCTGCCCTGGGTCCTGCCCCCACAAGGAGCACAGTGCTGCTCTGTCCCCTAGGTATCCTCCCCTGCTGAGCCACCTCTCTGGCCAGGTTCACTGAAGCCCCTGCAGTCAGGTTCCCTGGGCCCTGGTGCACAATGTGCCTTAGGGCTTAACTCCTTCCTGCCCGCGCTGTAGCCAGATAAAGCTGGTTTATGTCTGTGGCCAGCAGCAGCCTGGAGGTATTAGCTGCCTTTCGACACTGTGCAGGCAGAAAGAGACAAGCTGCTTCCGGCCACACTCAGGGCCGGCCCACAACATTTTGGCACCTGAGGCAGGGAGCTCAAATGACGCCCCCATGCCCCCTCGCTTCGGCCAAAACTTTGAAAGGTCTCAATTCTGCCTTCTTCCTGTTCTACTCCTCTCATGGTGCTGCTCTGCTACTGACCCCGATAAAGGAGAACTAACAACTTAAAATGCCTTGTTCAAAAATTTTAAGTAACACTTCACTTTCAAACGCCTGAACAGCAAATGTAACTTTTCTTGTCTGGCATGTTTATCTGTTTGAATAATCAAAGTGGTACTTTCCATGCCTTCTTGGTTGCAAAGATTTGAACTGCTTCCTGCTGAAGGTCCACAGTCTGGGCCAGCTCATGCTCTATTGAGATGGTTGCAAGGCCGACCAGCCTCTCCTGTGTCATTGTGGAGCGTAGATGTGTTTTTATTAACTTCAGCTTGGAGAAGCTGCGTTCTCCACTGGCAACTGTTACAGGAAGTGTTAGAAGTACGCGCAGAGCAACAAAAGCATTTGGAAAGAGGGTGGTCATCTTATTTGTGCACATATATTCCAGAACAGCCTTTAAATGTATCCTGAAAGGGCTTTCAGTTCATCACCTAAATCACTCGCATCAATATCGTGCCTGTCATCATGTGTCAACACTGTCTCTAGTGCCCTACATTGCTGCTGTAGGTCTTCTTCTTATAGTGAGGAGTTTTGGAATATCGTACAACATCCTAAATATACTGCTGTGTTCCTTGAGCTGCATGAAATGTTCTTCAGTTGACTGTATTGCACAATCTAGCACCTGGTTAAAGAATTCAACTTTGAATTATTAGTTGGGGTGTCTTATGGGATTATCCCATGCCAGGTAATCAAAATCTCTTCTTCTTCAGTGACTCTTATATTCCTGAATGGGTGGGAAAATAGCTTCAGTGTGACGTTCCTCTGCCAACTTCTGTGCACTCTTCAGAATGTTTTGAAATCCCCCATCTGACCAGTAAGACTGTAGGTATGACTTTGCTTTGTCCAGTTGTTCCATTGCTCCAGATATAGAATCATAGAATCATAGAATCATAGAATATCAGGGTTGGAAGGGACCCCAGAAGGTCATCTAGTCCAACCCCCTGCTCAAAGCAGGACCAAGTCCCAGTTAAATCATCCCAGCCAGGGCTTTGTCAAGCCTGACCTTAAAAACCTCTAAGGAAGGAGATTCTACCACCTCCCTAGGTAACGCATTCCAGTGTTTCACCACCCTCTTAGTGAAAAAGTTTTTCCTAATATCCAATCTAAACCTCCCCCATTGCAACTTGAGACCATTACTCCTCGTTCTGTCATCTGCTACCATTGAGAACAGTCTAGAGCCATCCTCTTTGGAACCCCCTTTCAGGTAGTTGAAAGCAGCTATCAAATCCCCCCTCATTCTTCTCTTCTGCAGACTAAACAATCCCAGCTCCCTCAGCCTCTCCTCATAAGTCATGTGCTCTAGACCCCTAATCATTTTTGTTGCCCTTCGCTGGACTCTTTCCAATTTATCCACATCCTTCTTGTAGTGTGGGGCCCAAAACTGGACACAGTACTCCAGATGAGGCCTCACCAGTGTCGAATAGAGGGGAACGATCACGTCCCTCGATCTGCTCGCTATGCCCCTACTTATACATCCCAAAATGCCATTGGCCTTCTTGGCAACAAGGGCACACTGCTGACTCATATCCAGCTTCTCGTCCACTGTCACCCCTAGGTCCTTTTCCGCAGAACTGCTGCCTAGCCATTCGGTCCCTAGTCTGTAGCGGTGCATTGGATTCTTCCATCCTAAGTGCAGGACCCTGCACTTATCCTTATTGAACCTCATCAGATTTCTTTTGGCCCAATCCTCCAATTTGTCTAGGTCCTTCTGTATCCTATCCCTCCCCTCCAGCGTATCTACCACTCCTCCCAGTTTAGTATCAAGGTCAACACCTTGGAGTCTCTTGCTTACAACATTTATTTCAAACAGTATGTCATGCTACAACACTAAGCCAGACAGAAATGTGAAGTCATGTATGTTTCTGGTGATTCCATTTCCCTCTGCCACTGTTCTCCCACGAACAGTTCCTGTCATAGCATTGTCCTCCATCATGGCAATGTGGAAGAAAAAAGCAGTCTTTACTTTTAGGTTGTTTGCAACAGGTCAGACACAATTTTATTTTCAAGCAATTGCAAGGGAGAGAGTTCGCACGGACAGGGATTCCCTTTTTTTAGGCAGGTCTCCGCAAGATAAACAATTAGGGAAAGCATTTATACCTTGTGCTGCATACAATAAAGATTAACAGCCGCATCTTGTTTATACGTATTCCTTTCTGGCATCTTACTTTTCTCAGCAGCTTCTGCTACAGTTTACGTTTCATTTTTATTTAACACAAGGTCAAAACAGCATCTCTTACAGTTTTTCCACTCGCTTCCCACTTGCCCAGGCCCTGCCTTAAAGTCTCGCATATTAGAGTTAAAATTAGCCTGACTCTTACTCTATTCTTAAAAAACACTAAGATGTCTGCATGCATTGGCATGCCTGGGCACTCCGACCACAAACCCATGGGGTCCAGGCAGGGATTTCCCTACACCCCCCGCATGGGGGTGTTAACCCCTCCCCCCCAATTTCCCCAACCCAGTTTTGTGAACTAGTTACACGCAGTGTTGCCAATTTAGCGATTGTTTGGAAATTTGAATTGAAATTGAAACATTAATACACACTTTAAAAGCATATATAGTGTATGATAAAATATGTGTATCTGAAAAAGTATAATAGATTTTAAAAGTATAAAAATAGGGCTTGGCTACACTTGTGAGTTAGAGCACATTAACGCAGCCCCAGGCACCCTAGCTCACTCCCCGTCCACACTGGCAAGGCACGTAGAGCGCTCTGCCTCCACGGCTACAGCACTCCTGGTGCTCCACCTTGGCAAGAAGATTTACGCTTGCTGCGTCTTGGCTGAAACACCCAGGCATCAGTGTGAACAAGGTTGTCATAAATATAAAGGGAAGGGTAAACACCTTTAAAATCCCTCCTGACCAGAGAAAAAATGCTTTCACCTGTAAAGGGTTAAGAAGCTAGGATAACCTCGCTGGCACCTGACCACAGTGACCAATGAGGAGACAAGATACTTTCAAAAGCTGGGGTGAGGGAGAAACAAAGCCTTTCTCTCCGTCTGTGTGATGCATTTGCCGGGGACAGAACAGGAAAGGAGTCTTAGAACTTAGTAAGTAATCTAGCTAGATATGCGTTAGATTCTGTTTTCTTTAAATGGCTGAGAAAATAAGCTGTGCTGATTGGAATGTAGATTCCTGTTTTTGTGTCTTTTTGTAACTTAAGGTTTTGCCTAGAGGGATTCTCTATGTTTTGAATCTGATTACCCTGTAAGATATTTACCATCCTGATTTTACAGAGGTGATTCTTTTACTTTTTCTTCTATTAAAATTCTTCTTTTAAGAACCTGATTGCTTTTTCATTGTTCTAAAGATCCAAGGGTTTGGGTCTGTGTTCACCTATGCAAATTGGTGAGGATTTTTATCAAACCTTCCCCAGGAAAGGGAGCGTAACGTTTGGGAGGATTTTGGGGGGAAAGACGTGTCCAAATGGACTCTTTCCCAATTATATCCCTGTTAGACGTTTGGTGGTGGCAGCGAAAGTCCAAGGGCAAAAGGTAAAATAGTTTGTACCTTGGGGAAGTTTTAACCTAAGCTGGTAAAAGTAAGCTTAGGAGGTTTTCATGCAGGTCCCCACATCTGTACCCTAGAGTTCAGAGTGGGGAAGGAACCTTGACATGGTGGCAGAGCGGTGGGATTAACTTGAAATCATTTTGAGACCAATTTGAGATTTTTGAACCAGAAGCACAGATTTTAAAAGTGATTTTTTTTTCCTTTGGGCTGCTGGAAAGCAGGTCTTAAACTGAAAGCAGTTAGAGGTTTTTTTTCTCTGCTTGCGGTCAGAGCAGAGACAAAAGGGAATTGTCTTTTGTGAGTTGGAGTTTTCTCTACCTAAAGACAGGGTAGTTAACCTCCTGCAGGGAAATTCACAAGTCTTCACAGACCTGAAGTTGTTTTTTACCTAAGAGCAACTAGAGGGGTTTTCTATCTATTTGCCTGGAGACAAAGGTGTTAGTTTGGGGGGGGGGGTTAGGATTTTGATTTTTTGAACAAGAAGCACAGATCTTAAAAAGGAATTTTTTTTCCCTTTGGGCTGCTGAAAAGCAGGTTTTTGGCTGAAAGCAGTTAGAGGTTTTTTTTTTTTCTCTGCTTTGGGGCCAGAGCAGAGACAAAGGGAATTGTCTTTTGTGAGCTGGAGTTTTCTCTACCTAAACGCAGGGTAGTTAACCTCCTGCAGGGAAATTCACCAGTCTTCACAGACCTGAAGAAGTTTTTTTTCTACCTAAGAGCAACTAGAGAGGTTTTCTGCCTATTTGCCTGGAGACAAAGATGTTAGGGGTTTGTTTGTTTGTTTGGGGTTTTTTTGGTTTTGTTTTGCTTTTTAAGATTTTTCTGTAGGCTGACAATCACTATCAGAGAATACAGATATCATATTACAGCACAGCAAAATTTTACAAGCCAAGTTTTTGTTTGTTTGTTTGTTTGTTTTATTTCTAACTCTCAGGTGTAAAGTTAGTTAAAAACAGAGAGGCAAAGATGACAGAAACCAAGACACAACACAAATTGGAGTTAGCCAGACTGGAGGCAGTGAAAGAGGCAGAAAAAGCCCTAGAAGCTGCCCACAGGAGAGAAATGGAGGCAAGGGACAAAGAAATGGAGGCAGCGAAAGAGGCAGAAAAAAACCAAGAGGCTGCCCACAGGAGAGCTATGGAGGCAGAAAAAACCAAGAGGCTGCCCACAGGAGAGCTATGGAGGCAGAAAAGAACCAAGAGGCTGCCCACAGGAGAGCTATGCAGGCAAGGGCCAAAGAACTGGAGGAGAAGGAAAAAGAGAGGAAGCATGTGGAGGAGGAGAAGGAAAAAGTGAGGAAGCATGCACTGGAGATGGAGAAGGCAAAGGCTCAGTAGAATATACCAACAAACCCTAGCAATCCTTCTCCAGGTACCACTTTCCATCCCAGAAAGTTCCCCACCTACAAGGCAAGCGATGATACCGAGGCCTTCTTAGAAAACTTCGAAAGGGCCTGCCTTGGGTACAGCATCTCTACAGACCAATACAGGGTAGAGCTGAGGCCACAGCTCAGTGGACCCTTAGCTGAGGTGGCGACTGAAATGCCTAAGGAACAAATGAACGAGTACGAACTGTTTAAAACCAAGGTGAAAGTCAGAATAGAGCTAACACCCGAGCATTCCTGTCGGTGGTTCAGAGATGTAAGGTGGAAACCAGACGTGTCATTTACCCGACATGCCTACCACATTGTGAAACATTAGGATGCCTGGATATCAGGAGCAAGTGTTAAATCTCCAGAAGATTTGCCCTTCCTAATGCAAATGGAGCAGTTCTTAGAGGGTGTTCCTGAGGAAATAGAAAGATACATCCTAGATGGGAAGCCCAAAACTGTAATCAAGGTGGGGGAGATTGGAGAGAAATGGGTGGAGGTGGCAGAAAAGAAAAAAACTGGTTGCAGTTGGAGCGGATACCAGAAGGGACAACCTCAGACCACACCCTATGACCGGGGCAGCCCAAGGCCCCACCTACCCCCCAAGGAACACTCCAGCCACCTTATCATCCTGCCACACCATTCTCCAGCAACCCACCTCGCCCCGGTGACCCGTCAGCTGGACGATGTTTTAAATGTAATGAGCTGGGCCATGTACAGGCCAACTGCCCCAAGAACCCCAACAGATTACAGTTCATTGCACCGGAATCACACCAGATGTCCTCAGGCCCAGATACCTCCCAGATACCCTCAGAGCGGAGGGAAACTGTGAGTGTGGGAGGGAAGAAGGTCACCGCGTGGAGGGACACCAGAGCACAAGTGTCGGCTATCCATGCTTCCTTAGTGGACCCGAATTTAATCAACCCAGAGATCCAAGTGACGATTCAGCCCTTCAAGTTAAACTCTTTCAATTTGCCTACAGCCAAGTTACCTGTCCAGTACAAGGGCTGGTCAGGAACATGGATTTTTGAAGTCTGTGATGATTATCCCATCCCCATGCTGTTGAGGGAAGACTTGGCCAATCATGTAAAGCTAGTCAAGAGGATGGGAATGGTCACCCGCAGCCAGGCTAAACCAGTCGTCACGCCTAGCTCTGTTCCGGAAACTTCTACCAGGACCCGGACCCCAGGCCAATGTCTGCAACAGCAGTAGTGGATCCAGTCCCAGAGACCCAGACAGAGCCAGTCCCAGAACCGGAACCAGAGGAACAACTAGCACCAGACCCATTGCCAGCACTGAACCCAGTGCTTGCAACCCCAGCACCAGAGGGTCCCACCGAACCCGCACCGGCAGCAGCAGATAACCCTACACAAGAGGCTCAGGCGGAGCCTGAACCCCAACATAGTGCACCAGTGGAGAACGGTTCACAGTCAATGGAAACAGCCCCATCACCTGCATTGCTTCCAGAGGGACCAAGCATAGGTCCGCAATCCAATGAGGAACTGATGTCTCCAGCATCAAGGGAACAGTTCCAGACCAAACAGGAAGCAGATGAAAGCCTCCAGAGAGCTTGGACGGCGGCACGGAGCAACCCACCACCTCTCAGCTCTTCTAATCGATCCAGATTTGTTGTAGAAAGAGGACTTTTATACAAGAAAACTCTTTCCGGTGGACACCAGGAAGACTGGCATCCTCCGAGACAATTGGTAGTTCCAACTAAGTACCGGACCAACCTCTTGAGCTTAGCCCACGATCATCCTAGTGGCCATGCTGGGGTGAACAGGACCAAAGACCAGTTGGGGAGGTCATTCCACTGGGAGGGAATGGGAGAGGATGTTTCTACCTATGTCCGGTCTTGGGGTTTTCCCACTCTTTGGCATACCTCACAAGACCAGGTCAAAGCCCCTCTCCAGCCACTCCCTATCATTGAAGCTCCATTTCAGCGAGTAGCTGTGGATATTCTGGGTCCTTTTCTGAAAAAGACACCCAGAGGAAAGCAGTACATACTGACTTTCGTGGATTTTGCCACCCAATAGCCAGAAGCAGCAGCTCTAAGCAACACCAGGGCTAAAAGTGTGTGCCAGGCACTAGCAGACATTTTTGCCAGGGTAGGTTTGCCCTCCGACATCCTCACAGATGCAGGGACTAATTTCCTGGCAGGAACTATGGAAAGCCTTTGGGAAGCTCATGGGGTGAATCACTTGGTTGCCACCCCTTACCATCATCAAACAAATAGCCTGGTGGAGAAATTTAATGGAACTTCGGGGGCCATGATACATAAATTCGTAAATGAGCACTCCAATGATTGGGACCTAGTGTTGCAGCAGTTGCTCTTTGCCTACAGAGCTGTACCACATCCTAGTTTAGGGTTTTCACCATTTGAACTTGTATATGGCCGCAAGGTTAAGGGGCTATTACAGTTGGTGAAGCAGCAATGGGAGGGATTTACACCTTCTCCACGAACTAACATTCTCGACTTTGTAACCAACCTACAAAACACCCTCCGAACCTCTCTAGCCCTTGCTAAAGAAAACCTACAGGATGCTCAAAAAGAGCAAAAAGCCTGGTATGATAAACATGCCAGAGAGCGTTCCTTCAAAGTAGGAGAGCAGGTCATGGTCTTAAAGGCGCTCCAGGCCCATAAAATGGAAGCTTCATGGGAAGGGCCATTCACGGAGCAGGAGCACCTGGGAGCTGTTAATTATCTCATAGCATTCCCCACCTCCAACTGAAAGCCTACGGTATACCATATTAATTCTCTAAAGCCCTTTTATTCCAGAGAATTAAAGTTTTGTCAGTTTACAGCCCAGGGAGGAGATGACGCTGAGTTGCCTGAAGGTGTCTACTACAAAGGGAAAAGTGCTGGTGGTGTGGAAGAGGTGAACCTCTCCATGACCCTTGGGCGTATGCAGCGACAGCAGATCCAGGAGCTGTGCACTAGGTACGCGCCAACGTTCTCAGCCACCCCAGGACTGACTGAACGGGCATACCACTCCATTGACACAGGTAATGCTCACCCAATTAAAGTCCAATCTTACCAGGTGTCTCCTCAAGCTAAAACTGCTATAGAATGGGAGATCCAGGATATGTTACAGATGGGTGTAATCCGTCCCTCTGGCAGTGCATGGGCATCTCCAGTGGTTCTAGTTCCCAAACCAGATGGGGAGATATGTTTTTGCATGGACTACCGTAAGCTAAATGCTGTAACTCGCCCAGACAACTATCCAATGCCACGCACAGATGAACTATTAGAGAAACTGGGACGGGCCCAGTTCATCTCTACCTTGGACTTAACTAAGGGGTACTGGCAGGTACCACTAGATGAATCTGCCAAGGAAAGGTCAGCCTTCACCACCCATGTCGGGCTGTATGAATTTAATGTACTCCCTTTCGGGCTGCGGAATGCACCCGCCACCTTCCAAAGACTTGTAGATGGTCTCCTAGCGGGATTAGGAGAATATACAGTCACCTACCTTGACAATGTGGCCATATTTTCGGATTCCTGGGCAGAACACCTGGAACATCTACAAAAAGTCTTTGAGCGCATAAGGGAGGCAGGACTAACTGTAAAGGCTAAGAACTGTCAAATAGGCCTAAACAGAGTGACTTACCTTGGACACCAGGTGAGTCAAGGAACTATCAACCCCCTACAGGCCAAAGTGGATGCTATCCAAAAGCGGCCTGTCCCAAAGTCAAAGAAACAGGTTCAATCCTTCTTAGGCTTGGCCGGATATTACAGATGATTTGTACCGCAATACAGCCAAATCACCGCCTCACTGACAGACCTAACAAAAAAGAAACAGCCAAATGCCGTTCAGTGGACCGAAGAGTGTCAGAAGGCCTTTAACCAGCTTAAAGCGACACTCATGTCTGACCCTGTACTAAGGGCCCCAGACTTTGACAAACCGTTCCTAGTAATAATGCACCACTCCCAATACCTCTGCAAGTGCTGCAAATGTAGCCACGCCAGTGCTCTTGAAGCTGTCAGTGTGGACAGACTGCAGCACTTTCCCTACTGTGTGCTACAAAGGCTGGTTTAACACAAAGCGCTCTGTATCTGCAAGTGTAGCCCCATAGACTAGCTTCCTTATAGCTTTCTTATCTGCAAGAAATTCAACTGACTGGCTTATACAGCTGTTGTTTTTTATGACCATGTCAGTTCATTCATTTCGGTGATGTTGGCCAACCTAATAATTTCAAATTATGATTTGTAAGTAAAGTCTAAATGAGCTCTCCCTGACAGCAGGTGATGAGCTAGGGACTGGGGGGAAAGGCTTCAGGTTGTATTTACATTCACACCTAATCTACCTAGGTATCCAGCAAACAGAGCTGCGTTGCCCAAGTGATCAATTTTGGCTGGGGTTGGATTACAAATCACTTGAATGCGGCGGAGGGTGAGGGTAATGAAATGTTGTTATTCTTATTGTCTGAGTAAAGGGCAGTAGAACTGTCCTTAGCCTGTGCTGATTGAGGGCATCAAGAGAGAGGGTGGGCACAGGTGTTTTGCTTGATGGTCTGCCTGAGTCACAAGTACGATTTGACCTGCCCCTCTCCACTGTATAAAGACAGAGCTAATTAGGCTCCATAGATAGTCTTTTGTTCTGTTAAGTGACCACTGCAGCTGAAATCACTGATAATCTAAGTGCTTAGACCGGCTGTGGGACAGTGTTTCTGTGGCAGAGACGGCCCAGTCTGCACTAGCAGTGAGATTCCACCACTGAGATCTCAGCTGAAATCACTGAGAGCCGGTGGAACTTCAAGAGACCATCTCGCAGAGGTCACAGTGGCAGATGGCAGCACAGGGCCATTGGCAACACAGTGATGGAGTGAACAGCGGCACAACGAACAACAGTGGCCAGAGCGAACAGTGAGCAGCTGGAGGAACGAGCAAGGTGCCTTCTTGCCCCCCACCTGGGAGGTGAACTCCTGTGAAAGCAGCTCTGAACTCTGAGTCTCCACTGACCAAGGACAACACCGGTGAGTGTTAATGAGGCTGTTAAGAATGCTGGAGACACAACACAGTTCATGCAAACACACATGGCTGTGGCATCCTACTTTCTATTTAGGCAAGAGATACCACACGCTACAAACTGGAGGCCAATGTTAAGTGCATTGTCATTTGTTCATCCTGAAGCTGAACGCTGGTTCCGAACAAGACCCAGCAAATGCTCACTGTCTTTCTGCAAGAAACTCCACTGACTGGCTAGATGCATGTGGTGCAACAGTGAAAGACTCAGCAGTTGAAAAAGTGAAGAACTCTCTCACCACAAAAAAAATTTGCATACATGGCTGACGAATGCACCGATGCAAATGGGAATCGAGTATTAAGTCATTGTGTATGTTATCTTGATGTCAGTGGTTGGCCAGTAGATACATTTCTAGATGTTCACGTTATAGAAGACACATCGGCTGCATCTGTGACAACCCACATCTTGGAAGAGTTAAATGCTTGTCAGTTGGACCCCAGACAGATGGCTGCTTGTGCATTTGATGGAGCTGCAAACTTCTCTAGAACTCAAAGTAGTGGTCTGCGGACCGGTGCCGGTCCGCGAGCAATCGGCTGCAGGCCTGTGCGCACATTGGGGAAAAAAACTGCCAGTCCCCCACATCAGATGTCTTCCAGAGCAGTGCTTCTCAAGCTATGATGGAGTACAAGCTTTGCAAAGAGAAAAGTGTAATCCTACTGTTTCCTACACACACTGCAGAGCCCATCTACTCCAACTAGCACTAGTACGAGCTGTAGACTCTTCAAAAGACATTAAAAACCTATAAATTATGTCTTCATTATATTCTTTTTTGAATAATGAAGGCATTTATATTGAATCTTTAAGTGAAGAGGACAAGAAGTGTTTGTTAAGACAACTGAAAAAGTACACAGACTTGATTCTTAAAAATTGAAAACAGCGACTTCTAGATTCTACTCAACCTCTACGTAGTTTTTACAGATGCCTGTCTTATAAAACACCGACAGTTGAGTGGGGTGAGGCACTACCAGCAATGGGGCTGCCATGTGCTCAGGACAGAATAGAGAATTTGAACACAGAGTGGAATATGATACGACGAATGAATGAAGATTTGACTTCAACTTCTTCTTTATCATCACTGGTGGCTCGATCCAGTTTTTATGCTCTGTTTCCTGGGATGAAAGAAGTAGGAATTCATCTCTTGCTGCTCCCAGTCACAACAACTACAGTTGAACATTCTTTTGCCAGATTGAAGAGAATTTTGTGTTCTAAAAGAAGTCGCCTTCTGCCTGATCATGTGACTGATCTAATGAGCATATCAACTGAAGGAATGGAAGTACCGGGCAGACGAGAAGAGACCAAAGCTAAACGCATTGCATTCAAGAAGTTCATTAACAGAGTTGTGCAAAACTATAACAAGAAACCAAGAAGGATGTAGATGTAGTGCTTCACAGAAAGCTTGAGTAGCCAACTTTAATTTGTGTGATGATTTTAAAATCTAATAAAATGTTCATGAAACATTTTTCAGTTTTTACTATGGTGCCACACAGCCCACCTTCACCCTCACGGTCTCACCCCCTCATTGGTTCTGACCACCGCCCCGTAAATTTGTACACCCCCTCCTCCCCCATTTCAATTCCTGGGGAAAACACTGATTATCACACATGTAAAAACTCCCATTTTCTAAATACCTTCAGGTCTTAGGACCATAATGCAAGTACATGTAGAATGCAGAGGTATCCTTCGGTGGTCTGGGGGAATTCTTAGACTGTTTTTGCAATCACACAGGGGAGTATCCTGTCTGCTCAACAGCTCATATCGGACCCCTGTCCCTTTGGCGGCTCATAAATTAGGGAAGATTTTCACTCGCTCACACCCCAGGAAAGGGTCTACTGGGTTACAGGTTTCACCAACTAGCGGCTTAAGTCCGGACCTGGTCAGCGGCTCATAAGTATAGAAAAATTCTCCGCTGGGTCACAAGGTTCGGCTGACCCCCCCTTCCTTTTAGAATGTCCACATGGGGTAGCCCTGGGGCAGCTGGAGACAGCTTAAGTCTTAGGCCTGGTCAGCGGCTTATACCGCCTTTCATTCATATATATATATATATATCACATATACATACACACACACACACACATTCCCCATATCCTGATACATCTTATTTAAAAATAACCTTCATTCTTTATACAACATTTCCCTGACTTGAGGTGGCCAAAACCCCACAGCACCGACGCATTAACCTTCTTGAGTGCGACAAGACTACTCCTCAGTACCGCATAGAACTGACCTGATTGAGGGTGGCAAAACTAAACCCTCAGTACCACTTCAAACTACCCTTACTGAGGGCGGCAATGGTTCCTCAGCACCGCTTTGCATCTGATCTTGTTGCTTAATCAATAAGTTCGCATGGCAGAAGCCCCAGAGTGACAGGCGGCCCCACGAGCAGTCCTCCTCTGATACCCCAATAGAGATTTCAAATGTCTCTTACCTCTATTGTGGCCCCATGGGGTTCAAAGGGGAACGGTCCGCAGTAGTTGTCGCTGACTCAGCTGGGCATTGCCATACGAGTCACGGCACCAAATTGTGGAAGAAAAATGCAGTCTTTACTTTGGTTGCATACAATAAAGATTAACAGCCGCATCTTGTTTATATGTATTCCTTTCTGGTCTCTTACTTTTCTCAGCAGCTTCTGCTACAGTTTACGTTCCATTTTTATTTAACACAAGGTCAAAACAGCATCTCTAACAGTTTTTCCACTCGCTTCCCACTCGCCCAGGCCCTGCCTTAAAGTCTCGCGTTATTAGAGTTAGAGTTAGCCTGACTCTTGCTTTATTCCTAAGAACACTAAGAAGTCTGCGTCCAAATCCCCTTTATTCCCTTTTTTACTTCCACAGCAACTATGGCATCATCTAGCTTCCCAATTTGGTGTTTGATAGGCTTTATCGCCTCCAGTCGACCTTCCCATCGTATGGCACTCAGTGGTTTCAGTGTCAGAGAGGATGTTCCCAGATGTTGCTTCAAAATTTGCCATCTATGAGTTGATGCAGAGAAAAATACATAGATGCTTTGAATTACATTAAATACAGGACTATAAGGTGGATAGAAAGTTGGCTAGATTGTCGGGCTCAACGGGTAGTGATCAATGGCTCCATGTCTAGTTGGCAGCTGGTATCAAGTGGAGTGCCCCAAGGGTCGGTCCTGGGGCCGGTTTTGTTCAATATCTTCATCAATGACCGGGAGGATGGCGTGGATTGCACCCTCAGCAAGTTTGCAGATGACACTAAACTGGGAGGAGAGGTAGATACGCTGGAGGGTAGGGATAGGATACAGAGGGACCTAGACAAATTGGAGGATTGGGCCAAAAGAAATCTGATGAGGTTCAACAAGGACAAGTGCAGAGTCCTGCACTTACGACAGAAGAATCCAATGCACCGCTACAAACTAGGGACCGAATGGCTCGGCAGCAGTTCTGCAGAAAAGGACCTAGGGGTTACAGTGGATGAGAAGCTGGATATGAGTCAACAGTGTGCCCTTGTTGCCAAGAAGGCCAATGGCATTTTGGGGTGTATAAGTAGGGGCACTGCCAGCAGATCGAGGGATGTGATCGGTCCTCTCTATTCGACGCTGGTGAGGCCTCATCTGGAGTACTGTGTCCAGTTTTGGGCCCCACACTACAAGAAGGAGGTGGAAAAATTGGAAAGAGTCCAGAGGAGGGCAACAAAAATGATGAGGGGACTGGAACACATGACTTATGAGGAGAGGCTGAGGGAACTGGGGAGGTTTAGTCTACGGAAGAGAAGAATGAAGGGGGATTTGATAGCTGCTTTCAACTATCTGAAAGGGGGTTCCAAAGAGGATGGATCTAGACTGTTCTCAGCGGTAGCCGATGACAGAACAAGGAGTAATGGTCTCAAGTTGCAGTGGGGGAGATTTAGGTTGGATATTAGGAAAAACTTTTTCACTAGGAGGGTGGTGAATCACTGGAATGTGTTACCTAGGGAGCTGGTGGAATCTCCTTCCTTAGAAGATTTTAAGGTCAGGCCTGACAAAGCCCTGGCTGGGATGATTTAATTGGGGATTGGTCCTGCTTTGAGCAGGTGGTTGGACTAGATGACCTCCTGTGGTCCCTTCCAACCCTGATATTCTATGATTCTAATTCAGCAGCCTTCACTAGAAGCTGATGCTGCATCGCTGACCACCAAGTTCAGTGAATGAGAACTGCATGGGACAAAAAAAGCTCGAGGGTTTAACTCTCGGATCCGTGTCTGCACTCCTCTGTTCTTTCCTCTCATGTTGGCACCGTTATCATAGCCCTGACCTCTCAGGTCAGCTATCGCAATTCCCGTATCTTCCAGCTTTTTAAGAAGCACATAGAATCATAGAATATCAGGAAGGAAGGGACCTCAGGAGGTCATCTAGTCCAACCCCCTGCTCAAAGCAGGACCGATCCCCAACTAAATCATCCCAGCCAGGGCTTTGTCAAGCTTGACCTTAAAAACTTCTAGGGAAGGAGATTCCACCACCATCATCAATGTCAATACATTTTAGAAAATGCTCTCTGACAGTCACCATTGCAGGGACATTTTCACTACGTTCTGTTGTTGTTACAAAACGCACCATTAAAGTCATTTGTTCCATATGGCTGCTGTCAGGTGGGCCGTCCAGAATAACAGAGTAATATCGTGCTGACTTCAGATCTGCAACAATCTTCTGTTTGACTTTTGTTGCCAGTAACTGTATGGTCTCATTTTGAATTGTTTTTCCAAGATAGTGGTATGTGTACATTTCTTGGGTGTTGACTCTTCTTAGATGCCCCTGGAGTACAACATGAAACTCAGCCATCAGCTCCACAATTTTAAGGAAGTTTCCATTGTTTATCATATACAGCTGATCTGCAGTGCCACGCAGGGCTAGGGTTTGGGTCGCATGCATTGTCACAATGGCAATGAGCCTTTTCAGAACATTTTGCCAGTAAAGAGACTCTGACGCAATCTTCTCTTGATGCTGATCATCCATGGTGGCCTTTAACCTTAGTCTCATCTCCAGCTCTTTCCACCTGTGGAATGCTCTCTGGTGATTTGCTGCCTTCTCATGGCATGCCAGATTTCTAGCCTGATTTTTCCAGTCCTTTGTTTCTGTAGAACCCAATGTGGCTGGAACATTAGACTGGAAGAGTTTGCAACAAAATCAATATGCAGCATTCTGGGTTTTTGAGCACATAAGCCATGGCCTCTCCACTTTGTCACCATTGGGGATTTCACGCCAGTAACGTGTTGGATGGAAACTTCTATTTTCATTGTCTTTGGGGAACATGAAGTTTTTCACTTGCTGTGGCCCATGCAGTACAAGGAAGTCCCTCAGGCTACTGCTCAAGTGGGTCCACAGTCCTGGATCCTCTGGACTCAAGGAACTAAACTCAGCAGCAGCTGTTTCTTGCACCTCCACCACACTCTTCTCTGATCTGCACTTTTCTTCAGGAATGTGCATGGTTACAGCCACTTGAGATGGAGATATGGATGCTGCAGCAGCTGCCAGGTCACCTGCCCTCTGACTGACTGGAAGATCAGGCATCTCCTCACCACTCACATCCTCACTGGGGCCAGAAGGCTCACCGTGAACATTTGTGTCTATGTATCTCAGGAGAGCTCCTTCCTGCTTAGATAGAAAAGCTTCCTTTGCTTTCTTTCTTTTTCTGAATGCTGCCCCAGAGGGGCGTTTTCTTCTTTCACTCATGGCTGCTGTTCTGTGCCAGCTAGAGTGGCTCTCAACACTCAGTTGAAGGGTAGAAATAAGCAGGCTGGTAGCAGGGCCTGAGTGAGGGAAGATATCAGCGTCTTAGGGCCTAACTGGCTTCTACTACTCCAGTTGACAGCCTGTTCTCCTCAAGTGGGTTCAGGGAAGCAGCAGGACACAGGAAGCTCCCTGAGAAGCTGGGGCTAATCAGTCCAGGCTCCTGGGGGGCTAGAGAGGGACATAAGAGGCTCCTCCTCCTCTCTCTCCCTGCAGCTCCTGCTGCTTTCTGTTATTCCCTCTCCCCTTTTCTCCTGCCTGCCTGTTCTGTCTCTTGTGCCCTCCTTCCTCTAGCCCAGCACTCCCCCATCTCTGTGCATCTTGAGCAGAGAGAATACAGATGCACCAGCAGCAGACACCATTTTCTACACTCTGGGTCCTCGTGGCCCACACACACACACTGGCACCTGAGGTGGGCACCTGGAGTAGTGGTGAAGGAAAGAGATGAGCTCTGCAAAGACATGGGCCAGGTCATCGCTCCCTCTCTCCTCCTCCCCCGCGGCTGGAAGCAACTCCCTTCCCTTCCCTCCTGCACAGTGCTGAAAGGATGCTGCTGGCCACATTCTGCTGTGAACCCTGGCAGAAATCTGGGGCTTGGGGGCACGTGACCCTGCATGACACCCCCCCAATGCATTGTCTCGGAAAGACGTGTCGCCAGGTACCAGGAGAGGCGGGTCCATCCTGGGGGCCCAGCCTGGCATGGAGGGCAAAGAGCACCGGACAAGGAGCATCGGGTAGGTCAGTCACCTCCCCTGTGTGAGAGGTGTATGGGGGTGGGGGTAAGGGTAGGGGTAGGGGTATCTGTGTTTTCCAGTGTGAACCATAAATCTCAAAGATAAGACAGTAAATAAAAAGAATCCAACTATGCAGTATTTCTTTTTAACAGGGGCTCAGTCAACTTGATGTTAATTTGAATGTGTGTACGGCATAGTTCTGACTGATTGCCATTGAACTCGCTTGAATATGAGTAATTTTTCTAGGTGTCCTGTATTCAGCACAGGGAAATATAGTCACCCTGTTCAAAGCAACTGAAGTGAAAAATGTCTATTAATGATACAAAACAAAATGAAATTCATCAGGAGACATAGATATATTCCACGACTGTCACACTAACAACAGCTGCATGCACCAAGGGCCAAATCCACACCCTCCTCTCTGTGTGTGGTGGCTCCCAGGCAATGGAAGGGATGCAGATCTGCTGTACAAGCAATGGAGTCTGGCTGCTGGGGCAACACACAGCGACTGTGTAACTGTGCCAGGGAGCTGTCTGTGCAAAAGCAGGCAGGAGATGGAATGTGAGTGGGACTGAGTGCGGTCTGAGATATTGCTGCTCCATTGATCCTCTTATTCCCCACTCCATAAAGGCCACTCGAGCCACTGCAATCTACAGCAAAGGTCCACATTTATATGAAAGGTCTTGTGCATACATGTAGTTCCATAATTTACATGAATTACTTCTATGAGTAAAGATTTCTCACAAGTAAGGATTTACAGGACTAGGCCCAAAGACAAGTCACATTACTCTGCCTAAATGTCTACAACCTAAATTAAACAAGACAAATATAAAAGAGATGATACAGAGTAAAGCTTCATGCACGGCAGAAAACAGACATCAGATTCCAATGCACAAAGGAACAACAATCCAAGAGAAGAAGGGTATGTGGATCCAAACATCACCCTGCTGAGTTTTACAACCCAGGCATGCATTTTGCTAGCATGGGAGAAGCAGGCAGTGAGGTCATTAGAAGCTCACTGTACACAAAATGAAACTGACTAGTCTCGTTTTGTTGTTCAAGGCCAATGAAGTGCAAAAAGTGAACAGTTTACACAAAGGGTGGACAGTAAAGTGGATCAGTGCAAATGCTATTGGTTTTAATAATCTATAGTGGTTTTGTTAGGAAATTATGTGTTGCTACTGAATGCTTAGGCAGCCTGGCCTTGGAAACATCACTCGCTTGTTTTCACGTACTCACCTGTTGTAATAATACCTAGTCTTGTGTAGCACTTTTCATCAGTAGACATCAAAGTGCTTTACAAAGGGAGGTAAACATCATTTTTCTCATTTTATACATGGGGATACACACAGTGAGGGCCCAGATCCTTGACAGTATTCACACCCCATTTCCACTGAAATCTTTCTGTGGGCTGAAGCCAGTGGCAGAGCTGGGTGGGTCTCAGCCCAGTGCACTATGGCTAGGTCATGTGATACCAACCCACCTCCGGCCAGGCTGGGGTTTTGTGCTTCTAGCACAACTATTCGTCTTAAACCTCGTATTTCCGATTTTAGATCAAATGGTTTAGTCTTATGGGCTTTGGTTTGATGCAATGACAATGCGTGGTTAGTATGAACATGGAAGGTGTTATTATTATTACGTTCTTTACAACAGCAATAACATAACCCTAAACTACACAACAAGAATAAAAGCATTGACATTCCCAATGTAATAATATTATGGGGTTGTTTTATAGCCTTAGTTACATAACACAATGCATTATCATTAGTACATAACGTAGACACTTTATAGGCTGTATAAAAGGCACATTTTTTAATTTGATATATATTTTGAAGCATATGAATTTGACCTTGTAATTCAGAGATTTCCCGGACGTCTGGTAGGAGCGAAAGCAAATTTTGGAACCGGTTAGGTACTAAGGCAGTTTAATTAAAGGTTATCTGAAACCTAAGGGCCAATTGTAGGATTCTATCCGCAGGCAAATAAATAATATGATTGCCTGCCACAGGGGTGAGATTAAAATGTACGTCTTGCAAAGTGGTGTCCTTAACATACATATAACTGTTATTAGCTTGGAAGAGCAGGTGTTTTGTCAGGGTAATTCCTTGTTTCATACCCTTCCAACAAACACTGTTATGAACAGTGACAACTTCCCCTGGCTTTAGTTTTTGTACACACTGAAGCTGTGGGGGGGTTTTAAAGGACAGAGTGTTCATTTACTTCCTATTCCTATTCAAATGTTGGGTGTTATTTCAAAAGCACTGACTATAAATGGGTTAGGCATACCAGGTAGTTAAATTTTCTAAATGTTTTGGTGAATTATTCAATCCCACATGCATCCTCCCCATAGACCCAGCAGGATTCGGTATGTGGGAACCCACATCCCTTTAATCAGTCCGTATGCTTGGAAGGAGCACTGTGAACGTCTGTACCTGCACCCAGAAAATTTCCAAGTACGTTTCCATGGCCACAAATCAGATGATAGAATCACAGAATCATAGAATATCAGGGCTGGAAGGGACCTCAGGAGGTCATCTAGTTCAACCCCCTGCTCAAAGCAGGACCAATCCCCAATTAAATCATCCCAGCCAGGGCTTTGTCAAGCCTCACCTTAAAAAATTCTAAGGAAGGAGATTCCACCACCTCCCTAGGTAACGCATTCCAGTGTTTCACCACCCTCCTAGTGAAAAAGTTTTTCCTAATATCTAACCTAAATCTCCCCCACTGCAACTTGAGACTATTACTCCTTGTTCTGTCATCGGCTACCACTGAGAACAGTCTAGATCCATCCTCTTTGGAACCACCTTTCAGGTAGATGAAAGCAGCTATCAAATCCCCCCTCATTCTTCTCTTCTGCAGACTAAACAATCCCAGCTCCCTCAGCCTCTCCTCATAAGTCATGTGTTCCAGTCCCCTCATCATTTTTGTTGCCCTTCGCTGGACTCTTTCCAATTTTTCCACATCCTTCTTGTAGTGTGGGGCCCAAAACTGGACACAATATTCCAGATGAGGCCTCACCAATGTCGAATAGAGGGGAACGATCACCTCCCTCATCAGGAAGCCAGCTAGGGAGGGCAGTACATTTTGATGTCTGTAAGCACAAAGCCCAGACCCTGGAAGAAATTTAAACCACCACTTAACTTCACAATTCCAAGAACGGTCCCCACAGTTCCCTCCCTGCTAATATACAATACTCTGTTTTCTTCACCAGGGCCAATTTTTAATGTCCTTTGTCGTCAGGAATTCCCGGACCTTGGTGGTTTCAGCAGAGCGAGTGTTCCTTCTTCTCTCTTGGAACAGTCGTGCTAGTAACCTCTCCCCTGCATAATGCTAAACCACATCACCCTGTAATGATTTGGGGTTTTTTAGCAAAATGGTAGTTCTGTCAGTGGACAAGGGAGAAGTTACTAGCACTTTACTTTGTCCTTTTTTCTGCTGTCCAGAAGGAACAGCAGCACCAGAAGGAGAGAGAGACCGATCATCAGTTGGAGAGTTATCTCAAGTTGGAGGGGCCTTTTTGCAGTGAGAAGCATGGGTCTAGGGAGTCAGTCCTTGGCACGTCACAGCAGTATTGGTAGTTAACAGAACTTGGTAAGGGCCTTTCCAGTGCGGGGTCAGGGCGGTCTTTCGCTGATGGACCTTTATGTAGACCCAGTCTTCTGGTTTCAGCGAGTGGCAGAGTTGCTTAGGATCCTTGGGTAGTGCTTTTTTTACCTGTGTCTAAAGAGACCTAACACATTTTATTAGTGCCTGACAATAATTAAGCATTGTGTTATCCATTAAATGCATGTCCATCTGGGCGAGAGTTAGTGGAGGTGCTGCTGGAAGCCGCATTAGGCATGAGGACTGAGTGCAGTCTTTCGATTGGGAGTCACTCTTATATTTATTAATGCTAATGGGAGGGCATCTGGCCACTTTAAGTTTGTTTCAGCACAGATCTTGGCCAGTTTCTTTTTCAAAATCCCATTCTGACGTTTTACTGTCCCGGCAGACTGCGGGTGGTGGGGGTAGTGGAGGTCGTGTTGGATCTGCAAAGCTGTACATAACTCTTTTACAATTTGTCCAGTAAAATGAGTTCTACGATTACTGTTGATACACACTGGTATGCCAAATCAGGGTATAAAATCCTTAAGCAAAAGTTTCACAACAGTTTTGGCATCTGCTCTTTTGCAAGGGAAGGCCTTAACCCAGCTTGAAAAAACATCAACTAAAACTAACACATATTTATAATTACAACATTTAGGCATTTGAATAAAATCAATTTGAATAGTTAAAAAAGGTCTCCAGGGAGGGGATCCACTTTACCAGCAACAGCTTTACCAACATTGTGCTGCTGGCAAATCATACACTGTTGACAGTAGCGGTGTGCTATAGAAGAAAAACCCGGTGCACGCCAGTCCCTTTTAACTGCAGCAACCATCCCCCATTTGCTTACTTGCGCTGCTCCGTGGTACATGGGAGCAAAATAGGGCAAGAGCACCTGACGCGCAACCAGGCGGCCGTTCAGGGAACACCAAAGGTGATCAGGGTGTAAAATGCACCAGCAGCATCCAAGAACATTTTTCAGCCTCTGATGCCGCCTCCTGGATCTTGGCAAGATCTTCAAAGGGAAACTAGCCGAGGCTGCTCAATCAAGGCACAAGTGTACGCAGCCTGAGGGCATTTTCACATGTAACTTTATCATGAGGGGTCTGGTGAGCTGTACATTTAACAATAGCAACCGCTTTGGGCAATAAAAGGACATCCAAAAGAGCAGATACATACAGACTATTCTTAGGAGAACCAGTGGATGTAAGAAAACCCCTGCACTTTCAAAGTAAACCATAATTATGTACCACTTCAAAGGCATAGCAAGAATTTGTATAAATAGTAACTGTTTGATCCTGAGCTAAAATACAGGCTCGGGTCAAGGCAATAAGCTTAGCAACCTGGGCTGAAAACACAGAAGGAAGGAAGGCACTTTCAATAACAGAATACAAGGAACATACAGCATAACCAGCTACAAATTTACCTTAGAATCTTGCAAGCACAAGCCATCTACAAAATAAATGAGATCAGGATTCTGCAAAGGCATATCCAGAAGATTTTTTTTTTTTTTTTGGACTGGTAAGGAGAGACGTCACAGCTACACAGTCATATGGCTCCCCGTCCTCCGGCCCAGGCAATAGAGAGGCAGGATTTAGAATGGGACAGTGAGCCAAGGTAATATGAGATGAAGACAGCAACACAAGTTCATATTTAGTGAGGCGGGAAGTAGACAGATGTTGTGTCTTAGATTTCAACAGAAGAACTGCCACCCCATGAGGTACAGTGACAGTTAATGGCGATCCTAAGACTATGGATTTAGATAATTGCACAGAAAGGGCAGCTGCAGCTACAACTCGGAGACAGGCAGGAAATCCAGCTGCCCAAGCATCTAGGGTAGTACTGTAATAAGCAAGAGCACAGCGTTTATTTCTGTGTTTTTGCGTTAGTACAGCCAAGGCAAACCCATTACGCTTCTGACAGAAAAGAATGAATGGTTTAGCATAATCGGGAAGCCCAAGGGCCAGGGCACTGGAAAGGGCTTGTTTAATGGCCACAAAGGCTTGTTCAGCCTCTGGGGACCATGGATGCGGCTTGGGGGTGCCTGACTTAATCCGCTCCTGCAATGACTTAATTACTGTCACATAACCCAAAATCCACTGTCTGTAGTACCCAGTTCTACCAAGGAAGGTTTGCATTTGAGAAATAGTGCCAGGCCTAGGCATGTTTAAAATAGCTGTAATGTGAGCATCAGCTAAGTGGCGAGTGCCAGGTGAAATATCATGACCAAGGTAATGAACTTTGGGTTGGCACAGCTGGAGTTTTTTCTGAGATGCCTTGTGACCCTTGGGAGCAAGAGCTGTCAGAAGAACCAAAGTATCAGTTTTACAAGATTAAATGGAAGGGGAGGCCAACAAAAGATTATTCACATATTGTATGAGTACAGATTTTCCTGGAAAGACCACATTGTCCAAATCCTTCTTTAAGATCTGGGAAAACAGGGATGGAGATTCGGTATACCCTCGGGGTAAGCGAGTCTAGGTGTACTGGCGCCCTTTGTAGGTAAAGTCAAACAAATATTGGCTATCAGGATGAATGGGAATGGAAAAGAAAGCTGAGCAAAGGTCCACAACAGTAAAGTGAGTGGCTGTGGGGGGAATACAAGAAAGAATAGTAGCTGGATCAGGAACCACTGGAAAAGATGGCAAGACAACAGCATTAACCGTGCGTAGATCTTGAACAAACCGATGGGTGTTTTTCCCTGGTTTATTTACGGGGGAAATAGGTGTATTACAAGAACTAGTAGTAGGAACAATAATACCCTGCTGTAACAAGGAATCCATTACTGGAGCTATTCCCTCCTCTGTTTCAGGGCGCAGTGGGTATTGTGATACCCTTGGAAGTGATTTAGAAGGATGAACAAAAATCTCAACTGGTTAGGCTGTTTGGATCTGCCCCACTTCGTTCGCATGCCGAGACCAAAGATAAGAGGGCACTTGTGACAATAAGTGAACAAGATCAGGGCTGAGAGCGGCACGTGGTCAGGCTGACTCTGTTGTGTGAAAAGAAAAGGAGGACTTGTGGCACCTTAGAGACTAACAAATTTATCTGAGCATAAGCTTTCGTGAGCTACAGCTCACTTCATCGGATGCCCCTACTCTACTTGCGCTACACTGATGACATCTTCATCATCTGGACCCATGGAAAAGAAGCCCTTGAGGAACTCCACCATGATTTTAACAATTTCCATCCCACCATCAACCTCAGCCTGGACCAGTCCACACAAGAGATCCACTTCCTGGACACTACCGTGCTAATAAGCAATGGTCATATAGACACCACCCTATACCGGAAACCTACTGACCGCTATGCCTACCTACATGCCTCCAGCTTTCACCCTGACCACACCACATGATCCATTGTCTACAGCCAAGCTCTACGATACAACCACATTTGCTCCAACCCCTCAGACAGAGACAAGAGCTCTATCAAGCATTCTTACAACTACAATACCCACCTGCTGAAGTGAAGAAACAGACTGACAGAGCCAGAAGAGTACCCAGAAGTCACCTACTACAGGACAGGCCCAACAAAGGAAATAACAGAACGCCACTAGCCATCACCTTCAGCCCCCAACTAAAACCTCTCCAACGCATCATCAAGGATCTACAACCTATCCTGAAGGTCGACCCATCACTCTCACAGATCTTGGGAGACAGGCCAGTCCTTGCTTACAGACAGCCCGCCAACCTGAAGCAAATACTCACCAGCAATCACATACCACACCACAGAACCACTAACCCAGGAACCTATCCTTGCAACAAAGCCCATTGCCAACTGTGTCCACATATCTATTCAGGGGACACCATCATAGGGCCTAATCACATCAGCCACACTATCAGAGGCTCGTTCATCTGCACATCTACCAGTGTGATATATGCCATCATATGCCATCAATGCCCCTCTGCCATGTACACTGGCCAAACTGGACAGTCTCTACGTAAAAGAATAAATGGACACAAATCAGACGTCAAGAATTATAACATTCAAAAACCAGTCAGAGAACACTTCAGTGTCTTTGGTCACTCGATTACAGACCTAAAAGTGGTAATTCTTCAACAAAAAAACCTTCAAAAACAGACTCCTTGAATAAAGACTGGGAGTGGATGGGTCATTACACAAAGTAAAACTATTTCCCCATGTTTATTCCCCCGCCCCCCCGCTGTTCCTCACACATTCTTGTCAACTGCTGGAAATGGCCCACCTTGATTATCACTACAAAAGGTTCCCCCCGCCCCGCCCACTCTCCTGCTGGTAATAGCTCACCTTACCTGATCACTCCCGTTACAGTGTGTATGGTAACACCCATTGTTTCATGTTCTCTGTGTATATAAATCTCCCCACTGTATTTTCTACTGAATGCATCGGATGAAGTGAGCTGTAGCTCACGAAAGCTTATGCTCAAATAAATTTGTTAGTCTCTAACGTGCCACAAGTCCTCCTTTTCTTTTTGCGAATACAGACTAACACGGCTGCTACTCTGAAACCTGTTGTGTGCAGTGTAGCTAGCACCAGATTGGTATTCTCATTAGGACCTTGTAGGAATACGCCATCTGGTGTGCAATAGATAGTACAGCCTAATTTACACAACAGATCCCAGAGTAACAGCCGTGTTAGTCTGTATTCACAAAAAGAAAAGGAGTATTTGTGGCACCTTAGAGACTAACCAATTTATTTGAGCATAAGCTTTCGTGAGCTACAGCTCACTTCATCGGATGCATACTGTGGAAAGTACAGATGAAGTGAGTTGTAGCTCACGAAAGCTTATGCTCAAATAAATTGGTTAGTCTCTAAGGTGCCACAAGTACTCCTTTTCTTTTTACAACAGATCCCGTTCCAACAAATTAAAAGGAGAGGATGGCCTGAATAAAAAGGCATCTTGATCAGAAATGGGTCCCAGGAAAACAGAACCGGGTTTTGTGACAGGATGTGGAACAGGTTGGTTTGAAATACCAATGGCATTAATATGACAAGGGAACAGAGGGAAATTCTAAAGATCTTAAGGCCGATTTGCTAGCTTCCGTGTCCACAAGATAAGCAACAGATTGTCCTGCAATTTCACAATTTACATATGGGCCTTTTTGATTAATAGGAATGAAAGGATTCATGATGCAGTTACGTTCCCTCAGGCTGTTCTAATAAGAATTGTTCCGTGGGGGAGAAGGAGCCGCTTCAGTGTTTGGGAAAGGGGGTGGAGGATTTTGAGGTGCTTGGTTTGGGCATTCATTTCTCCAGTGTCCCTCCTGGCCACAAACATGGCCTGCAGTGTTCCCTGTTGAGGCAGGATATGAGGGACCTCTCCCTCTCCCCTGACCTTGTCCTCATTCATCCCTCATTGCCCCGCAGCCTCTATATTGATAAGTTTGCAACTGCAAGGCCAAGAGTTTTGTTTCAGAACTTTCTTTCTTCTGCTCTACGCAAGCTGTACAATGGTTGGCAACTGTCACCAATTCAGAAACAGGTTTAGTTTCTCAGCCAATGCAGACACCCTTAACTGCTGCTGAACCTTTGGTAAGAGTTCTTGAACAAAGGCAGCCCCCACTGCCTCTCTGGCTTGGTGGCAGGCTGGGCAATTCCCAAATGTTGTTCAAATACCTTAGTTAGTCTATTTAGATAATCGGTCGGGGATTTGCCTTTGTTCTGTTTACAGTTATTGATCTTTGTCCAATCCGTTTTCCTAGGGCAGACCTCCGGAATGGCGCTCAAGAGGCGATTTTTAGCCTCAGGGCATCTCCAGATTTGGGGTCAGCACCGGGCCACTGGGCCTGAGCAATTAGTCATTGTTGAACCTTGGCTGGCAGAACTACTCGCAAGAGTTGGTTAACATCTGCCCATGGTCGATTGTAACACTGAATTACTGTCCAGAGCTCCTTTCTAAACTTTTCTGGCTCCTCTCTAACATTAAGAGTAACAAGAAGGGTTTCTTCAGGTATGTTGGCAACAAGAAGAAAGCCAAGGAAAGTGTGGGCCCCTTACTGAATGAGGGAGGCAACCTAGTGACAGAGGATGTGGAAAAAGCTAATGTACTCATTGCTTTCTTTGCCTCTGTCTTCGTGAACAAGGTCAGCTCCCAGACTGCTGCACTGGGCAGCACAGCATGGGGAGGAGGTGACCAGTCCTCTGTGGAGAAAGAAGTGGTTAGGGACTATTTAGAAAAGCTGGACGTGCACAAGTCCATGGGGCCGGATGCGTTGCATCCAAGAGTGCTAAAGGAATTGGCGGCTGTGATTGCAGAGCCATTGGCCATTATCTTTGAAAATTCGTGGCGAATGGGGGAAGTCCCGGATGACTGGAAAAAGGCTAATGTAGTGCCAATCTTTAAAAAAGTGAAGGAGGAGGATCCTGGGAACTACAGGCCAGTCAGCCTCACCTCAGTCCCCGGAAAAATCATGAAGCAGGTCCTCAAGGAATCTATCCTGAAGCACTTACACGAGAGGAAAGTGATCAGGAACAGTCAGCATGGATTCACCAAGGGAAGGTCCATGCCTGACTAATCTAATCGCCTTCTATGATGAGATTACTGGTTCTGTGGATGAAGGGAAAGCAGTGGATGTATTGTTTCTTGACTTTAGCAAAGCTTTCGACACGGTCTCCCACAGTATTCTTGTCAGCAAGTTAAAGAAGTATGGGCTGGATGAATGCACTATAAGGTGGGTAGAAAGTTGGCTAGATTGTCGGGCTCAACGGGTAGTGATCAATGGCTCCATGTCTAGTTGGCAGCCGGTATCAAGTGGAGTGTCCCAAGGGTCGGTCCTGGGGCCAGTTTTGTTCAATATCTTCATAAATGATCTGGAGGATGGTGTGGATTGCACTCTCAGCAAATTTGTGGATGATACTAAACTAGGAAGAGTGGTAGATACGGTGGCAGGTAGGGATAGGATACAGAGGGACCTAGACAAATTGGAGGATTGGGCCAAAAGAAATCTGATGAGATTCAACAAGGAGAAGGGCAGAGTCCTGCACTTAGGACAGAAGAATCCAATGCACTGCTACAGACTAGGGACCGAGTGGCTAGACAGCAGTTCTGCAGAGAAGGACCTAGGGGTGACAGTGGATGAGAAGCTGGATGTGAGTCAGCAGTGTGCCCTCGTTGCCAAGAAGGCCAGTGGCATTTTGGGATGTATAAGTAGGGGCATTGCCAGTAGATCGAGGGAGGTGATCGTTCCCCTCTATTCGACATTGGTGAGGCCTCATCTGGAGTACTGTGTCCAGTTTTGGGCCCCACACTACAAGAAGGATGTAGATAAATTGGAGAGAGTCCAGCGAAGGGCAACAAAAATGATTAGGGGTCTGGAACACATAACTTATGAGGAGAGGCTGAGGGAACTGGGATTGTTTAGTCTGCAGAAGAGAAGAATGAGGGGGGATTTGATAGCTGCTTTCAACTACCTGAGACGTGGTTCCAGAGAGGATGGTTCTAGACTATTCTCAGTGGTAGCGGATGACAGAACAAGGAGTAATGGTCTCAAGTTGCAGTGGGGGAGGTTTAGGTTGGATATTAGGAAAAACTTTTTCACTAGGAGGGTGGTGAAACATTGGAATGCGTTACCTAGGGAGGTGGTAGAATCTCCTTCCTTAGAAGTTTTTAAGGTCAGGCTTGACAAAGCCCTGGCTGGGATGATTTAATTGGGGATTGGTCCTGCTTTGAGCAGGGGGTTGGACTAGATGACCTCCTGAGGTCCCTTCCAACCCTGATATTCTACGATTAGGAAATTCCTTCACTAAATTTTTAAGGTCCCTGGTGTTCAAGGGGCATGAACTGTAACCAGATTATTTTCATCACAAGGCAATTGTTTTAAAGGAGCCTGAAACACTAATGTCTGGCTCCTAGTGTGGTAGGAAACTGGGCTAGACAAACCAGGGTTGGGCGAGCTGCTAGAGGGACTGGCATTAATCCCTGGCTGCTGACAGGGCGGCAAAGAGGAAGCCCCCGGAGAAAGAACAATCGGTGTGGCGGACACATGGGGTGCGCGCCGCGGCTTGGAGACCCTGAAAGGCGCAGCCCGCGGACGGGGGGGGGGAGGCAGGGGCTGCTGCAAAAATCCTCAGCCGCGTCCTCCTGGCCTTTACCCTGGACTCGCCGGGGGGCTGCGCGGGCAGGAGGCGTCCGGACGCTTTGCCTTTCGCTTTCAGAGCCTGTACTTTTAATTTTAGAGCTGTTAATTTTTCCTGGGAGCCCTTCAGACTCCGCACTGCGGACGCCGGGAGCCTCCTGGGCGCTTCCTGCCGCCAGTACACGAGGGGCTCCCCCGCCCGCCTGCCGGGGCCCTTTGCGGGCTCTGAGCTCCAGCTGCAAGGCCCCGTCCGGCGGGACGACAGCCCGCGTGCCGCTCAGCGCCTCCTGCGCGCGCGTCTCTCCCCGGGCCGCCGCCCCGCAGAGCGCGCCAGGGACCGCCCGCCGCCCCGCCTCGCCCCGCCCCGCCCCGCCCCGCGCCGGCCCCGCCTGCACACCGCCCGCCCGGCCCGCGGGGGCGCTCGCGTGCGCGGGGGCTCGCCGGGCGCCTCTCCGCGGGCCGAGCGAGGCCTCTCCTCAGCGCGGCGTGGGGCGCCGGGCAGCCGCGGCCAGCCAGCGTCAGCTCCCGCCGCAGCCATGGCCCTGCTGCAGCCAGCCCGGCTCCTGCTCGCCGCCGCGGCCCCGCGCCGCCTCTGCCTGGCCCCCGGCGCGGCCAGAGCCAGGTAACTGGCAGCCCGGCCGGGGACTCGCCCGCGGGAGCGGGGCCGGCGGCCACGCGCCCCTGCCGGGGGGCGCCCCAGCCGCCTCGTAACCTGCAGGTCGTGACGGGGGCTCCGGCGACGCGGGCAGGGCCGCGCGCCTGCTTTGGGAGCGCGAGCGAGGCGCTGGGGAAGGGGGGGGTCCTCTCGCTGCAGCCCGGCTGGTTCCCCTCCCCCATGATTGTTTCGCGTTACGAGGGAGCGTGTCCCTCGGCGCGGCCCGTATCGGACCGAGCTGGCGATGCAGGTGATGACGGAGTCGGGAAAGGCATCTCGGATTGGCTGAGGTGACGAGGGCGTGGTGCTAGTCCACCGCAGTGATTGGCTCCCGCGAACTGCCGGTGCTCGCGCCTGTGCCCTTGAGGGGCAGGTTTAGAGGGCGGAGGAGCCGCGTCCCCCCCCGCCGGGCTCAGTGCCCGGGCGGCCCCGTGCTCCTGGGGGCGGGGGACCCTGGCCCGGCGGCCTTGGCCCGGCCCCAGGCGCGCAGTCCCCGTGTGCCGCGAGTGCAGGGCTGGGAGCCCGGACACGTGGCTCGCGCTGCGTCCCCCCGCCTGGCCCCCTAGGCTGGGTGCCGCCGCCGGCAGGATGGGGCCCTGGGCGCTGGCTCGCGGTGCTGCAGCCTCCGCCTCTTGGGGTTGCCCTCCCGGCCCTGCCCCTGCGTTCCGGGCTTGGCTCGTCTCCTCTCTGGCCTGCAGTCCCCTTTGGTGGGCTCAGCCCGGCAGCACCCGCGCTCATGGCGGGGCGGTTCTCAAAGCGTGTCGTGACCTGAGCCTGCCGGGTACTGCAGTCGCATCTGCCTGATAAATGTTAAAACAGCCACTCAAATGGGAGGGGAGATTATGAAACCTGCCACGCACTAAGTGTTGGCAGCTGTACGGAGTACGTGCACTGGGTAAATGGGATTATTTTTGTGTCTCATCTCAGTTACAGTGGCACTTAGGTGTTACCTGTAACCAGAATAGAGGGAAGTTCAGACAGAAGTAGGGTGACCATATTTCCTATACTGAAAATGGAACACCTAGTAAAATTACTCTATTCAAGCAAGGTCAGTGGTAATCAATCAGAACTATGCAGTACGTACATTCAAATTAACATCAGTGTGGGGGAGGGATAGCTCAGTGGTTTGAGCATTGGCCTGCTAAACCCAGGGTTGTGACTTCAGTCCTTGAGGGGACCATTTAGGGATCTGGGGCAAAAAATTGGGGATTGGTTCTGCTTTGAGCAGGGGGTTAGACTAGATGATCTCCTAAGGTCCCTTCCAACCCTGATATTCTGTGATTGATTCTAAGTTGACTGAGCCCCTGTTAAAAAGAAATACTGTGTAGTTGGATTCTTTTTATTTACCTTCTTTAAGGCTTTAGGGTTCACCTGGGGGAGACACACACCCCTACCCTCTCACACACATGGGGAGAAGTGAAACACACGCTCCCGTACACCTCTCTCCCACAGAGGGGGTCACCTCTCTCTGTGCGCCATGCCTGGCTGGGTCCTGGGGATGGACCCGCCTCTCCTGGTACCTGGTCTTCCCCGAGGTGTGTGTGTATGTGGGGGGGGGGGGGTCACATAGTGTCACATGTCACATTTCTGCCAAGATTCACACCAGAATGTGGTCAGCAGCAGTCTTTCATCACTGTGCAGGTGGGAAAGGATGGGAGCTGCTTCCAGCCGCAGGCAACGGAAAGAGGGATAACCTGGTCTGTGTCTTTACAGAGCTCATCACCAGTACTGATTGTGGGGGAAACAGAATTTTCCCCTTTTTAAGAAAAAAGTCAGGACACCTGCAGGAGGGCTTAAATACAGGACTGTCTCTTTAAAAATGAGATGTCTCATCACCCTAGATGGAAGTGACTTTAAAAAAAGTTGAATCGCATTAACTATACATGTAAATGGTAAGGAAACTGAGGCAGACAGGGTAAATGAATCACTCAAAAGACAGTGAGTCAGGCTAAGAAATTGGGAGGTCCCTGGTCTGTGATTTCACTAGACACCTTCTCCTCTTAGGAAATGGACAGGTAGTAAGGATATGAGGTGTAACCAGAGCTCTTTCAAGAGTCTGAAATTCTTCAGATTGTCACTTAAAAGCATAAGCTGATCTAATGATGGCATTTTGTGCTGCCAACTGGAGGTCACTGAGCTGCGCACATGACCATCCTGGAGCACCAGAAGCTTGGACTCAAAGTAGTTAAGAGACAGCACACTCAGACCTTGGGAGGGGAATGACTGCTCTCAAGGAATCTTCATTTTCGGGTCACTGCTTGGTGTTCTGTGGCTCTTGTCAGTGTGGCAAAGCAAGGCTTCCTCACTGGGCTCTTAGAGGAACAAAAGAAACATTAGTGTTGTACTGCATACTACTTTTTGTATAGTGTCATCTATATACCACACCATGATGGGGCTTCAGGGAGAGTGTCAAAAACAACATTTTCTGGTACCCTGAAGAAAGAAATTGGCTTTTATGCTGCTCTTGTGTGCAGGTATTGCATGCAGTGGAGCAGGCCTCTAATTAACTAGACTATAAACTAAGCTGAAGGGACATGAGGAGAGTTATTATACTGAGCTCTGCTTTTTAATATTCTCTTTTTTTTAATCTATGTGGCTAGCTATTAAAAAGTCTTTTCCTCTTGGAATGAGCTGGATATGCCAGATGCCATTTGAAAAATTAAGATCCGCAGATATCAGATATGCCCCTTTCTCCCTGATAATTTATTAACTAGTTACAAGCTGCCATGACCATAAGGCCATCGAGGTTTCGTACTGCAAACGTTGCTTATTTTATGCAACTCTCCTTATCAAAGCTATTAGTGATGTCAGGTAGGGATTAGCAGTATTTGGTTTTCCTCTTTTCATTACTTTAAAATGGCATTTGATTGTGTTACAGCTGCTATTAGCAAAGAATAGCATCTCTAAAACTGGTATATAGATTGAGAGGTACAAAACAAATGGCCCTGAAATATAAAATTGGCTTAACATGCAGAATAACTGCATCAGGCATTTAATTTATTTATTATATCTTGTCATATGACTGGACTTTAGCTAGTTATTAAAATATCCCTGACTGGGGAAGCACTGGCTGCAGCTGATTGAAGGAATGAATTCTTCAGGTTCAGTGGCTGAAAGGCTTGTTATAGCCCCTGTGGGCCATTGGGAGCTGAAAAGGTGTACGTTCTAATCACAGTTGGTTGCAGGAGAAGGGTGACCTTTGTTCCACCTACCCTGTTTGGGGTTCTTATTGACAGGGATTATGCAATTGAGTGTAGTGTAGATATTTGTGTTGCTTGATGTAGCTGTATATTCACAGGACTCTCTTCAGAGAGGAGGAATGGCCCTCTTAAAGAGAGACTTCTGTGAGTTTCTGTATAATTAATTACACAAATGTAAATGTACTTTCTGAACCCAGGCTTTGCTGACTCTGTCAGCAAACTCCACTCCTGAGGCTGCTGTGGCTCAGAGAAGATGCTTAAGTTAGAGACAGTCTGGTGACTGAAGACAACTCTTTTTTTCACTTTACAGTTTGTATCCCTGGCGGTATTCACAATTTCTTAAGAACTTGTAACATCTGACATCTCCTTTCATCTTAAAGGATCCCAAGGCACTTCAGGGTTAATAGAAATGCAGCCAGTGCTGGAATGGAGGTTGAGGTGTTGAGCCATTTAAAATTTCTACCTTAATGCATGACTAACGTTGTCTTTTCTCAATTTTCTGAAACTCGGTATGGTGCAGTGCATAGATGACACATTAAAATATTAGATGTGAGTTACCACAAAAGTATAGGAGTTTGCTGATATCTTGAGCCTTGGACCCCTCTTGAGGATCATGAGTTCAAAAACTCTCTGTAAGTGGGTTTGTAAATGTGTGGCTATCCAGAGTTGGTTAGATAAGAGCATATGATGTACATTGAAACTGACAAGGAAAATTACATATTTCACGTCTGTTTTCAGCCACTCCTAAAAAGCAAAGCAGACATTTCTCCTTGATAAAAGCAAAATCTGAACTCTGAAAGGTTTCAGAGTAGCAGCCATGTTAGTCTGTATTTGCAAAAAGAAAAGGAGTACTTGTGGCACCTTAGAGACTAACAAATTTATTTCATCGGATGAAGTGAGCTGAAGCTCACAAAAGCTTATGCTCAAATAAATTTGTTAGTCTCTAAGGTGCCACAAGTCCTCCTTTTCTTTGAACTCTGAAAGGAAACGTAGTTAGTTGGGTTTTTTGTTCTGTTTTGTTTTGGGGGATTCTTTTCTTTTTTTGCATTTAAATAACCCATTTATCTTTTTAAATAGCTGAATCATATCCCTCCTTCCAAATTCAATAAACAGTAAACCGTAGAAGAAACTTTCTTCAGCCTTCACCCAAAAACTCATTCCTTGGCTGAGAATGAACATGAAAATCATCAGCCCTAAAGGTAATCTGGAGCCAGTGAAAACAGTCTTGGAATGAAAGTATTTAACTCACAGGAGTGTTGAGGTGCTTAATGCCTGATCCTGCAGACTCTTAGCTACATGAGTAGTCCCATTTAGTTCACTGATCTGCTTAAGTGTTTCCAAGTTTGGAACCTTAATATGTAAAGCACTTTAAGCTGCTTGAATAAAAGACATGGTAAAAATACAAAGGACTTTCACCATCTCAAATGTAATTTCAAGGGTCCTGCAAAAGTAGCCTATGCTTTTTCAGCTCAATCTAAGTACCTAAAAAATTGGTAGGGGGGTGTGTGTGTTGCAGGAGGTTCACTAGTGTACAGATAATTTTTTTTATGGCTCTCTTGTAAAGTGGAAACACCACAAACCATGTTCAGGGCAGTTACCAGTTATTTGCAGAGACAGTCGCTTCTGAAGGAACACAAAACAATATTCTGCATAACATAAAGTAGCTTTAAAAGCTCTCGCTGCTCATACGCACCTTTAAAGCAGATGAACTGAGGATGAATATCCAAAACACATGACTGATTCTTCCTCCTCCCTCAGCTGACACCGCACTTAAAATATAAACAGCTTCTATGATCAACCGTCCATAAATTCCAAAACAAAAATATTGTCAATTTTAAAACTAATTAAGGACCCTAAGGCTTGTGCTGACATGCATCCTTAAATCCTTTCAAGATACTCCTCCCAGTAGCAATAGAGAAGTGGACTTTATTAGAGGATTGCTATGGTAATGAGGGCCACATAAAAATAGACTGTCTAGACAACTGTTTATGTTATAGTAGTGGCCAGAGGGCCCAACTGAGATTGGGTTCCATTGTGTTAGGTGCTATACACACACAGTAACGGTCCCTGTCTTAAAGACCTTACAATCTAAATAGACAAGACAAATGGTGGGATAGGAAATGGAGGCACAGAGGAGAAGTGACTGACCCGGTGTATCATAGGTCAGTGGCAGAGCAAGAAAAGAACCCAGACCTCCTGAGTCCCCGTGCAGCACCCTGTCCATGATCTCACTGCCTCTCAGTGGTAATCTCCTGTCACTTGTCACGTTCTGCCAGAAACTTCCCAAACCACTGATCCTAGGGTAGGGGGTGAAGATATATATTTATGATAAGCCCTCAGTATAAAGATTGTCGGTCTATTGTTCTCTGGCTCAGAGCTGCATGAGGTATTCTCCTTAATAGTCCTGCTGTTCATGATGGGGACTCTCATTAAAACTGTACCTGCTCATCAAATTGCGGGTGCAGGTTAAAAATTCCAGGCCTCATTCTCTGTGTCACCTCTACTGCCTGCAGACATTGAGTGCAGCTGTGTGTTAGCTGTGGCCCAACGGAAATAACAAGGGTTTTTTTTTTGTTTTTGTTTTTTTACAGTCTGTCTGGTGTGTCCTAGACATTAAGAGGGCTCTCCCTCTTCCTTGGAGTGACAGTAGGGCAGATAAAAGCAGGTTGCTAGAAAAAATAACCCTGGGGGCTCTCTGAGGCACTAGTTCTGCACTCTTTGGGGAGCAAAGCTCCCACTGAAAGAAAACAGAACTCTTGCTTTGGTGTAGAGGGCAGAGTTGGACCATCAAACCCTGAAATCATAATTCACTGGAGAAAAGGGATAGTGCCAGCAAACTGACTTATTCTCCCTGATCAGGTGCAAGATAAGTGAGTGCCTGTCAGTGCCTATTATGTCATTCAGGACCATGAAAGGTGGTGTAACACATTTGAATTCAAGTGCTATAGAAAGCTGCAATTCTCCACAATGGAATGTGAATTTTTGCCCACCACACCCAGTCAGAGCAGTTCTATGGGCTAAATGTAATGGTACTGAGTTGAGAGGTCTTTCTAAATTCACATGGTCTGTGCTTATTATGAGGGTCTGCGCTCTTTATTCAAACACTTACATTACAGTAATGTCCAGCAGCTGTGATCTGGATTTTGACTCTGTTGTGCTAGGTGCGGCGGTTACAGGGCTAGTTGCACCCCTGTCCCTTCTCAGGGTCTCTGAATGTACCCCCACAGGGATCAGGCCTTCTCCAGTTTGCCCTCTCTCAAACCAGGACCTAGAAACATGACTAATTCAGCGGATCTAACTGGGGTGGTCGGACCCTGCCAAGGTTTCCCTTTGGGAGCCTGTGACAACATGTTTGCAGTGATACAGGAACAGTGTCTTCAAAATAAAGCATGTCAAGTGTCAGGGGCTAGCCGTGTTAGTCTATATCCACAAAAACAACAAGGAGTCTGGTGGCACCTTAAAAACTAACAGATTTATTTGGGCATAAGCTTTCATGGCTAAAACACCACTTCTTCAGATGCAAAATAAATTTGTAAAATAAAGCATGACACTTTCCCAAAAGGTACACAGTGCTTAGAGAAATTCATTTAAAATAACAGGCCTGCACACTTACTCTCTTACCTAATCTTAATGTCTTTATTGATAGCTCAGGTGAGTTAGGCTTAGTCCCCATCTCTGAGTTGGGGGAAACAGCCTATGCTGCTTACAGCCTGGTCCCTCTATCTTTGACACTGCCAGCCTTTTCAGTGACACATCCTGGCCAGTCTGTCTCAACTCCTCCCCTCCCCTCCCAAATTCTCCCCCATTATTTCTAGAGTTCTTTTAGGGATTAAGTCTCCTCTTGATCCCAGGCTTCCCGAAGATAGAGCCAGCTAGGTGAATTCTCCCACCAGCTGAGGGCTATCTTAACTCTTCTGAAACTGACTTATCTCTGTCATGGTTTTCCTTTATACAATAGTCATAAAACATACTGGGGATTTTCCCAGTTTGTTAGAAGTAGGAGTGGTCCCTGGCCTGAAGAGCCTACCATCACAGAACAGTACTAAAGATGCATCTAGGACAGCATAAAAAATGCAACTGTGGTTTTTGTCTGTTTACAGCCTTTTTAGTGCCTTATATTAATTTTAGTGCTGAAAATCCTCAGCTTCCATTGACTCCAGTGGAGTTCTGGCTGCCCAGCACATCTGAAAATCATCAGACCCCTTAGTTGCTATCCATTAATGATTTACAGAGAGCCTGGATTGAGCTGGAGCTGTTTGCTTAGCTGAAGCAAGTCTGAATGTTTTTCCAGATATCTTGTGATTTGAGCATGTAATGGAACGTAAATTGTTTTGTTTCCAGGATTACTCTAATTAGCAGTGCTCTTAACTGCCTCTGCCACCATAAAAGTTCTTAGTCTGGAGTGGGGAATGAGTACAGTCTTTAGTTGTGCATGCAGCTTAATGGAGAGAGACAGCTTCTTGAATTTAAAGTCCAGACTGAAATTGTCACTTCTTGAGGTATCCAGGTCACACAATAATCCTGCTGGCTTGGAAGTGCCCTGGTAAAGTGCATTGCTGCATTCATACAGAACCCTTTCAGTTACAACAAAGAGGCTGGCTTTTCCCTCAGATGATGCTTGACAGCAGTGCAGCAGCGCTTATGCCATATCTGTGTCAGGCAAGAGGTAAAATTTAGCTAACAACTAAGACAAAAATCGCAGATCAAGCAGGAATGCTTTAGAGGCCCAAGGACAGTGGTTTCTGTCAATATGTAAAAATTTAGATATTCAAATGTCCACCCAGTAACTCAACTTATGGGTAAGATAGGACAATGCTGACCACCCCCAGGGCCCCCAGATATCTGTAAGTACTCATCCCTGCCCCACCCCAGCCCGCCTCTCCCCCCTCAAGGTAGTCATAGATAATTGATGTAATCAGGATGGTTTCTATAGGTATGTACTGTTCCTATTATTATCTTTGTTAAGAGTTCTCTCTTTCTTTGTAACAATGTCTCTGTAAGTACAAATAAATGCAAATAAATTAGTAAGAAAATGTATATAACTGGTCACTGTAACACCATACTTTCGAAGCTGTTTACCAGTCTTCCCGGTGCCATAAATAAATCCTCCTTCAGTATTTGCCTATGCGGTCTGATTCTTGGGGAAAAAAACTTCTTGCTTAACAGATTGGCACAGCAAGCAGGGTGTGATCGGGAATCCTCGGAGAGTTTCTCACAACCAGAGATAGAGGTGAGGACCCTTTTACTTACCACCTCTAGCATGCACCTTGGTTTGGGACTCCCTGAGACACCCCTTCGCACCCCTTCTTAATATGAACCAAATATAGGATGCACAGACAAGAGGACTGAACAGGACTGTGTTTGTGGCCAAGGTTTTTGGGGTGCAGGGATCGCTGGAGGCGAAGGCTGCATCGCCAGGTACTGAGCACCAGGGCGTGTGCTGCAGTAGACTGAGCACAAGGGTGTTCAGTCGGTCTCTCCTGAAGTGCCGCTGAAGTAGGTTTCAGGAAGCTGGGATACAATGTCGTATGAGTTGCCCCAGAATGCGTCAACAGTACCCTCTACGGGAGGGGAACTCGTTGGCGTGCCCCAGGGAACATTAATGATGCCCTCTACAGGAGGGAGACTCGTTAATTTTATTTTAAAACACCATAAAGTTCAGAAGACAATGACAAAAAATGAATGGAGTGAGGGTATAAGTACGATGATACCAGTGCCAAAGAGATCCTGTTACAGTTGGCCCATAGGCCAGGATATAACAAACAGCAATAGGCCACGGACCGTTTCCTTCTGTTCATAACCCTAATCCTCCCACTTCTATTCCTTGTTGCAGCTCCTGGTGGTCTCATGTGGAGATGGGACCCCCTGATCCTATTTTGGGGGTGACTGAAGCCTTTAAACGAGACACCAATGCTAAGAAGATGAACCTGGGTGTTGGGGCATACCGGGACGATAACGGGAAGCCATATGTCCTGAACAGCGTTCGCAAAGTAAGCCTAGCACCAGGTGGTGTAGGGGGTAAAATCCAAGCATCACGTGATATGAAGTACTGTAGCCAGGAGTCTGTGGGGTGAAGAAGGTCTCAGAGATTGACCCATAGGAAAGACTTTGCTTCTAAACAAACATTTGGCAGATGGGGTTAGTGTGAGTTCCTATTGCCAGCACTAGGGTGGTCTGGAAAACGACTCTGTTGGATCAAGTTGACTGACATCTGAAGGAAGAACTAAAATGCTTCTCTAGGACCAAATCCTGCTCCCGTTGAAGTAAATAACAAATCTTACCTATGACTTCCATGATGTCAGACTAGGCTCTGGGCTCCCCCTTGGGGATCATGCTGCCTGGATCTCTTAAACTTTTAAGTTTTGTTTTTGTTTTGTTTTAAAACAAGACTGATGCAAAGAGCCCTTCCCTAAACCATGCTGTGTCAGTGAGAAAGAGCTGATGCTAATCTAATAAGGGACAGTCTCATAAATTCCACTGAGTCTTACTGGCTTCTCTCTAATCCAATCTGAAATTCTGGACAGGGAAATTGGACACAGATCTGTATTGTCAAACTCATTGAAATCAGCCTCTCTGAGGGAAATTTTCTCCAGGCATCTGAGCCTTGGCAATGACCGTCCCTTTGTTCTGGGTCTACTGGTATGTTCCCCTCCCAAATGCTCATCTCCATTCCTACTGTTTAATAGACTCTGGACACAATACAGGTGTCTTTGCAGTAGGTGGGATGAATGTGCTAAGAAGAATGTGGTTGAAATCCATTGTTCTTGCTGCTACTATCTGACATATGTGGCATGTGAAAAGGGGGAGGGATAGCTCAGTGGTTTGAGCATTGGCTTGCTAAACCCAGGGTTGTGAGTTCAATCCTTGAGGGGGCCATTTAGGGATCTGGGGCAAAAATTGGGGATTGGTCCTGCTTTGAGCAGGGTGGTTGGACTAGATGACCTCCTGGGGTCCCTTCCAACCCGGATATTCTATGATCATCTAGTCTGACCTCCTGCACATTTCAGGCCACAAAATCTCACCCACCAACTCCTGTAATAGGCCCCTAATCTCTGGCTGAGTTACTGAAGTCCTCAAATCATGGTTTAAAGGCTTCAAGTTACAGAGAGTCCACCATTTACACTCGTTTAAACCTGCAAGTGACTCGTGCCACGTTGCAGAGGAAGGTGAAAACCCCCAGGGTCTCTGCCAATCTGACCTGAAGGAAAATTCCTTCCTGACCCCAGATATGGCCATCAGTTACACCATTAGGCAGACACCTGGGAAAGAATTCTCTGTAGTAACTCAGAGCTCTCCCCATCTAGTGTCCCGTCACTGGCCATTGGAGATACTGACTGCAGTCACAGATTGGCTACATGCCATTGTAGGCAGTCTCATCATGCCATCCCCTCCATAAACTTACGAAGCTCAGTCTTGAAGACAGTTAGGTTTTTGGCTCCACTGCTCCTCTTGGAAGGCTGTTCCAGAACTTCACTCCTCTGATGGTTAGAAACCTTGACCTAATTTCAAGCCTAAACTTGATGGCCAGTTTATATTCTTGGATGGTACCTTACCATTGTAATGAGTGCTAAGCGAAGGAAACTTATTAATATATATTACCTCTGGCAGAGCCTTAGGGAGCCTGTAGCACATTCGCAGAAACTGAACATGTGTGTTCCTTTCTTAGGCGGAGGCCCAGATAGCTGCTAAGAAGATGGACAAGGAGTACTTACCCATTGCAGGGCTGGCGGAGTTCAATAAGGCATCGGCTGAGCTGGCACTGGGTGACACCAATGAGGTTATCAAGAATGGCCGGGTAAAGAGCTAGGTGGAAGACTGGACTAAAATACTGTACAAGTAGGGCTGTTCTAACAGGCCACCCTGTAAGCTTTGTACTTGTCAACAAAAGAATTCCATAACCACGAACCAACATTTCTCTTGCAGAGTGTTTAAAGAGCAACGGATAATACTTCTAGCTCTTGCAGTGCATTGCCTCGGCACATCTCAGAGTGCTTTACAACGGAGGTCAATATCGTTGTCCTCATTTTAGAGGAGAGAACTGAGACAACAAAGCCTACATGACTTGCCCATGGTCATCCAGCCAAGAATAGAACCATGTGTTCTGGTCTAGCCGTGGCATTGGCCTAACTCTGCTGCCATTGAAGGCAACTCTGAGCACTTCAGAAAAACTCACTTAAGAGGGGAAGTGACCTCAATGATCCATGGAACATTGTTTTTAACTTCTCAGGCCTGCAGAATTAACTTGCTGTCTTGAACAGGATTTAGGTATTGATGAGTTAAGAATAGATATATTTTGTGTGGTAGTTTGTCATCTTACGCATTTGCATCCCTTTTCCTTATAGTATGTCACCGTACAGACGATTTCTGGGACTGGGTCTCTAAGAGTTGGAGGCAGTTTCTTGGTGAGTCCCTGAGAAATGGTGATGGGAGGAGAGGGGACATCTGTGGCTGAAGCTCATGCATTGATTTAAACTTCTTACTGCTGGGAGACTGACTTTCCTATGTGCGGTAATGGAATACACCAGTTGAACTTGCTCTCTCTGTCTGCTGTAGCAACGATTCTTCAAGTACAGCCGTGACGTGTACCTGCCCAAACCATCCTGGGGCAACCACACCCCCATTTTTAGGGATGCTGGCATGCAGCTGCATGCCTATCGCTACTATGATCCCAAGACTTGCGGCTTTGACTTCGCTGGAGCCTTGGATGACATTTCTGTGAGTTGACTGTTGAGATGGGAGCAAAGGGGGAAGGTAGTGTTGGTAGTCTCATGACCCTACTTACTTATCTTCTAGGCTGAGCCTGAATCTCAGGCCACTGAGCAGCTCCCTCATCCTGTAGTTGCAATTTCTAGTAGTCATTTGAACCTGTAAAGCAGCAGTTCTCAACCTTACCAGACTGCTGTACTCCTTTCAAGAGTCTGATTTGTCTTGTGTACCCCAAGTTTCACTTCAGTTAAAAACTACTTGCTTACACAATCCGACATAAAAATACAAAAAATACAAAAGTGTCACAGTACACTATTACTGTGCAAAATTGCTGACTTTCTCATTTTTGCCATTTAATTAATTATAAAATAAATCCATTGGAATATAAATACTGTGTTTACATTTCAGTGTATTGTATACAGAGCAGAAATGTCTGTATGAAATTTTATTTTGTACGGACTTAATTAGTGCTTTTTTTGTAGCCTGCTGTAACACCAGATAAATATCTAGATGAGTTGATGTACCCCCTGATTAAGAACCATTTCTCTAAAGGCTCTACAAAACTCATCACACTCTTGAGCACAAGCTGATTTACTGCTACTCACCTCTTACTCCTCATTTCTGATATTGCTGTGCCTTCTAACTCATTGCTTGTCTGTGGCTTAGTTATCGGCAGCTGAAGAAGAAACATCGCTTTAAACATCTCTTGTCTCATGTCACTCTCTTTAACATCTTCTTTAGAAAATTCCCGAGCAGAGTGTCATTCTCTTCCACGCTTGCGCTCACAACCCCACTGGTGTGGACCCCCGACCAGAGCAATGGAAGGAGCTGGCTGCTGTGGTGAAGGTGAGTTATGGGGTGGCCTGGTGTGTATGTCATATCTGTGTTGATACTACTTTTGAAATGGTGCCACGTTCCTAGACTTTCTTAGATCAAAGTCTTGTTGTGTAGTCTTTGGTCTCTATTGAGCAATGGTCCATTTGTCCCTTGTCAACTTGGATGGCAACCTTACCTGTCTAAAGTAGAGGGGAGCCCAAGTGTATTGGACGGTGCAGAAGCAGAATTCACATCACATACTCACAGGTCAAACACTCAGCATTCTATGGAAATACGCTGGAGGGTAGGGATAGGGTCCAGAGTGACCTAGACAAATGAGAGGATTGGGCCAAAAGAAATCTGATGAGGTTCAACAGGGACAAGTGCAGAGTCCTGCACTTAGGAAGGAAGAATCTCATGCACTGCTACAGGCTGGGGACCGACTGGTTAAGCAGCAGTTCCGCAGAAAAGGACTGTGGATTACAGTGGACAAGAAGCTGGATATGAGTCAGCAGTGTGCCCTCGTTGCCAAGAAGGCCAACGGCATATTGGGCTGTATTAGTAGAAGCATTGCCAGCAGATTGAGAGAAGTGATTATTCTCCTCTATTTAGCACTGGTGAGGCCACACATGGAGTACTGTGTCCAGTTTTGTTCGCCCCACTACAGACGTGGACAAATTGGAGAGAATCTAGCGGAGGGCAACGAAAATGATTAAGGGGCTGGGGCACATGACTTATGAGGAGAGGCGGAGGGAACTGGGATTGTTTAGTCTGCAGAAGAGAAGAGTGAGAGGGGATTTGAGAGCAGCCTTCAACTACCTGAAAGGGGTTTCCAAAGAGGATGGAGCTAGGCTGTTCTCAGTGGTGGCAGATGACAGAACAAGGAGCAAGGGTCTCAAGTTGCAGTGGGGGAGGTCTAGGTTGGATATTAGGAAACACTATTACACTAGGAGGGTGGTGAAGCACTAGAATGGGTTACCTAGGGAGTGGTGGAATCTCCATCCTTAGAAACAACAAGGAGTCTGGTGGCACCTTAAAGACTAACAGATTTATTTGGGCATAAGTTTTCGTGGGTAAAAAACCACTTCAGATGCATGGAGTGAAAATTACAGATGCAGGCATTATATACTGACACATGAAGAGAAGGGAGTTACCTCACAAGTGGAGAACCAGTGTTGACAGGGCCAATTTGATCAGGGTGGATGTAGTCCACTCCCAATAATTAATGAGGAGGTGTCAATTCCAGGAGAGGCAAAGCTGCTTTTGTAATGAGCCAGCCACTCCCAGTCCCTATTCAAGCCCAAATTAATGGTGTTAAATTTGCAAATGAATTTTAGTTCTGCAGTTTCTCTTTGAAGTCTGTTTCTGAAGTTTTTTTGTTCAAGTATAGCTACTTTTAAATCTGTTATAGAATGTCCAGGAATAGACTTCACTAAACCAAGCAGAGATGAGTTTGAATACACACAGCAGAGTTGATGAATAGAGTGTTACTTTGAGACCGTCATTCTTTATCGAGCAACTTAAAGGGCAATCTCTTTAGCTGAAGTAGGTTTTCCTATTCCTGAAAGGAATCTTGTCCAACACATTGGCTAGTAGAATGAAGGCTGAAACTTGGGATTCAAATTAGGAAGCTAAACTTTTGTGGCCGACAACAGGAGATCTGTAGATCTGAGACTTCAGAGACCAGCTGCCAAGGAAGAATGTCTCTCTGCCCCCTCCCCAAAAATACCTTTTATATTAAGGCCCTTGGCAGGGTTGGCCAACCTAAGCCTGAGAAGGAGCCAGTATTTACCAATGTACATTGCCAAAGAGCCACAGTAATAAGTCAGCAGCCGCCCATCACCTCCCCCACCCCTGCTCCAAGTGCCTCCCACCCACCGGCAGCCCCGCCAGTGAGCGCCTCCCCCTCTCTCCCCACACCTTCCAATCAGCTGTTTCGTGGCATGCAGGAGGCGAGGGGGAGGAGCAAGGGCATAGCAGGCTCAGGGGAGGGGGCAGGAAGGAGTGGGGTGGAGTGGGGGCAGGGCCTGTGGCAGAGCCAGGGATTGAGCAGTGAGCAACCCCCGGCACATTGGAAAGTTGGCACCTGTGGCTCCAGCCCCGGAGTCGGTGCCTAGACAAGGAGCCGCATATTAACTTCTGAAGAGCCGCATGTGGCTCCGGTTGGCCACCCCTAGCCTGTGGCATATATAGAATCATAGAATATCAGGGTTGGAAGGGACCCCAGAAGGTCATCTAGTCCAACCCCCTGCTCAAAGCAGGACCAAGTCCCAGTTAAATCATCCCAGCCAGGGCTTTGTCAAGCCTGACCTTAAAAACCTCTAAGGAAGGATATTAGGATATTTGGATATTAGGAAGAACTTTTTCACTAAGAGGGTGGTGAAACACTGGAATGCGTTACCTAGGGAGGTGGTAGAATCTCCTTCCTTAGAGGTTTTTAAGGTCAGGCTTGACAAAGCCCTGGCTGGGATGATTTAACTGGGACTTGGTCCTGCTTTGAGCAGGGGGTTGGACTAGATGACCTTCTGGGGTCCCTTCCAACCCTGATATTCTATGATTCTAAGGAGATTCTACCACCTCCCTAGGTAACGCATTCCAGTGTTTCACCACCCTCTTAGTGAAAAAGTTTTTCCTAATATCCAATCTAAACCTCCCCCATTGCAACTTGAGACCATTACTCCTCGTTCTGTCATCTGCTACCATTGAGAACAGTCTAGAACCATCCTCTCTGGAACCACCTCTCAGGTAGTTGAAAGCAGCTATCAAATCCCCCCTCATTCTTCTCTTCTGCAGACTAAACAATCCCAGCTCCCTCAGCCTCTCCTCATAAGTCATGTGCTCTAGACCCCTAATCATTTTTGTTGCCCTTCGCTGGACTCTTTCCAATTTATCCACATCCTTCTTGTAGTGTGGGGCCCGAAACTGGACACAGTACTCCAGATGAGGCCTCACCAGTGTCGAATAGAGGGGAACGATCACGTCCCTCGATCTGCTCGCTATGCCCCTACTTATACATCCCAAAATGCCATTGGCCTTCTTGGCAACAAGGGCACACTGCTGACTCATATCCAGCTTCTCGTCTACTGTCACCCCTAGGTCCTTTTCCGCAGAACTGCTGCCTAGCCATTCGGTCCCTAGTCTGTAGCGGTGCATTGGATTCTTCCATCCTAAGTGCAGGACCCTGCACTTATCCTTATTGAACCTCATCAGATTTCTTTTGGCCCAATCCTCCAATTTGTCTAGGTCCTTCTGTATCCTATCCCTCCCCTCCAGCGTATCTACCACTCCTCCCAGTTTAGTATCATCCGCAAATTTGCTGAGAGTGCAATCCACACCATCCTCCAGATCATTTATGAAGATATTGAACAAAACCAGCCCCAGGACCAACCCCTGGGGCACTCCACTTGACACCGGCTGACAACTAGACATGGAGCCATTGATCACTACCCGTTGAGCCCGACAATCTAGCCAGCTTTCTACCCACCTTATAGTGCATTCATCCAGCCCATACTTCCTTAACTTGCTGACAAGAATGCTGTGGGAGACCGTGTCAAAAGCTTTGCTAAAGTCAAGAAACAATACATCCACTGCTTTCCCTTCATCCACAGAACCAGTAATCTCATCATAAAAGGCGATTAGATTAGTCAGGCATGACCTTCCCTTGGTGAATCCATGCTGACTGTTCCTGATCACTTTCCTCTCCTCTAAGCGCTTCAGGATTGATTCTTTGAGGACCTGCTCCATGATTTTTCCAGGGACTGAGGTGAGGCTGACTGGCCTGTAGTTCCCAGGATCCTCCTTCTTCCCTTTTTTAAAGATGGGCACTACATTAGCCTTTTTCCAGTCATCCGGGACTTCCCCCGTTCGCCACGAGTTTTCAAAGATAATGGCCAAGGGCTCTGCAATCACAGCCGCCAATTCCTTCAGCACTCTCGGATGCAATTCGTCCGGCCCCATGGACTTGTGCACGTCCAGCTTTTCTAAATAGTCCCTAACCACCTCTATCTCTACAGAGGGCTGGCCATCTCTTCCCCATTTTGTGATGCCCAGCACAGCAGTCTGGGAGCCGACCTTGTTAGTGAAAACAGAGGCAAAAAAAGCATTGAGTACATTAGCTTTTTCCACATCCTCTGTCACTAGGTTGCCTCCCTCATTCAGTAAGGGGCCCACACTTTCCTTGGCTTTCTTCTTGTTGCCAACATACCTGAAGAAACCTTTCTTGTTACTCTTGACATCTCTTGCTAGCTGCAGCTCCAGGTGCGATTTGGCCCTCCTGATATCTTTCCTACATGCCCGAGCAATATTTTTATACTCTTCCCTGGTCATATGTCCAACCTTCCACTTCTTGTAAGCTTCTTTTTTATGTTTAAGATCCGCTAGGATTTCACCATTAAGCCAAGCTGGTCGCCTGCCATATTTACTATTCTTTCGACTCATCGGGATGGTTTGTCCCTGTAACCTCAACAGGGATTCCTTGAAATACAGCCAGCTCTCCTGGACTCCCTTCCCCTTCATGTTAGTCCCCCAGGGGATCCTGGCCATCTGTTCCCTGAGGGAGTCAAAGTCTGCTTTCCTGAAGTCCAGGGTCCGTATCCTGCTGCTTACCTTTCTTCCCTGCGTCAGGATCCTGAACTCAACCAACTCGTGGTCACTGCCTCCCAGATTCCCATCCACTTTTGCTTCCCCCACTAATTCTACCTGGTTTGTGAGCAGCAGGTCAAGAAAAGCGCCCCCCCTAGTTGGCTCCCCTAGCACTTGCACCAGGAAATTGTCCCCTACGCTTTCCAAAAACTTCCTGGATTGTCTATGCACCGCTGTATTGCTCTCCCAGCAGATATCAGGAAAATTAAAGTCACCCATGAGAATCAGGGCATGTGATCTAGTAGCTTCCATGAGTTGCCGGAAGAAAGCCTCATCCACCTCATCCCCCTGGTCCGGTGGTCTATAGCAGACTCCCACCACTACATCACTCTTGTTGCACACACTTCTAAACTTAATCCAGAGACACTCAGGTTTTTCCACAGTTTCGTACCGGAGCTCTGAGCAGTCATACTGCTCCCTTACATACAGTGCTACTCCCCCACCTTTTCTGCCCTGCCTGTCCTTCCTGAACAGTTTATAACCATCCATGACTGTACTCCAGTCATGTGAGTTATCCCACCAAGTCTCTGTTATTCCAATCACGTCATAGTTCCTTGACATCACCAGGACCTCCAGTTCTCCCTGCTTGTTTCCAAGGCTTTGTGCATTTGTATATAAGCACTTGAGATAACCTGTTGATCGCCCCTCATTCCCAGTATGAGGCAGGAGCCCTCCCCTCACAGACATTCCTGCCTGTGCTTCCTCCCGGTATCCCGCTTTCCCACTTACCTCAGGGCTTTGGTCTCCTTCCCCCGGTGAACCTAGTTTAAAGCCCTCCTCACTAGGTTAGCCAGCCTGCTGGCAAAGATGCTCTTCCCTCTCTTCGTAAGATGGAGCCCGTCTCTGCCCAGCACTCCTCCTTCATGGAACACCATCCCGTGGTCAAAGAATCCAAAGCCTTCTCTCCGACACTACCTGCGTAGCCATTCGTTGACTTCCACGATTCGACGGTCCCTACCTGTATATATCTGTGGCTCAGTGGCACTGGAAACAGTTTCTAGTAAACCAGGGCCAAAGACTCCTGCAGGATACTTCAATAAGGATTTGCTGAGGGTGACACTGCTCTGCTACTAAATGATTGCTTGGTTCCTGAATTGAAGAAGGGAACCCAGTGATGTTGGCTTATAAAGTTGTGTTAAAGCATTAGGGCATTAATATGTTTGTCATGGAAGGGGTCAGAAGACTAAAACACTGAACCCAGCTAAATATTAGTGCCATCTTGGCCATTGGACAGAGGAAGTGATGGGGGACAGGAGGATGCCAACCAACCTGACTAACTGTCACATACTCTGGGGTTAACATGATGCATCTTCCCTTCAGACACACAGTTCTCAAAGTATTTAGCTCAAAGATTAGTGTGTACACACCTTGAATGCAAATGCACTGGTATGTGCTCCATAATGTGTAACTATGCGTGCCACTTTGTGCTGCCTTTTAGTAGCCAGGAGCCCTGGTGGTTGTGGAAATGGCCCACAGCTGGTGCAGTAACATATGGGGGAGGCCCTGCATAAATATCTAGTAACGCTGCTGACATAATTCCTACAGCTCACAGGTGACCCTGGACATTCAGCCATTAGAAGGATGAGTGACTGAATCTTTGTTTTCCCTTGCAGAAAAGAAATCTCTTTGCATTCTTTGACATGGCGTACCAGGGCTTTGCCAGCGGAGACATAAACCGGGACTCCTTGGCTGTGCGTCATTTTATTGAGCAAGGCATTAATGTTGTTCTGTCTCAGTCCTACGCCAAGAACATGGGCCTTTATGGTAAGCAGTGGGAAAGGAAGATGGCTCAGAGATTATTGATGAGATATGAGCCTTTCACTTGCAGATTGCAGATGTGAAAGCCACCTGCACCATGAGGGACCAAAAATCCCTACCTTCTGGTGGATACCCACCAGATCCATGACCTTTCGCCTCCTAGAGGCACTCCCCTTTGGCACAGAAGGGAGATCTGGTCAGAGCTGGGGTACTGGGGAAGCTCATGCTACTCTACCTGTGATGTCCCTTCTGCAAATGGGGACTGCTGTGGTGTCCCAGGGCAAGTCTAATCCAAATGCTGGAGGCCTACAACATTGTCTGTTGTGGTAGGATGGGTATCATCTGACCTTGGACTGTGTTTCAGGGGAGCGTGTGGGTGCCTTCTCAGTGATCTGCAAGGATGTGGATGAGGCCAAGAGGGTGGAATCCCAGCTGAAGATCCTGATCCGCCCCATGTATTCAAACCCCCCCATCAATGGAGCTCGTATTGCCTCCACCATCCTGACGAGTCCTGACCTGCGGAAGGAATGGTAAGGCAACTCTCCTTCAGAAGACTGTTTGCTTCTAGTCTGCTCATGATGGGACAGGTGCTGCATAGGAATTATTCAGGACAAAGTACTGAGCAAGTCAGGCTAAACCAGCTTCTCCATTGTAGATAGGGAGCACAAAGGAATGAAATCTCAGTGGAGGGTACTTTAGGGTGACCCATCCCGTCAGCCACAATGGGGCGTCATCAGCCAAAGAAGGGGGAAATTCAAGAGGCTTACCCTTGAGGGAAGCTTCTAAACAGGGCACAGTCTCCCACCATGCCTGCTCAGTGACTGTTGTTAAAATGAAATGTAGTTCCGACTGAACACTGCCCCTCAGGACTCCCAGTCAAATACGCTTGTCAAGGTGCTTCCCTGCATGGGTCTCCTCTGTTGCAGTAACAATGCCAGGGAGTTCTGGCACCAAGCTGATAGCGACCAAAGAGACAGAAAAGCCACTTACACCTCTTTACCTAGAGCTGCAGGGGAGATGCCAGTGTATAGTCCAGCTCTTCCAGGAGGGGAGTTCCTTTAAATACAGCATACTCTCCTTCCTCTGACTATGCTGACTTCCTGCTGCTGCTGCTCCAAACATAGACCCTAGCAGTGCTGTTTGAACAGGCGGACTGATCAGTAAGGTCTGTAGAACTGGACGTTGTCCTGGATGGCATCAGAAATATTTCTGTTCATGATGAGCCCTTGATATTTAAAGTCCATGGCTCGAGTGTGCTTAACAATCAACCCTCTGCAATGGGAAACCCTGTGAGTATGGTGATCTCACCCTGGTCCCCTCTGATTGGAGTCCATATCGCACCCACTGTGCATAATCTGGGTTAATAAAGAGCCCCCCTCTTCTGATCACAGGAGAGAGAGGCAGCTCCTAAAGCAGTGTGGACTCAACTTCCCACACTGAACTAAAACACTAGGCTTGCTCTGCCTCTCTAACTGAAGCCACCAAAGTGATCTTTTGCCTGTAACACTCTCAGTTGAATGTGTGCGTGACCATTTTAAAGGAGCAGTGCGTAACTTCACTTCAGCATCTCAGGTTGGTGCCCAGTGTGAATTGTGAAGAGGGAAGCTTTAGAGGTGTTTCCTTGGGTAGTCAACTGCATGCTAGTCTCTGTTGTTGTCCTGCCTCACCTTTGTCTGAATCTGATGTCCATGCATCTCCTTCCTGTTGCTCCTCCTGCAGGCTGGAAGAGGTGAAGGGGATGGCTGACCGAATCATTGACATGCGCAACCAACTGGTGGCCAACCTCAAGAAAGAAGGCTCCTCCCACAACTGGCAACACATCACTGACCAGATCGGCATGTTCTGTTACACAGGGCTGAAACCTGAACAGGTAAGTGCGATTCTCAAGAATCTGCTTGAAAAACAATTCCCCTGGACTTGGGGGAACAGGAAGCACATGGATATCCACGGCAGGCTGGGCTTATGGAACACATGCTGTTCATGGGCAGGTCGGGGAGCTGATGACGAAATAATCTCCCACTTCACCATTGGCTTTTTCTTTCTAAATATGTCTCAGGTCAGTGTTTAAATTAAACTGATAAGATGTACCTGACTTTCATGTAGTCTCCTTGGGGGAATCCCAGTGGGACCTAAGCAGGTTGCCCTAAGGCAGTTTGCAGGAGAAATTCCAGTCCTGTTGGATTGCTCTGTGTGTGTGAGACTCCTGCTGGCTGCATGCTGGTCTGCTCAGTGCATTGCCTTGAAGGAGCAGCTTGTCCTCTCATTGAAAAAGAAGTTGGTCCCTTCTGGGTTGCTAGTGGCTGCACTAGGGAAAAAATAGAATTATCATAGGATCATAGAATATCAGGGTTGGAAGGGACCTCAGGAGGTCATTTAGTCCCACCCCCTGCTGCGTCCATTCATCCAGCCCATACTTCTTTAACTTGCTGGCAAGAATACTGTGGGAGACCGTGTCAAAAGCTTTGATAAAGTCAAGGAACAACATGTCCACTGCTTTCCCCTCATCCACAGAGCCAGTTATCTCGTCATAGAAGGCAATTAGATTAATTAGGCATGACTTGCCCTTGGTGAATCCATGCTGACTGTTCCTGATCACTTTCCTCTCCTCTAAGTGCTTCAGAATTGATTCCTTGAGGACCTGCTCCATGATTTTTCCAGGGACTGAGGTGAGGCTGACTGGCCTGTAGTTCCCCGGATCCTCCTCCTTCCCTTTTTTAAAGATGGGCACTACATTAGCTTTTTTTCAGTCGTCCAGGACCTCCCCCGATCGCCATGAGTTTTCAAAGATAATGGCCAGGATACTGGGCTGGATGCACCTTTGGTCTGACCCAGTACGGCCATTCTTATGTGCCACAGTGCTAGTGAGTGGGTTTCAGGGCTGGCCAAAGAACACTTTGCAGGCCGAGTGCAGCTCAGAGATATGTGATGTGACCTGGGGAAGCCACCTTCTCTCATATAAACTACAATTCCCACCATGCAGTGCTGAGTCTCTACCTACCTAATGCTAGAATCAGGATGGAGCACTGCATGCTGGGATTCAGTCTCCATGGGCTACACCTTCATTTTAGGCAAACTGATTGTGACTTGAGGCCCTGGCAAGCTGCCAAAGCAGCCCTTCAGTCAGGTGAAGTTTGGACATTCCAGAACTAAGAACTTTTTTGTTTTTTCCCCTCAGGTGGAGCGACTAACCAAGGAGTTCTCCATATACATGACAAAAGATGGCCGGATCTCCATGGCAGGGGTCACATCTGGTAACGTGGGTTACCTAGCTCATGCAGTACACCAGGTCAGCAAGTAAACGTGGTGGAGCAGACGGCCTTCCTTCAACGGTCTTTGGACTTTCTGATGCAAGAGGAAGGGGAAGTGCATTTGGGTCCTTGGGGCAAGCGGAATATTTACTTTCAACCACAGCACTTGACTCTGTCATTTAATGTATCTCACGTACAAGGCCTCAGCTAGCGGCATCAACACATCGTAGCCAAAGCCACCTGCCCTCTCTGACAGGGATGTCACTGGTTTCTGCTCCTCTCTTCAGAAGTATCTTCTCGTGTTATGCACCCTCTCCCCTACACAGGCACCCTTCAGGCTTTAAATGTCTTGGCAAAACTACTGCATGTAGAATGATAGAACTTGGACCAAGAGCACTGGGCGCCAAGTGGCGTCTCTGTGGCCATCCCTTACTTGGGAGGGGAGAAGGCTTCATAACATAGTTCAGTTACGGTTTTTAAATGAGCTAGAACAGGATCAAGACCCTGTCCTCCCACTCCGAAAGGAGATCAAGTAAAGCATCACTGCATTCATGTAAACAGGGAAACCTGTCCTTATACATTGCGGTGCGGGTAGAGCAAAAGCTTGAGCTGCGTGAGCCACTGCAGCCCAATTGTCCATTTGTACAGCATGTCTGCTTGTTTTGCTCCCGTCATTCGAGGAAGGTCACTGAAGGTGAAAACTCTGTATGTAATTGAAGGTTTTTAGAGTCTGCTCCTCATGGGCAGCGGGTGGAGCCCCTATTCAGGGAGCCTAGTCCCTAGCTCTGCCCCTTCCGCTGCCACCCACTTCTCCCCTGGTGGCTGGAGCTCTGAGCCGCCCCACCCAACCTGCTTGGAGGAGCCCCGGGCTGGCGTGTGTAGTGCAGTTTGTGCATAATAAGCACAAATTTCCACCATGAAACCCACAACCGGCGGCGTCCGCCGGCAGCAGCTGCACTAGGGGAGGTTAAGCCTCCCCGCCTATTCTACCCATCGCCCGTGCTGCTCCTCCAGATTGGTAGTTGTAGGGGGAGTGAATATGGCATACAAGTCTTGCTTGAAAAACAGCTTTTGATCAAATGTCCTAGAAAACCAGCTTGAGATCCCAGATGATTAACCCTCAGCCTGTGTGGACTTACATCACCAACGTATTTTTAAAATTGCTTCCTCCTTTCCTGTCCAAGTGCTACCGATGAGGGGCCTGTACCACCTTTGCAGCAATAGGAGCATGAAAGGAGAAAGTGCTTTCCAGAGAGCGCATGCATGAGGGATACTGATTACACAGTCACAATCTAAGCCTCTGAATGCCACTTCTGGGGTTGGTTTTGTCTCTAACAATTGCAGAAAGAACACAGAGGGTCTGAATTTGCTTCTGAACGAGTAAAACGGAAAAGCTTTAGGGAACTCCTGATATCAAAGCCTGAATAATTCCTGGCCTTTCTTTCTAGTCAGGAATCTCAACTCTGTTCAGAAAAAGGAGTGGTGCTGTTAGGGCATGTAAGATAGATCAGTGCCTCTCTGGGGTTGTCGTGTCTCACTTTAATCTTGTTTGGAAACATGGCTTGCTTCATTCTCCCCCTCCCACGCCTCCCCAAGTGCCATTTGCACAGAAGTAGAGTGATTCCTCCCACGCTAAGATTCTGCTCTGAAAAATGGCCCCTTCTTTTGCCTGACCTGATCGTGGTGTGTACTCTCCTATCCCTGCTACTAGAGAGACAAGCAGTCTTAGCTGTTAGGAATCTGAAATTGCTGCTGTTCCTCCAGAGCTGAGAGAGAGAGAAGGCTGGCTTCAATTCCTTGTGCATCAACAGCCCTAACTGGCCTGGGTTTGAGACTTAGTTATATCTGTGTAACCTCCTGAAAGCACGGGGGTTGTGTCCAGGTGTCGGGAGGGTATACTGAAACTGAACTGTCAGCACTCATGGTCATATGCAGGAAGGAAAGATTCCATTCTGAAGGACGGCTCATTTAAAAAAAAAAAAAAAAACCCTCTCTCCTTGTAAACTAAGAGTTGTCTCTTGGCAACTGATCAATAAACATGGAACCCCATGATGTCTCTTCTTTCACGGTCACTCTTCAGAGCGGAAGTGGACTTTGATATTTAATCCTGAATAGACTCTCCTGCACACCACTGAACCCATATTGATCAATTCTGGCTTTCCACTGTTTGTCAGCTGAAGCCAACTCTTAAGGCTGAGCCCCTCCCCATTTTGTCTCTTCTTCCACAGTGTATGTCATCTTATAACCAATGAGCTGAGTTTCCATAGTTCTCCCCCCATTCACCCCAATTTTAGAGGTTGAGGCTGCATTCAAATCTCTCAGGCTATGTTTAAAGCCAATGGCTTCCCATTGATTTGAGAAAGAGTTACATGGCTAAAACTCCAGTTCACTTATTTAAAAAGTAATTGGAACAGTTTGAATGGAAATTGGTTTTAAGAGCTCAGCAGGCCTTAAAGCAAACACAACAATGAAGTGTTTCCGTCGTGTCTGGCTGCATGAAGTTCTCCGTTGCTGAAGGTAGAGGCCTGAACGTGAGCATACATGAGGACACCTGCAAGGTACTGCTGCCACCTCTGATCCCCATGTGTTTTTCTTTTTTTCCTACTCACTCCCAGATTAAGTGGCTCCATCTCTCTTATAACTGTCCATGGGGATCTTTCCTGTTTTAGTCCCTAGAGGGCTTTTTGCTGATCGATAGGCAGCTGTCACTTCTGTAGTTCCTTCCTACCACTGTTCCATCCCGAACAGCTGAGAATACCCTGGTCTACCCTAAGCCACCACCTCTATACCCAGAAGTAAAGGAGGATTCTAGCCTGTCCCAAGTAAAGAGAAGTCAATTGCACTTTAATGGCAGTGGTGATATAGATGTCCTCTTGCATGGGAGTTACTGAAGCCACCTGCCCAAAGCCTTCACTTCTCTCTGATCCTCATGTGCATCTGGTTAGGGAATTACTTTTTTGTGCTGTGGTTCTAAGTTTGTGTGTGCTTCCAGCTCTGATCTTCACCTTTCTAGGCAAGCCGTCTGCCATTGGCTAGTCATTTAGGCCTTTATGCAGCCTGTTCTCTGTTACAATAAAACTACAGCTGGAGTGTATCCATGTTTCTCTGAATAAGTCTGTAACACCTTCATTGACATTTTTTTCTGTTGCCAATTACAAACAGTCCATCTAGGCTCACAAGTCAATCTGTTCTTAGGAAGATTGTTCTAAAGTTAACACTAAACAAAACTTCTTACAGCACTTTATCCAAATATTAAACCAGATATTTTGGATTAAAAAAAAAAAAGAAATTGTTCAGCACTAGCGTGGCTGAGGTTTGAAAGCCTCCAGTTGGTGCATCTCCACCTTGAGCTACCTTCGGCCTGACTCTTCAAAGGTGCCGGGGCGGGGGGGTTTCCTGTCCCTGACCCCATACCTGTGGGTGCGATTGGTTGGGGAGCGGGTACCATAACTGCTGCACCAGCATGGTGGGGGAAGTCCACTGTGCCTTGGAGGGAACTCATGACAAACGGCTTTCAAGGCTTCTCTAGGAGCAGCATAATACGCTGCCCCGGGCTCAGGCCTTGTGGCAAAGCCATGAATGAGCCCTGTTTTCAGGGGAGATTGCCTCCAGACCAGGCAAGAGCCAATTAACCAGAAACCCAAATATCCTGAAACAATGGCCAAATAGAGGAATAACAATGGATCTTATAATGGCGAAAGCTTCAGTTACTCTGATTCAGCAACACCACCAGCCAAGTCCTCACTGTAATGCTCCGCTCACTACGTTGACACCCTGTGGGATTCTGAGTGTTGTCAGGTGTGTGTTCTCTCTGTATGCTGTTCCAGCCCTGTGCAGGTAGTTGATTCAGCCAACCTCGATAGCACTACTCAGAAAGACCACGGATTCGGTTTGGTGACAAAGGCACTTGGCCAGGTTTGTTGCCCTCAAGGCACAGTACTAGCGCCTTGGCTCCATGGTTACAGGCACACTAACACGAGTGCCAGTCAGCAGCAGGAATTTCTGCTGTCCCTTTGGCCGCACAAAGGGCTAAGGCAAGGTACACCAACATTTATAGACTGAGACAAACGACTTACGTTCCACCTCACATGTTTTGTGACATCAGCTTGTTATGGCCCCTGGTATCATGCTCCAGGTGTCTCAGGCAAAACATCCTCTTACCTGGTGCTAGGTCAGAATGGCCCTGGGCTAATCTTTTGGAGCGTTCTCACATGTACCCACTTTCTGTTGCTTTTAGGAGTGCTTTTTAGCAATGCGAGCAGTACTTTTGCCATGGTCGTATATTGCAGAGGTTCTCAGAACTGGGGGATGTGAGAAGCTGCTCTTTCCGCAGAGCCGGGTGGCAGTATAGGTACTTGTGTGGCAGGAGCTGGGTGAGGGGCTTTAAAGGACTACAGACACAAAGAAGGGGGCACAATCAAATAAGTTTGAGAACCTCTGATCTATTGGATAGTGAATTTGTAAACATCTATTTTAATACATGGCTTAACTTTATTCACAACCTCTGGTTCAGGCCTCAGGGCTTACTCCTGGCTCTCCCCCCCCACACACACACACACAACAGGGATTCCTCAACTGGCACTGAGATGTAGCTGCCTCTGGGGTGAGGCACAGGTGGTGTTTATTCCTCGCCCAGCATTGAGATGCAGCTGTCCTGGGTATATTTATACAGGCATCTCTCACCCAATGCTGAGATCCGGCTGCCTCTGAGGTGAGATAGTGGGGGCTGTTTATAGATGCCATGATTGGCAAAGAGATGCAGTCATCTCTAGGTTGGAGCATGGGGTAGGGTTGCCAGGTGTCCAGTTTTCAACCGGAACGCCTGCTTGAAAAGGGACCCTGGCAGCTCCGGTCAGCATGCTGACTGGGCAATTAAAAGTCCGGTTGGCAGAGCTGGCAGGCTCCATACCTGACTCTGCATGGCTCCCAAGCTGCGACACATCCCTCGACTGCTAGGCAGAGGTGCTCCCAATGGGAGCTGCAGGGCAATGCCTGCAGGCAGAGGCAGCGCACAGAGCCGCCTGGCCATGCCTCTGCCTAGGAGCCGAGGGACGTGTTGCAGCTTCTAGGGAGCCCTCCGAGGTAAGCGCTGCCCAGAGCCTGCACCCTTCACCCCCTCCCGCACCTTAATCCCTTGCCCCAGCCCTGAGCCCCCTCCCACACGCAAACTCCCTCCCAGAGCCCGCACCCCCTCTCACACTCCAACTCCCTGTCCCATCCCTGAGTCCCCCTCCTGCATCCAAATTCCTTCGCAGATCCCATACACCCTAATCCCCTGCCCCAGCGTGGAGCCTCATCCCGCACATTGAACCCCTCAGTTCTGGCTCCACCCTAGAGCCTGCACCCCCAGCCAGAGTCCTCACCCCTCTCCTGCACCCTAACCCCCTGCCCCAGCCTGGTGAAAATGAGCAAGGGAGTGAGGGTGGGGGAGAGTGAGTGAGAGAGGGAGGAGGGGGTGGAGAGGGTGGGGCCCTGGACAAGGGGCAGGGGTGGAGTCTACGGGAGGGGCCAGGCAAGAGGGTTCAGTTCTATGTGATTAGAAAGTTGGCAACCCTAGTATGGGGGCTGTTTACATGCTGGTGGGGTCAGGCCCACACTGTTCCTAGAAGTAACAGGATGTCCAGGATTCTGGGAACACAGGAGTGGCACCTTTGTCTCCTATCTCACTTCTGTCTCCAGGCAGTTCTCCAAGTCTCCTCCCCCATCTTCCCATCCATCCCAACGCCCCACTACAAGCACCACAGAGCCTGTGGCGGGGCAGGGGGAATCCCCAGCTGGGCCACAAGTTCAGTAACCGGGTTTTGAGGCTGCCTGGGAAATGCAAATCGAGGGAGGGGGGAGAGAAGTGCATTGTGGGAGATGTAGCACAATGCTGCTTCTATCTCCTGTCACAGGCTCCAGCTTGCCACGCCAGAGCAGGGAACACCATGTCCAGACCCCCACCCCAAATCCCTGCCAGGCACCCCCATTCTCAATGCCACATCCCTGCCATCCTCCCCCTAGTCTCCACCAGCTCCCCCATCTCTTTTCCGTTGTAGAACTGGGGAACTTCCAGCCAGGCTGGTATTAGGAAGAGCACTGTGGGAATTTTCCAGCTAGTTTTCCCCGACGGGACACTATTAGAGTGTGTACAGGGACAATGTAACTTCCAGTCACAGTTGCTGGATACTATTAAATTTCTGGTCACCATTCCTGGTCAGACACTATTACTATTCGAGCTCCTCACTGGGGCGATTTAACTTCCGGGCACTGTTCTCGGACAGACACTGTGAGAGCACGTACCCAATTACCTTAACTTCTGGACCAGGCGGCCACTATTAAACTGAGTACCAAGTTAGGGTGACCATATTTCCCTATGGTGAATACAGGACACCTGGTAAAATTACTCATATTCAAGCGAGTTCAATGGCAATCAGTCAGAACTATGCCGTACACACATTCAAATTAACATCAAGTTGACTGAGCCCCTGTTAAAAAGAAATACTGTGCAATTGGATTATTTTTATTTACCTTCTTATCTTTAAGGCTTTAGGGTTCACACAGGGACACACACACATGGGGAGATGTGACATAAATACACTCCCATACACCTCTCTCACAAAGAGGAGGTGACCAACCTACCTGACCCTCCCTGCCTGGAGCTCTCCGCCCTCCATGCCTGCCTGGGCCCCCGGGATGGACCCACCTCTCCTGGTACCTTGGGCTGTGTCTTCCCAAGGCCACACATGGGGGGGTCACGCAGGGTCACATGCTCCCCCACCCCAGATTTCTGCCATGGTTCACCCCAGAATGTGGCCAGCAGCAGCCTTTCAGCACTGTGCAGGAGGGAAGGGACAGGAGCTCCAGCCATGGGAGTGGGGGCGGGGAGAGGGGTGACCTGGCCTGTGACTTTACAGAGCTCATCTCTTCTCTCCCCCCATGGCTGGAAGAAGCTTATCCTTTCCTTCCTGCATGGTGTCAAAAGGCAGCTAACGCCTCTAGGCTGCTGCTGGCCACAGACATAAACCAGCCGCCTCTGGCTACAGCATGGCCAGGACGGGGTTAAGCCCTAAGGAGCATTGTGCACCAGGGCCCAGGGAACCTGACTGCAGCAGCTTCAGTGAACCCAGCCAGAGAGGTGGCTCAGCAGCAGAGGGTGCTTAGAGACAGAGCAGCCCTGTGCTCCCAGGGGGGCAGGACCTAGGGTGGGGGGAGGGGAGGCGGGTGAAGAGGGTGCTAAGCCCCTGCCCGGAGGGTTGCTGTGGAGCCTCCAGGTTCGGGGCCTCAACAGGCTGGAAACTGCTTCACCCAACCACCACTCCAGAGCTTAGCTGAGGGGTGGAGAGGCTTCCCCATGCCAGCGCTGTGCGGGGCTTTGGCGCATGCAGGGCTTGGCTCCTCCTGGCCAGCACCCTGCGCCGGAGCGACTTGGGCTTTCCCGGGGCGCGGGCCCAGCCAGAGGCAGTGGCGGAGGGAAGGAGCCTGCCGGCCAGACTGTTGGTGAGCTGAGCACTCTGCTCAGGGGCTGGTTCTCCGCACAGCGCTGGGACTGGGACTTGCCCCACCGGGGGGCATCTGGAGGAGCAGCGGGCTGGGGGGGTGAAGGGGAAAGCAGGGAGAGGACAGCGAGAGGGGAGCACGTAAAAGGCTGATGGGTGGGCAGTAGAGGTGACACGTAATCGGCTGCCACCTGTCCACACTCAGCGCGCAGCCAGCAGTGGCTGGAAAAGGGACGGGGGCAGAGCTGGCCGAGAGGTGGCATGAAGCGGGAGCTGGCTTGACGAACCAGAGGGGGGAGTGGCCAGCCCTGCACTCTGCATCTCGCCCCGCCACCAGCCTTGCACATCCGTCCCCCTCATCGGACACTGGACCCCCCCACTCACTATTGGTGGGTGGGCGGCTGGCGAGCAGGGACCTGGCCAGAAGCAGAACCCACCAGGACTGATGAGGGGAGACAGAAAATATAGGACAGTTTGCCCTTTTTTAAAGAAAAAGTCAGGACACCTGCAGGAGGGCTTAAATATAGGACTGTCCCTTTAAAAACAGGACATCTGGTCACCCTATTTATGAACCTAATCGCGTAGCAGAAGCAGAAAATGGTCACCTTTAGGTCTAAACCTTTGGTTTGGTATGAATGGAAATTCATTCAATTTACTAATCCTAATCTGGTTTGGGGTGCAAGGAGAACCCAGTCCCATGACAAGAGATTACTTTGGATGTAAAGGTTCCCCTGCAGCATCTGTAACACCTCTTCCCCCCTCCCAGCCCTCCAAATATGCACTTGCTTGCCTTGGATCTTGAGCTGTGGCTAGAGAGGGACTAATATAAAATCCTGTGGAACTGAAGCCCAGTGTTGACATCTCGCTCTCAAGAGGGCAAAGACTAATCCAGCAATAATCCCCTGCGCCACATCAGTGTGGCAGAGTTCTGTCTCCTTTGCAAGTGGGTAGCTTCAGCTGGAGGAAAGTGGATGTTCTTCCCCCTCACCGTGAGTGCAAAAGCCCCGATGCAACTGTAGCAATGGGACCAAACGAAGCGGAAGCACCTCGGGCTGAATGGCAAGAGTGTGGTGGTGATGTCCTTCCTACTGTTGAACACGTGCCGGGGAAGGGCTGAAAGCGTCAGTTAGAACTGACCAGACAGCGTCTGAGACTACACCAGTGGTCCCCAAACTGTGTTGTGCGCCCCATAGGGGGGTGCGGAGTAACATTCAGAGGGGCATGGCAGGGCCTAGGTCAGCCCCCACAGGGGATGGGCAGAGAGCACCACCCAACCCCACTCTGCCCCCAGCACTGCTCCAGCCCCACCTCCAGCCACGGCCCCAGACTTGGCCCTTTGCTCCAGCCCAGTCACAGCTCTGGCCCCAGCCTCAGACTCCTTACCCTGTCCGTGCCCCAACCCCGGGAGCCGTGGCCCTACTCTGGGCCTCTCTTCCCAACCGTGGGGGGCGGGGTGGACAGTGGTATGGGGGAGCACAATGTGAAAAGTTTGGGGACCACTGGACTACACAGTAGGCACCCCCCTGCCTTGTGCACAGGGCCAGGGAAAAGGAGTTGATAAGTCTGTTCCATCTTTCGCTTTCACGATTCTCTGCCACTTTAATTTTCAAGGACAGAATCAAATATTTCCATTAGCCAAACAAACCTCAAATACTCATCTCCCTGCACAGTCTGAGTTTATTCTTAAGGGAAAGCCAGAGTTGAATCAAGTAGGTTGTAATGTCTTTAATACAAACTGTGACCCAAAAGGTTTCACAGGATTAAGTTATTCAATTCAATGGACCATGGTGTAAATCACACCTGTGTCTGAAAAGGATTATCTACCTGTAGCAGGTACTGCATAAGACTCTGAGAATGGGAAGATGAGGGAGGGGAGAATTGTTGGCAGTGTATTTTGTGCATTTCATAGCAGGCTGTGCATAGTCAGTTTCACCTGCCCCTGCCGCTTGGGTTGGTCTCTAACAGAGTGTTGGGGAGAGGAAAAAGACTTACAAAATCAATATGTAAATGAGCAGAAAACAAATTGGCCCTTGGGGCTTGTGTGTGCCCTGCAGTTACTCTAACTCTCGGACTAGATTTCAAGTTGATGGTATCCCTTTGAAGGGAACAGGAAAGTGGCAGAGGGAGAGAAATGAGGAGGTGATGGTGTGGGAGAAGATGTCTCAGCTGCGGCTGGTAAGGAGCTGAAGCGTTGATGGGCAGAGCTGTAGGAAGGCTGTTCCAGTGTGCAGAACATACTCAGTTGCTCACACACTCTAGGGCACCCACCTTTACCCAGTTCCTAGGGCTCAAGGCATAACCCTCTTAATTTAGGTGTAACCTTTTGGTGGCTAGAGTTCACTTCATTTCCCATCTCCGATGCCTTAAAAAAAAAAAAACTTGCACAGGGTCAACCTCCCCAGATTCAACTCCCAAAAGGAACTAAAGAAATGAATTTAATTAATTAACTTCATAAGAACGGCCATACTTGATCAAATCAAAGGTCCATCCAGCCCAGTATCCTGTCTACCAACAGTGGCCAATGCCAGGTGCCCCAGAGGGAGTGAACCTAACAGGTAATGATCAGTGATCTCTCTCCTGCTATCCGTCTCCACCCTCTGACAAACACAGGCTAGGGATACCATTCCTTACTCATCCTGGCTAATAGCCATTAATGGACTTAGCCTCCATGAATTTATCCACTTCTCTTTTAAACCCTGTTATAGTCCTAGCCTTCACAACCTCCTCAGGCAAGGAGTTCCACAGGTTGACTGTGCACTGTGTGAAGAAGAACTTCCTTTTATTTGTTTTAAACCTGTTACCCATTAATTTCATTTGGTGGCCTCTAGTTCTGATATTATGGGAACAAGTAAATAACTTTTCCTTATTCACTTTCTCCACAGCACTTATGATTTTATAGACCTCTATCACATCCCCCCTTAGTCTCCTCTTTTCCAAGCTGAAAAGTCCTGGCCTCTTTAATCTCTCCTCATAGGGGACCCGTTCCAACCCCCTAATCATTTTAGTTGCCCTTTTCTGAGCCTTTTCTAATGCCAGTATAACTTCTTTGAGATGAGGGGACCACATCTGTATGCAGTATTCAAGATGTGGGCGTACCATGGATTTATATAAGGGCAATAAGATATTCTCCGTCTTATTCTCTATCCCTTTTTTAATGATTCCTAACATCCCGTTTGCTTTTTTGACTGCTGCTGCACACTGCGTGGATGTCTTCAGAGAACCCCTGGTTTAGATCCTCTGTCTTTGAGGTTGGTTTGGACAATCCCATTGTGACTTTTAACTCCTTCCTGAACCTTTGTCTGTATTCAGTTATTGGCTCTTCTTTTCCCTCAGGGGTCCCTTCAGCACGGATCCTGCATCCAGTCAGAGTCTGGGGGCTGTGGTGTGCCAGACTCTGGTGAGGTGAGGATGCAGGGTGCTCCTGCACATTGGCAGGCCCTGTCTGGAGCTGTCTCCCAACCCCAGGGCTGTGCATATGCAAGAAGCCCATCTCCCATCTGGGGTCAACCTGAGACCCTCACCCCCAAGACTGAGTCCTTCCCCAGCCCCCTTTCCTGGAGGGTTGTGATGTGGGCTCTGTGGGTTAAGAGAATCCGCCCTCTGCCAGGTGTCCCTGGTACCAGCAGCATTCTTTCTGCTGCTTCCTTTGTGCTACTGGCCAAGGGGAAGGTTCCCTCACCCCCCAGCCAGCCAGGTCATTTGCATGTTCACAGACACCTGCATGTTCAGCCTGAAAGATTCAAATCCTTGGATTCAAATCCTTGGCTGTTACAGAGGCAGGGGCTGAATTCTGTCTTAGAGTGTGATGGGTTTGGTCACAGAGACCCCCTTGGGACTGTCATCTGATGTGCTGAGATTACCTCTGAGCCCATTTTCCCTGCCAGCTTGGGACTCCAGAACCCTGCCTTGTTGAGCCAGACACGCTAGCCTGCTACAACACAGACCAGGTCTGGTCCACGCCCCCAAAGCTGCAGACTTTAACCAAAAACTGCTCAGCTTGTCACCTATCTCCAGCACCCAGACACCCAGCTCCCAGTGGGATCCAAACCCCAAATAAATCCATTTTACTCTGTATAAAGCTTATACAAGGTTGTAGCGACACAACGACTCACCGGCGCAGCACCTTCTGCTGGTCATCCTGGGAATTATCTCTCCAACCTCCGGATCACCCTCTGCAGGCCGGTGTCTCGCCTGCCACTGGACACTGGACACTTGCCCTCCTGGACACCAGTGCCCCTTTACTTTGGGGTGCTGCTCCCTGCAGTACCCCCACAGTCTCTGGGTCTCCCCTCCCTGGGGAACCCCCACCCTCTATCCCCACCTTGCCTCAGTGGCTACTGCCAGTCACCATCTAGCCCCCACTCACTGGGGCAGACTGCAGTCTGTAAACCACTCATCATTGGCAAGGAGAGTTTGGACCTGCTGCCTTTGCCTAACCCTGGGCTGCACCTCTGCAACCCCAGTACCTTTCCCAGCCTTTAGCAAGGCCTGCAGCCTGGGGGTTCTCCAGGCTGGAGCTCCCCAGCTCCTCTAGCCTTCCCCCAGCCCTGCTCCACTCAGGTACCCTGCTCAGCTCCCAGGCAGCCAGGTCCTTCTCTCTCTATAGGTAGAGAGAGACTAATCTAGCTCCTGCCTAGCAGCCTTCTCTCTACATTTATGACACACTCCCAAGTGACCAGCACGAGGACATTTCTGTGCTAAAAACATTAGTTCCCCATGGTGCTGGCTGGGCACACCCAACAGCTGAGGGGGTTGGTCAGTGCTTTGGTTGTCTCCCACAGAAGCTTCCCTAGGCTATGTATCATTTTCTTCAAAAGGCCTTTCTCTGTTTTCCTTTCCTGGGGCCCCCTTTAAGACACCTTCCCTAGTGCTCTCTAGAGCGAGGTCTATGCTTTGCTCAACTGCAAAACTCTGGCAGTGAACAACTGGAACAGCTTGTTCAGTGACAGGCACCACCTCAACCCCCTCTGACTCTGAGGGCACTGGGCAGGCTGCCTTTTGCTGCGTGGCAGGAGTTCATCTCAGCACCTCCCTTTGCTGCTGGAGACACGCTGCTTCTCTAGGCTGCAGGGGTGTCAAACAGACTTTCTCTGTCTCTCTTAGTAGCTTCTGGGATTTCCCCCTTCTCTCTGGGATCTCAACACAAAGATGGCTTTTGCTGCGGGTTACCACATCCAGAACCTTAGCCACATAAACAAATAGTTCCCAATAAGCATGTCAGCAGAGATATTGTCCACCACCCTCACTTGTCAATCACTTTGTAAACCATCATCTTCTCTATGCTCCATGGCTAAAGGTACAAAACTCCTAGATCGTCCTCTTAACACAAGCTCTGCCATTCGGCCAGGCAACAGGTCAGATTTTGGAATCTCACTCAATGTAAGCGGAGAATTTTGTGTCCTTGTATCTTTCCATCCCGTGCATACTCTGTCATTGATTTTACCAGCTGTAATAGGCTTCATCTCTAGCTCTGCAGAGCCAGTCCTCACAAACCTCTCAGGTAACCGTCAGGCGTTTCAGGGGTTTCTGTGCTGAGGACAGCTGAGGCTAGTTTTCTCTCAGCTCGGGGCCCTGGTTTCTCTGGTGCTCAGGGTAGTTGCACTGATAACATTTCCTTGGGCTCTTCCATCATAGGAGCTTTGTAATGGGACTTGCTAGGAGAGGAATGATTCGGGGGAGGTCAGTGCCTAGCCTCCCAACCCTCTTCCTCTGTCCCAGGGGTAAAACAGGATCCCCCCTTCCCACTAGGTTTAAACCCCTTTTACTCAGGCTTACACTCAACTCACTGTGTTGTTGTTGAAACACATCTGCCAGGGCAGCCGTTTGTGCCACAGACTTTCAGATCTCTCCCATAGACATTGCTTTACATCATCCTTAAATATACTCAAGAAATGTTCCGACCAATGAGATCAAGCTGTTGTTTAAAATTTTCAACATCTCTTCCCTTAACCCATTTCCTTATCCAGAAACATATTCACTTAGTGGCCAGCAGTGGGGGTTGAACTGCAGTGTAGATGTACCCACAAAGGTCAAAGAGTCAAGCATGCTTCTGTCAGCTTAGCTAATGGCATCTGGGACGCTGTGCTGGCAGAACTCCTTCGGCTGGCTCACACCGCGTCTACACTGGGGGCTCTGCTATACCGGCAAAGTCTCTGTAGCCTGAACAAGCCCCAACCTAAACTGTGGTTTGTAACTGAATGGAAAGGCTTCTTCTTCTTTATATGTGCCTATGCTGAGTTACCAGTAACAGCAAGAAGGCTGGGGTGCAGGAGGAATTTTTATAGTGCGGGTGCTGAGAGCCACTGAACCAAACTGAACCAAACCCTGGATATAATGGAAACCACTTCAAGCCAGGGGGTGTGGCAGTGCCCGCAGCACCCCTAGTTCCAGCACCTATGAAGAAAGCTGTCGTTCCAGAACCAAACCATGGCATTACACTAATAAAAATAACCCAAATATCAAAGTCCCTCACTAAAATCCTTGCAAAGTCAGGCTTCCTGCCAGTGTCTGGGAGATCCGGCCTTCTTGGATGCCTGCTGACAACAGTCCAGCCCCTCCAGAAGCCCCTCTTCTGGGGGGTTCCCCGGAGAGCTTGCCCTCCAGGCTCCTGCTCAGTCCTCCGACTCGGGCCTCTCCCGGGCGCTCCTCTCCCCAGGAGCCTCCTGTCTTCCTTGGGAGTCCCCCAAGCTGAGCTTAGGGAACCTTTATTAGCTCCAGGGGCTCATTTACTAATCATCCCTCTCAAGCAGCCGGTCACCCTGGGTGGGGCCTTTCCACGGCAGTGACGGGTACTCTGAGTGTTAGCTCCTCAGAAAGGGCAGCTGCCCCAGGGGAGAGGGCTAGGAGGACTGTGAAGTCCTGCTCTCTGGCCCCAGCCCAGGGGCATCCTGCCTGCACCCCAAACTCCTCATCCCCTGCCCTGCCTCACCCCAGAGCCCACACCCCCAGCCGGAGCCCTCACCCTCTGCACCCCAAACCTCTGCTCCACCCTCAGCCCCCTCCTGCACCATGAACCCCTCATCCCTGGCCCCACTCCACCCCCACCCCTCTGCCCCAGCCAGAGCCCTCATCCCCCCACATTCTGCAATATAGGGAAACTGTTAAAAGCTTACTGTTTCCAGTCCATTTTTACATTATTTTAAAAAATATATATCGGCTTACAAGGCCGGGGTTGCGGGGGGGGAGACAGGACTTTGATCCGTTCTGGGCACCACCTAAAATTATACAAACCTGCCGCCCCTGTCTGTCGCTTCTCCAAAATCCCTCCCTGCATTCCATCTCTGCCCTCAAGGCCACCATGCGTGCTCCTGCTGCCGCTCCTCGCCAGGAGAGATGACTTCTGTCTAGTCTCCCCCAGTGTCTCCAGTTCAGTGATTGATACCTCTTCCTCCATGGAATCCCTTGCAAAGAGGCCAGGCAGCAGGCAGGGCTGGCGGGGAGACCGGTGTGCCAGGGTGGGGATGCAGCAATGTAACCTATGGGGCAGCCCACGGAGGCTGCTGAAACTCAGCACCCAGAGGGTGTCTAACTCCCACCAGCAGCCTCTCCAGCCCCAGAACAGCCAGGATCAAGGGTCACACAGGCGGCTTACAGACCCCTTAGCTGCCCCCGCACCGCTGCCGCTGGACTGTGAGTTCTAGGCTGCCCCTCGGACTCTGAGCCAGGCCAATCCTAGCCGGGTGTCGGCTCTAGCTCAGGGCAGCCCAGCCTCGTCAGAGGACAGGCTCGCTGGGTCCACGTCAGACGGGGAGAGAAAAAGCGAGTTTTAACCCTAGATGGTTGTGGCAGAGAAATGCACCTCCACCTCTGCCAGCCCCCAGCCGGCACTCTCCACCCACCAGGCTCCTAAGCAGCTGCATACCTGTCTAGTCACGCACGTGTACAGCTCCCCCGTTTGGCCATGTGGTCAGTGCACACACAGACAGGCACGGGTGATGTGAATCGGGCTCTGGAGTCCTGGGGAGAGCAGGCAGATAGGGGCCAGGGTGCTGCGTGGTACCGGCAGGCCAGGGCAGAACCCCCATCTGCAGGGGAGCCCTGGGGCTTGCTGGGAGAAGAGAGAGGACTGCCACTGTCTGTGTCTCAGGGTATTTATTAGTGAGGCAGCTACAGGGAGCTCATGGCCCCGTCTGCAAATCACACTGACTACGTGGAACACACCAGTGTCTTTACAAACAAGGGATTGTACTCAGTGACCTCAGCTCTGCAAACACCTAAACAGATTCCATGGAGCCTGCGAGCACCACCTGAGGTCATGGCCTCCCCTCTCGGGCCGCAGGGTTTCTGGCACACGGCACCTCTGCTCTCAGCCCAGGTACGGTGCTGCTCTCTCACCAGGGAATAGTCTTCCCTGTCCAGCTCCAGAGGCTCCCGCTGTGCTTCTCGGAGAGGGTAGGAAGCACGGCGAGAATCCCCCGCACGCTTTCGTCCACGGGCAGGTGGGCCTGCAACAGTCCAGGAAATTCAGAAGTCAACAAGCTGGTTGGAGGGCTGGAACAATGTGTATAGTGCTGGGGGGTGAGAGCCATTGAACCAACCTGTAACCCCTGGATATGAGGGAAACCAGTTCAAGCCAGGGGATACAGCAGCCCCCCAAGTTCCTATGGAAGGAAGCTGGACTCGGTTCTCAGGGGCCAAGCCACCCCATACAGTCAGGCCTGGGCATGCTTCCTGCACATGTGTACGCCCAAACTTGCAGATGTGGGAGTTTATCTGTACATGCTCCTACGGCCCAGCTGCAGAGCCCTGAGCACGTGCAGAGTTGGCAGGTGTGCACACAGGTGACTGGTCAGTTACACGTGCAGGTACCAGGCACACAGGAGATGTGGGGGCAGATCAGACACACCTGGTTCTGGCTTGCAGCTCTGGGCCATGGTGGGTAGCGTGTATTGGATAAGCTGGAAGGCCGGCCACAAGGTTGGAGGTCGAGACCAGCACAGGCTGACTTCAAAGGCCCAGGGGTTACCAGAGGCAGGGGCCGGTTTACGTACTGCTGCAGACGGCTGCTCTGCGCTGGGAGGTTCCTGAACCCCAGCCACCTTGAGGCTCTGTCCCGCACTGCAGCCCACAGCAGAGAGCCTGGGGCCTTTCACATGCATGGGCCTGGGAACTCCAGGACTGGTACTGTTTCCCCAGTGCTCTCGGCTCGGGAGAGGCAGCACGGGGCTTCCCAAGCCTTCCCGGTCCAGCAGATCCAGCCTCACTGTCCGTTACCACCCGGCCCCCAACTGCCCCTCCTCCCCCACCACGGGCCATCGTCCTGCTAATGACGTGGGAATATGCTCCTGTGTGGATGCCCTTCCCCCAGGATGGGACCGAGGCCAAGAGGGCAGCCTAGTCCCCATGCAGCAGAGTTGCCCGCCAGCACTTCCAGGATTCAGACAGCCCGGTTACCCTGGGGAGCGAGCCCAGCATGGAAAGGGGCTGGGGACTGAATCCCCTGCTCCCAGTTGTCCCATTCCCAGAGGGCCCAGTGACTTTGGGACTAGGCATATGAATGAGGCTCTGCATACATGGGCCTCATGGCCGGGATTCTTAACCCTCCTCCCACCGGGTCAGCATGTTGAGAGCGGCCTGCATGGGAAGGGCTCGTGAGCCGAGGGTAGTACCATGTGCTCGCCCTGGCTGTGTTCTCCATACACATGTAAGGGGACTGCCCCCTTACTAACATTCAGTCGGGGTGTTTTGGTTGGCTAGCTCCCAGTACTAAAAGGGGAAGGGTCTATGGGAAATCAGGACCCTGAGACTGATAGTCCCCAGGAACAATGGGGAGAGGCCAATGCTCCAGGTCAGCCTGAATGACAGGGCAGGCAGGCTAATCAGGGAGTCAGGGGGCCAGGGGGGTCCCATCCTCTGTGTGAGCTGGAACTGCCTGGGTCAGACAGAGTGAGGCCGAGCTAAGGAGAAAGCAGGGGTGCCAGCTGAGCTGGAGAGCAGAGCTGTGCCAGATCCCGAGAGAGCAGCCCCTGTCCTGGGAGCAGAGCTGCAGCCCCAAAGCCAGAGGCAAAGCCCAGAGAGAGCAGACCTGTCCTGGGAGCGGAGCTGCAGCAACCAGAGCCAGAGGGGCCAGAGAAGCAGCCCAGGGAGCTGGAGGCAGAGCAGCAGAGACCGAGCGGTGGAGCTGGGGCTGGAGCAGTCCGAGCTGGGTGCGGTGAGCAGCTGGGGAGAGCGAGGGGGACGCTGGGCAGCGGGCCCAGCACAGGGAGACGCCTCAGCCAAGAGGCTCTGCAGGCCAGGCTTGGATCATAACCCCGACAGGGCGGGGGCGACACTGGGAAGAAGGGTCCTACCACTTAGAGCCTGAGAGCGTGTGGCCATCACCAGAGCGAGTGTCCGACCCACAGCATCCCTGCAGCACAGCCAGGGCCTGAGAAGAAGGCCTGGGACTTGCAAGGAGCAGTGAACTGCCCTGACATTCCAGAGACGCTGTTTGTGATGTTCCCTGCCACAGAGCGGGGTGATGTGTTTCCTTTAACCTTTCCCATTTTCCCTTATTCTTTTTAAAATTAATTGTTGATTAAATAACTTGCATTTGTTTTAAATTGAATGTAATGGTCAGTGGGTCAGAGAAGTGCCCAGTGCAGAGAGAGTACCCTGGAGTGGGGACACCCTAGCCCCTGTCCTAGGTGACCACAGCAGGGTTGGGGGTCGAGCCCCCCAGGAATCCTGGGCCCAGCCTTGTTGGGGTTACGAGGACACTGCCAGACAGGAGAGTGGAAGGGGAGCCCTCAAGGGCAGGGAGGCCACTGGGTAAAGGAAGTGGGAGCGAGGACTCAGATCCTTTCACTAGCCCACTTCACCGGGGTAGTGCAGAAGCCAGGAAAGTTCCCCACAATAGCGGGACTATTCCCCCGCTTACACACAGGAGTAGCTGCACGGTGTCAGGAGAGAGCCTAGAGTGTGCGGCTCCTCTGTGACAGGCAGCAGCTACACAGAGGCCAAAACGCCTGCTTAGTGCTATGGTGAGGCCGTACTTGGAGTTCTGAGCGTGTTAAAAGCACAGCATGTAAAAACCAAGAGCCCCACAGCTACATCCACCCCAGACCTGCAAGGTCCTGTCCACCACTAGCCCTTCAGTTCAGTGAGCCGCACTCCAGAGTGTTCACCTTACTATCTTGCCAGAGGCACTTCGGTCCCAAAGCAACGGCTGCTCACACAAGCATGTCCAGAGAGACCCTGAGTGTCTGCCCACGCAGTCTGCAGCAGTGAGCCTGGATCGACAGACTGGGGCTGGCTGGTCTCGCGCCAGCGTTCCCAAACCAGCTGTGCAGACAGTGCTCTGAATTCGTGGCTCAGATGGGAGCTGGGGCTCTGAACCTGAGGAGCGGGGCTGGGAGCTTCGACACAGGCAGCAAGGATTCCACATCACGTTGGTGTGGGAGAGACCCTGTCCCTTCTCTCTGCAGTTACCCTCATGCGTCCCGTGCTGGAGAAATAGCCAGGGGGCAGTTCCAATCTGTGCAGATCCCCAGAGGTGCCACGACGGAGCGGGAGGGTTAGCCATACCCAGCTAGTAAAGCACCAGAGCAGCACCGGCTCTTCGTTTCACCATTTCTGCACTTAGCCTTTCTGGAAGCAAGATCTCTCCCAGCCGTGAACGGGGCTGGGAAGGCTGGCAGGACGCCAGAGAAGGAGAGCAGAAGGAGAAGATGAGGGGAAGGATGCCAAGAAACAAGTCTGGGTCCTAGATAAACCCAGCACCTGGCAGTGACCTTGGGCTCTACCTCACAGACACACTATCCTTGCCACCTCCTTGCAGGCACCAGATGGTGCTCTGCTGCCAGGAGAAATAAATGCAGGGCATAGGCTGGCACGCCACAGCCTGGCTGGTACCAATGAGCGCTCTGAGGGCCATAAAACCAGCACTGTGCAGGCGTCACTACACCCGGATCTGGGATCCCCTGGGTGCCTCCTGGTGTAAATGCACGGTGCCTCAGGCCAGGTCTGCACTATGACCTCACAATCGGGGTGACCACGCTGCTCAGCCACCGCCCTGTGCGCCTCAGTCCTACCGGCCTAGCCTCTGCTGTGGACAGCGCTCCGTGGGCAGGGTGTCTCCCACGGACACAGCACGGGCCGCTCGCGGAGGTGGAGTAACCACGCTGACGGGAGACGCTCTCCCAGCGGGGCAGCAACGTCCTCACTGAATGCCACAGCAGCTGGGTTAAAAGTGCAGACCTGCCCTGCGACACCCCTTAGGGCAGCTCTGCAGGCGCTGGCTTTGGACTAGCAGCCGTGGGAGTTACTGGGGTGGAGTTACCTGCCATTTGTGGCTGGGGGATTGTCGGCTTTGAGTTTGGGGAGCACCCCTCTCTGCCACACTGCACACAGGTGTGAACAGAACATGGCTATTGATGGTCACTCTCATTCCAGACCGGCAGTCCGAGTTGATCATACTCCCCTGGCTCCGATGGAAGCAATGGAAGCAGAGCTGAAATGGGCTAAGTGCCACCCACGGCCAGGGAGATGCCTACGCCTGTGTGATAAATAAACCAGGGGTGGAGCTCCCTTTGTTGGACACCCAGCCAGCCAGTTAGCTGTAAAATCCCTCTTGGTAGCTGTTCTCTACTTGGTTTACCTGTAAAGAGTTAAAAAGTCACCCAGGTAAAGAAAAAAAGTGGGCACATGACCAAAAGAGTCAAGGGAAAGGCTAGAACTTTTTTAAATTGGGAAAGAAACTTTCCCTTTGTCTGTTGTTCTCTCTGGGCTGCAGGAACATGGCGCAGCAATGCTATAAGCAGGAATGCTGTGTAAGGTTTGAACCAGATATGAAAAATTATCTTCCATACCTAGAAGAAATCATTTGGATAGGGAATGTTTAGATAAACACGATCAGGTTTATTTCTTTATTTTGGCTCGTGGATATCCTGATACCAGTCAGCTCTGTGTTCTTGGGAAACCAGGGCACAGTATTCAGCCTGTCTGACTCATGAAGGACACGCCCGCCCCAGCCTCTGCTTGAACCAAAACCGATCAGAGAAAACACTTGCAGAAAACAGTGAAGGGCGGTGGGAGACACCTAGACCCCTCCTGACAAGGGTGATAGGATTAAGGCAATTCCCCATGTCTCATCTGCATCAAAGATGGGACAGGGTGGCATCTCCATTAGCATACAGAATGGAGAACAGAGATTCCAAGGCAAGAACCGCACTGAACTCTGGGACCTGAAAAGCAGGGAAGCTCAGCATCCTGGGGGATCTCTGCTCCAGATGTTAATGAACCTACACCAGCACACACCCAGCTCAGCAGTTATCAGACCAATTCTAGTAATGAATCCTTTGATTGATATCCAAAATACTAAAGCTGCCTAATTGCAATGTGAGCTCCCTGGAAGGAACACCGCCCATCGCCAAGAGTGATCAGCTCCTATTGTCTAGCCTAAAGAAAACCCTTGAGTCATCAGTTTACCCATAAACAAATTTAGTGTTCTCCCTTGAACCATTGTTGTTTCCCTACAAAAAAACCCTACCCACACTCCAGTAAGTGTTCTGATGCATGGATCCAAACTCTGCATCAGTTCCACTGGGATTTCCTCTTCTCCTGACTGACCGTGCTGGGGGCTCTGCCTGTCTCCAGCACTCAGGACCCTGAGCTACCACCATCACCTGGGAACCAGTTCAAGCTTCATGGAGTGGTGAGATCTCTCTCTCTCTCTCTCACTCTGTTTTCTTTTCTACCTCAGGTATAACTTTCTAACCCTAACTTGTTTGATCGGGTATTGTTTTCTATATATGACTTTTGTAACCTTTAATAATGTAACTGTTATGTTCGTTTAGGCTCTCCTTGTGTAGTTATCACTATTATTCAATAAATAAATTTTATGGTTAAGCTGGTTGCTTCCCTCTCTCTCTCTCTCAGAACTTTACTCTTTTGCGTTTTTAGCTTCCCCATTTACTCTGCAGCAATGCTTCTCTTACCTAAGCTCAAGATCCCTGTAGCACCCAAAAATATTGTGGGGTTTGCTCATCAAGTGGGTTACTACCAGTACAATTGTAATGTGAAAGTGGGGATAGGGTCGTGCTAAACCTGTGACATATGAGGGTGGCAGCTTGGAAGTGCTGCTTGACCCAGTCTGCTGAGTCCAGGGCATATAAGGGTGGCAGCTTGAAAGTGCTGATTGACCAGGTCCGCTCAGACTTGCTCTGTTAATGTGCGTGCGTGTTCATCTGGTTCTGGGGCTGGAGGAACCCAGCCCTGGGGAACGTAGGTCCTGCAGGGTAGCTCCATTGGGAGGGGACTTGCAGAAGGGAGAAGTAGAGCTCCACATGAAAACACAAGTGACACAAGCAGTACATTAACAGAATTACAGAACACCCCCCACCCAAGAGTAACCCTAATAAATGAGCGTATCCCAAAGTAACGGGCAAAACTGGTAACACTCCTCTGTGCCAACCCGAGATGCTTTGGTTTGCTTGTAACCTTTAAGCTGAACCCCCAAGAAAGCTATTTTGGGTGCTTAATTTTTGGAATTGCTCTTTTAAAATCTAGCAAAAGCCTAAATTCCAGATGGATTTTCTTTCTTTTTGTTTTTAATAAAATTTATCTTTTTTAAGAACAGGATTTGGATTGTTGTGTCCTAAGAGGTTTGTGCCTATGCTGTTTGATTAGCTGGTGACAACAGCTAATTTCCTTCGTTTTCTTCTCAGCTCTTCCCCCGAGTGGGTGAGGGAGAGTGAAAGGTCTTGAGGGTACCTCGCAGTGAGGAATTCCCAAGTGCTCCTTCTTGGGTCAAAGGGGATTTTTTGCATTTGGGTGGTGGCAGCGTTTACCAAGCCAAGGTCAGAGAGAAGCTGTAACCTTGGGAGTTTAATACACGCCTAGAGTGGCCAGTATTAATTTTTAGAATCCTTGCGGGCCCCCACCTTCTGCACTCGAAGTGCCAGAGTGGGGAATCAGCATTGACAGCCTGCGACGTACCTTGCTTCGAGGGGCCCCTTCTGTGTTATAGCCTCACGCAGAACACTGGCCTGTGGGCTCTGCTAGGGAGCAACTGGTGGCGTTCTCCGTAGGGTAGTGCAGTACTGCCCAACTGCTCCCGCTGACTTAGGGCGCGTAGAAGCATAGCAAGTCTATGCCCATGAATGAGGCGGGTACTCAGGAAACCTCCCCTAATTCCCTCCCACTCACCCTTTGAATATTTCCCCTAGTGGCTGTAGCCAAGATGTCTGCAAAGGACCAAAGGGCCGGTCTGGCCCGTCGCAGGCCCCAAAGGCCCGGTTCGTCACAGGCCTGGCCCAGGCCCCCAAAGGGACAGGCCGGCCCAACCAGCTAGGCCAGGCCCAGGCCCACAAACCGCCTGCCCAGCCCGGGCCCCCAGAGTGCTGGCCCAGCCAGCTGGGCCTGGCGCAGGCCCACACAGAGCCCTGCCTGGCGCAGGCCCACAAAGGCCCTGGCCCACCCAGAGGGGCCTGGCGCAGGCCCACACAGAGCCCAGCCTGGGCCCACAAAAGGTCACTCCGGCAGGCCTAGGCCCACAGAAGGGCCGGCCCCCGATGCCCTTGGTGCCTAGTTTCAGTCCATTTATTACTGCTTTCACAGGTGCATAATCCAGACAACCTGAGAAGGCCTCAGTAAGCGTACCGCAAACCCACGCCTGCTCTGCACAGCTAACAGAGAGAGACGAGCGTTTCTCAACACCCGCCCCGCAGGACCGGCTCTAGGCACCAGCAAAGCAAGCACGTGCGTGGGCAGCACGATCCCAGGGCCGGCGTTCCGGCCACCCTTCGGCAGTGGCGCTCTCGGAGCTTGGGGCGGCAAATATTTTTCTAGCAAAAACCCTAGCGCCGGCCCTGCCCCATAAGCAGCCAGGGTGACCAGAGAGCAAATGTGAAAAATCAGGACGGGGGTGGGGGGTAATAGGCACCCATAGAAGACAAACCCTCAAATATTGGGACTGTCCCTATAGGACTGGGACATCTGGTCACCCTATAAGCAGCCTGAACTCTACACTCAGTGTAAATATTGCATTGGGTGTGAACAAAACGGAGCCTTCAGCTGCTGATATTGGAGAGGGGGAAGATGTTTTTTCTTGGCAAACTGGCCCAAAGTCCTCACAGAGCGCTGGCTGCCTGGAGAACCTGTGTGTGCAAAACTCAGCTACTTGTGTGCGTGAGCAAACAGGAGCAGCTCAGTTCAAGAAGCCCATGCCCCCCTTCCCCCATAGCTCACAAAGGGAGGACTCTGGGTCAGTTTCCAAGACAAATTGATTTTGCTCCTCTTTGGGTTGAGACCAGCAGGGAATATTCCAGCGAGCTGGAGCAATGGGCTGAACCTCAGTTTTAGTGGCCCCGAATGTGAGAGAAGGCCAAATCCAGAGCATAGTGGCCCCAGCCTGTTATGTTTTGTCTCTCGTGATGGTTTTGTTGCCCCCCTCAAATCTCAGAGAGAGGCTGGAGCTCTCTACAGGGCAGGGACAAATGGGACTGGGTTTGCTGCGTCCCTGAATTCTGTCCCCCCGTTAACACCCTTCCCCATCCCTGGGAATGGTGCAGTTAGAAGTTGGGCTCAGAGGGAAGGAGGGGGACAGTGACATATGGCACTTGAGCTAGCAGCCTCTTGGCATAAGAGAGGGAGCTGCTGCTGAGGGCAGGCAGTATGCGGGGCTTCAGCTCTGGAACCCACCCCTTGGCTGGAAACAGCCCCAATGTATTGGCTACGTGGGCACAGAGAAGGCCCCTGTGCTGGCCACACTGGGACTGGGATGAAGCTACTGGGCATGAAGGGAAGCCACAGGCAGTGGCTCCATACAAACTGAACAGCCCAGTGTGGCATGACCCCTCCAGCCACCCTCGGCTCTTCCATGGGGCAGTACATGGGAGATGGCAATCGCACGCTGACCTTTCCTGTGATCTGTGAACATTCAGCAGTTAACAGAGCAGCGTCCCGCCTGCAAACCTGGGAAGGGAAAGGGAGACTCCCCAACTCTGCAGAAAAGGGCTTTCGGAGTGAGAACCGGGCTGGAAGAGGGGAATTTGTGCTCGTCCTGCCGGTAGCCATCTGGGCCAGGGAGCCACCCAGCCACCTCAGGAGCAGAATAACAAAGGAGAGGCATAGAAAAGCCCCAGGAATGATAGGACACAGGGAAAACCTGTCAGCCAGTCCTCCTACAGCAGGACAGCTCCACCTGCCTCAGTTTCCCTTTCTGTTCACTCCTGACAGGAATGTAGGCTCTGCTCAGCATTGCAATGCCCAGCTGATTCAGGGGCCGCCTACATCTCATTGTCAGTAGCAATTTAGGCACTTAGGAGCAAAACCCTGGCAGTAAAACCATTCTCGACAAACCCATGGTAACCATATAAAGGTACAACAATTTTCCCATTCTCCTTTTCAAAGCCAGTGCCTCCCGGTCTCCCCCAGCAGTGTTCACAGCCGTGCTGCGTTCCCAGTTCCTCGGGTCCCATCCAGGTCCACCTCTTTAGGCCTCCCTGCCGGACAGTGGCCAGTCTCCTGACTTCACCCTGGCCCCCACGGCAAGTCTCCCACAAGAGAGCTCCCCCCGATTTTACTCCCCCGCCCTGCCCAGGACACACCTGTCCCCTTGCTCCCAGCCTTGGCTTTCCTTGACCAACCTGGATCCTCCCTTTTGCCGAGGGGCCACTGCCTGGGACCTCCACTCAGCAGGGCCCCAGCCTGGGTCAGTTTCCTCCAGCGGTTTTGTGTCAACTTGTCTGAACCCAGCTCTCTCCGCCAAGCCTCCCAAGCAGCTCTCTGCAGCTGTCTCTTGCCTCTTCTGCTCTCAGGCAGGTTTCAACTGCCCACCTCCTCCCTCCAGGGCCCCTGTCCTCTCTTTGGAGCCCAGATAGAGGGTGGGGAGGAAGAGATCAGATAACCAATCACAGATGCACTGGCCTCCTCCATGAATCTTACACTCACCTCCTCTGGGCACTGCATGGCTGTCCTCCCCTTCACATTGCTCCCTTCAACACCCCACTCGAAGGCCTTGTGCCGCCCCTGCGTTCTGCTGCCCACGTGAGGCAGGGGAGGGCAGGGGGCTGGGGGAAGAGGTCAGATTGGGCTTCGACATAGGGGGGTGAAATCCAGACCATCAAGGGGCTGTATCACCCCTGCTCTGCAACCTCATTGCCTCAAAATGCTATGCTGTGGTAGCCTCCAACCTGGGCTGCTCACAGCCAGCCAGCCACCAGCATACAGGTCACTCCCAGATGTATCTGTGTAACTGCAGCCTGCCAATCACACCCTGGCTCTCACCAGCCTCGGTTAGCCTGCAGCAGAGGTGGTGCTAGTCCAGTGGGGGCCCTAAGCAGGAATATCCCCCCTCCCCAAACACATACTAAAAATGTGAATGGGGGCCCCTTGAGCTGCTTGGTGACCAAAGCAATTGCTTAGTTGGCCTAGCGCTAGGTCTGCCTGCAAGGTGACCCCAACACACCCCCAGTCCTGAACTCTCCTCAGAAATGTATGTCCTGTACTGCCCAGCCCTCTCGTGGGCAGTTCTAATGCATTAGTCCTTTAAGGCAGTGGCTTTCAAACTTTTTAGGCTGTGTACCTCTTTCCAAATAATGTAGACTACTGCCTACCCCCATCTGAGCTGAGGGGTTGGAGCAAATGCGGTTGTATCATAGAGCGTGGCTGTAGACAATGGATCATATGATGTGATCTGGATGAAAGCTGGAGGCATGTAGGTAGGAATAGCGGTCAGTAGGTTTCCGGTATAGGGTGGTGTTTATGTGACTATCGCTTATGAGCACCGTAGTGTCCAGGAAGTGGATCTCTTGTGTGGACTGGTCCAAGCTGAGGTTGATGATGGGATGGAAATGGTTGAAATCATGGTGGAATTCCTCAAGGGCTTCTTTTCCATGGGTCCAGATGATGAAGATGTCATCAATATAGCGCAAGTAGAGTAGGGACATTAGGGGACGAGAGCTGAGGAAGCGTTGTTCTAAGTCAGCCATAAAAATGTTGGCATACTGTGGGGCCAAGTGGGTACCCATGGCAGTGCCGCTGATTTGAAGGTATACATTGTCCCCAAATGTGAAATAGTTATGGGTGAGGACAAAGTCACAAAGTTCAGCCACCAGGTTTGCTGTGACATTATCGGGGATACTGTTCCTGACGGCTTGTAGTCCATCTTTGTGTAGAATGTTGGTGTAGAGGGCTTCTACAGATCACACCACACGATCCATTGTCTACAGCCAAGCTCTACGATACAACCGCATTTGCTCCAACCCCTCAGACAGAGACAAACACCTACAAGATCTCTATCAAGCATTCTTACAACTACAATACCCACCTGCTGAAGTGAAGAAACAGATTGACAGAGCCAGAAGAGTACCCAGAAGTCACCTACTACAAGACAGGCCCAACAAAGAAAATAACAGAACGCCACTAGCCATCACCTTCAGCCCCCAACTAAAACCTCTCCAACGCATCATCAAGGATCTACAACCTATCCTGAAGGACGACCCATCACTCTCACAGATCGTGGGAGACAGGCCAGTCCTTGCTTACAGACAGCCTGCCAACCTGAAGCAAATACTCACCAGCAACCACATACCACACCACAGAACCACTAACCCAGGAACCTATCCTTGCAACAAAGCCCATTGCCAACTGTGCCCACATATCTATTCAGGGGACACCATCATAGGGCCTAATCACATCAGCCACACTATCAGAGCCTTGTTCACCTGCACATCTACCAGTGTGATATATGCCATCATCTGCCAGCAATGCCCCTCTGCCATGTACATTGGCCAAACTGGACAGTCTCTACGTAAAAGAATAAATGGACACAAATCAGATGTCAAGAATTATAACATTCATAAACCAGTCGGAGAACACTTCGATCTCTCTGGTCACTCGATTACAGACCTAAAAGTCGCAATATTACAACAAAAAGACTTCAAAAACAGATTCCAACGAGAGACTGCTGAATTGGAATTAATTTGCAAACTGGATACAATTAACTTAGGCTTGAATAAAGACTGGGAGTGGATGGGTCATTACACAAAGTAAAACTATTTCCCCATGTTTATTGGCCCACCTTGATTATCACTACAAAAGATTTTCTTCCCCTCTCCCCCCCGCACTCCTGCTGGTATTAGCTCATCTTAAGTGATCACTCTCCTTACAGTGTGTATGATAACACCCATTGTTTCATGTTCTCTGTGTATATAAATCTCCCCACTGTATTTTCCACTGAATGCATCCGATGAAGTGAGCTGTAGCTCACGAAAGCTTATGCTCAAATAAATTTGTTAGTCTCTAAGGCGCCACACGTCCTCCTTTTCTTTTTGCGAATACAGACTAACACGGCTGCTACTCTGAAACCTAACATTTAGATGAATCTTGGATGAAGTCATTGTCTATATGTCTCTTTGAAGTTTATGATAGACTGCCTAATGGATAAATTGCCCTATGTTAATTTGTGTAACTAATTATTGTGGTGTTTTGAAAGCAAAAGGTTACATCAAAAGCCTATTGTTTACCCAGAACTGTACGGTCAAGTGGATGCTAGAAAACTGTATAAAAGACCGTTGGGTCCTGATTCTGTCATCTCAGATCTGCTCGATGCTTCAATGCAGGGGAAGCTTAAGCCACAAGATTGGGATCCCAGTGCTGACTGGTCCGCCCTGAATATGATATTGGACATTGGACTATAACCTATTGTGACTGGGGTCCTAGTAGGGAGCCAGCTGTGGTCACGCAAGTAGGGTGAACTGCAAAGAATGGGGCAGACAGTCCCCAAAAAGCTGGTGGATATTCCAATATTTAGATTTACCAAGACAGCATAAAACAGCTTCTTTATTACCTTACTGGTTACTCAGAAGTACAAACAACACGGTTCCCTTAAAGTGATCCACCCTCAGGCCTCCATCCAGGTACCTAAGTCAAATATGATGATTTCTGAAAATCTTATTTCACCATATAAAAGAACAGGTTCTACCAATCCTAAGGGATCGGACACATTGCCTCCCAGGTTATTGAATATTCCAGATCTTACCCAAATACATGCTACAGCCAATTCTTATTAACTAAACTAAAATGTATTTAAAAACAAAAGAGAGAAAGTATGGTTAAAAGATCAATATACATACAGACATGAGTTCAATTCATTTAGGCACAGATTCATAGCAGAGATGGTGAGCTTTGTAGTTGCAAAGAGTTCCTTTAGAATTTAGTTCATAGGCGTGACACATGGCTAGAAAGGGTTAAACATCCTGCAAAATAAATAACCCGCAAAAGACATGTGAGGAGTGTGCTGCACAGCCTGGGTGTTGTCCACAGTCTTCATGGGGCAATCAAATGTAGGGTTCTTGCACCGCAGGTACGTTAGAACAGATCATTACTGTGTCAAACTATAGTCCACAACCCCTGAAAGCCACTTCTAGGTGCCACTGGGCTCAACCAAGTCAGGGGGGTGGAGGATGAGTTTCACCATGTTGAATATTAACTTGCTCAAATTCTTATCACTTCAGTGAGAGATTGCAAACCCTGCCCAGTTGAAAAGTCACCCTCCAAAATTGCATGAATCCATCCCATCCCCATAGCTTCCTATCAGCCTGCCCCCCTTGTCATCTGCTTTTCTGCACTTCACAGCTCCGCCCTTCTGGGGAGCTTCTCCAATCCATGGTGACTCCCATTCCCCTGCAGGGAGCCTCCGCTGGGCTGCTGTTGATTCACTCTGCACAGGCCAGGCCTGGACTGTAGCCAAGAGTCCCTGGCGTAGAATCGAGCATTTGGTAACCCCAGATGCAGGGGAAGTGGGTGCAGCTAACCCAGCTCTCACTGAGCCGAGGCAGTGCCGGCTGGGGCAGAGGCAGGCAAGGGACCATGGCTGGCTTTAATGTCCGCAGCGTTCTGGTGACTGGGGCCAGTCGGGGAATCGGCCTGGGGCTTGCCAAGCAGTTTCTGGGGAAATCAAACCCACCCAAGTGGGTCTTTGCGACCTGCCGGGATCCGGAGGGAGCACAAGCACAGGTGAGAATGGGGTGAGGCGAGATGGAATTAGCTGTACCTGGGGTGGGGGGATCTAAGTGAGGGGCTTCTAGCCTCTCAGCACTTGGACCCAAAAGCAACAGGCCCAAGCAGGAGGGGATTCCAGACGCTGCTCCAGGCTGACACTCCCTGGCGCATAAGGCAGCTACGCTGGCTGGGGACGAGCTCTGCACGGGACACATGCAAAGCTAGCAGAGTGCATTGAGGGAGAGAGCAGGGAGCACAGGTGGGTGACGCCTGCACTGCTTTGTGCCTGTGTCCTAAAGGGGACAAGGAAACGTGTCCCTGACTTGACTGCACTGGGCTAGATGATGGCGTTTTAAAGACCCAGGCTGCAGACCCCTGTTGCAGACCCCGAAAGCCAGGGCTGGACCCTGCGCATGGGAGCTTTGCAGCGTCAAAGCAATGAGACATTTACTTGGTCCTGGGTAGCAGCAGGGACCTGGACTGTGCCCGGCTTGACCGTCGCTGGGGGCTCTGTCAATAATCATTGACTTTATTCTTTTTCAGGAATTAAAGACCTTGGCATCCAGGCATCCAAACCTGATGATTGTTGCACTAGGTGGGTGCCCTGCCCTGGACCCAGAGAGACGAGGTTCCCTTGCTCTGGGTCCCATTCCCTGTCTCCCTGTCTCCGTGTTCCTGTTCCTTGCCTTGTTGGGAGGCACTCTTAGTGGTAGTCTTGCCTAGGTGTTAGTGAAGGGGAGGGTGCCTAGCGCTCACCCGTCTCAGCAGAGCGATTCCCAGGTCTCCCGCGTCCCACTCAGGCTCTGCGGGCTTGGTCAGGAGGAGGCCCAGGAAGTTCCTGGTATCTGCAGATTGCCCCGTGTGCCAGATTGGCAGGGAAGGGATGATTTTGATTCAGAGTCAGGGGCTGCCTGTGCCATGTATGAGCCTGGCTGGTTTGGGTCTGAACGGGCCTCTCTCTATTGGGGACAGATTTGCTTTCATAGAATCATAGAATCATAGAAGATCAGGGTTGGAAAAAACTTCAGGAGGTCATCTAGTCGCACCCCCTGCTCAAAGCAGGACCAACCCCAACTAAATCATCCTAGCTAGGACTTTGTCAAGCCGGGCCTTAAAAATCTCTAACGATGGAGAGTCCACCATCTCCCTAGGTAACCCATTCCAGTGCTTCCTAATATCCAACCTAGACCTCCCCCACTGCAACTTGAGACCATTGCTCCTTGTTCTGTCATCTGCCCCCAATGAGACCAGCCGAGCTCCATCCTCTTTGGAACCCCCCTTCAGGTGGTTGAAGCTTTGGAGTCAGGGAATCAATTTCATGAACAGGGGCTGCCCTTTGGGCAGCTCTGCTAGCCTTAGGGATGCCTCTCACAGGATGGGATAGTGGGAACTAATCGCAGCCTAGGGATCCTGCCAGGGCCAGATAAACTATGGCAATGGCCAGGGCCCAAATTCCTGGGGGGCACCCCAGGCCCAGTCAATAGCCATACAGTGCACTCACCGTGGCTGGGCTGGCCATGCCTTGGATCTTCTGGGACCAGCTGCTCATCCCGCTGGTGCTTGGAGTGCTGCTCACATGACCAAGGATGTGGGGAGCGGGGCCAAATCTGAGCGAGTGGCATAGTGACTTCGCACACAGGGTCACAGCCGCCCTCGGGGGATCCGATTGGCTTGTCTGATGTGTTCGGGGACGTATCGAAACGGCTATCGAGCGCGTCTGTTGAACCAGCTTTTCCAGTAACCCAAAAATGCTGCTAACGGTTCTGGTAAAAAAAATGCGGCAGTCACTTTTTAAAAGGGAAAATCGGCGTGTTTCACCCGCTGCCAAACAACCGCACCCCAGGCTGGCTCCTGGGATGGCGAGGGCGAGCCTGCCAGAGCTCCGACGGCAGCTTTCAAATCCTGCTCACCAGTGGGAAGATCCTGTTGTTCCAACATGCCCTTCCCCCCGCCCCATTAACACTCATACGGCCGCACTGCTTTCCACTCGCCCGGCTGATCCCTGGCCCCCTGATTTCACGCTCTGCCTTCCACGCAATCCGCCCTGCCCTTGCCATGGCTCGACCCAGGTCCGGCTAGCTGTGGTTACCATCTTAGCATGGCTCTGTGGAGCAGCCTGGGCTTCGTGTCCGGCTAGAGGGGTTAGCTACAGGGCAGAGGAACCAGGCCCCTGAACCCCCTACTCTGTCTCTGTAGAAGTTACGGACCCAGCCAGCATCAAGGCGGCAGCAGCCAGAGTTGAGGAGCATCTGAAAGGCTCGGGGCTGAATCTGCTGATAAACAACGCTGGGATACTGAGGCTGAACACACTAGAGTCTGAGACACCGGAGGACATGTCCCTGGTGTATGCAACCAACGTGACAGGGCCTCTCCTGGTGAGCCAGGTAAGGGCCCCAACAGAGGGCACGTCACCAGCTACACTGGGGTTTGACTTTGCTTAGGCCAGAACGCTTCCCTTCCCCCCAGGGCTCTGGTTTCTGGACCAATGAGCCAACCTGGCGGGTGTGTGTTCATCACAGTGTACGTGTCAGGTGCATTATGGGACTGTAACCATCCGAGAAACAGACCTACAGCCCCTGCTCCAGTGGGGTCTGAGCCAAGAGTCCAGCCCCCACAGTAGAGGCCATCTCCCTAGAGAAAAGGATGCTGATGCTTCTCCACTGTATCCTTCCACTATGACAAATACTCCCAGTAGAATGGCTGGCAAGCATAGTAAGACCAGGGTTCCTCCCAGTGCCGCATGCTGCTCTTGCTTGTTAGTTTCTTTCTAAGCTTTTCTGGACCCTTCATCCCCCAGCTGCTGCCCTTTCAGCTCCACCACAGGGCTTACAGCCCCTTTCAAGGCACTTTGTGTCAGGAACTGGATGTGGCAAATTGAACCATTTAGAAACTGGGTCTAAAGTGGCTTTAAGGCTCTAGGCACCAGCTCGCAGGGCAGGGGAGGGGGGCACTTCAAATCTCTTTCCCTTTCTCCCCCAGTCCCACCCTCTCCTTCCCCCCATCCCACAGCAGCCTCCTGTCACCTGCCTTCACCGTGCAGCTGCCGTTGACCCTCCCATTTGAGCCCAGGATACCCCGCTGGACAGCATGGGAGCAGTGATGGGTGTAAACAATTTTTGGGGAGGAGGTCACAAGTGGTCACCCTTTGGAGCTAGTGCATGGGTGTGACCCAGCCAATCAGAATGGGACAATCAGCGTCCCCAGCCAGAGTGGGAAAGACATTCCAAACAAGAGCAATTCATCAGAGGTTAAGGCTGCCCATACAACCTTAGCTGTGCCCTGCTGGACACGTGCCTTACAGGATGCTCTTCAGTGATATGGTCACTTATTATTGCTCCAGCAGATAAATATAACTACAACTTTTCCTGCACCCTTAGTTCCCCATGGCATCGTTCCCATGTCTTTTATCTGTACACTCATGTGATTGTTGGACTAGCCTTCTCTATCTCTATACACTAAGTCTGGGTTTTCCAAAGGTGGTTAAGGGAGTTGGGCACACAAATCCCATTGACAGTGAATGAGAGTTGGGCACTTAAATCTCAACCTTACACTGTGCTAAGTTGTCCCTGAAGTGTGTATTTGCATCTCTTTGTTAACATCTAGATACGAGGTACTTTCTTTTCCACCAGCAGTCCAGCCTTCTGTAGGGACAGGTATTGGACAAGGCCGCTAAGGATGAGGCTGTCTTAGCTCTGATCATAGGTGGACTATTTTATACCGGATATGCCCACAAGTTTCGCTATTACTCTTATACTAAGTAGGATTTGAAGAAGTAAATTATTTTGGCCTAACTAGGTTCTTAATACCTCAGTGCTAAAACTCCGATTGACTTGGATGGAAGCAGAGTTAGGCCAAAGCTGCTGGTATTTGACCATCCTACCTGATTTCTGCAATATGCTGAGTGAGTATAGCTCAGTGTACTATAGGGGGAAATACTTCCGTGTCAGCGAGTTGAGGCCTCTGTCTAGCATCCAGAGCAGGGGTTCTCAAACGTTTGTCCTGGTGACCCCTTTCACACAGCAAGTCTCCGAGTGCGACCCCCCCTTATACATTAAAAACACTTCTTAATATATTTAACACCATTATAAATGCTAGAAGCAAAGCGAGGTTTGGGGTGGAGGCTGACAGCTCGTGACCCCTCCATGTAATAATCTTGTAACCCCCTTAGGGGTCCTGACCCCCCGTTTGAGAACCCCGGGTGTAGAGGGTGTGTACAATCCCACAAGATACTCTGTGCAGGGCTCTAAGGTAGGGAAACAGTGTATGATTGGCTGTGTCTACACTAGAAACACGACAGTGGTGCCGAAAGGGTTCTTCTGTTGCTGTAATAAATCCACGGCTTCCCAGGCGGTAGCTGGGGCAATGGAAGAATTCTTCTGTTGACCTCATGCTGTCTCCACTGGGGCTTAGGTTGTCTCTCGGGGTGCAGCCCTTTTCACCCACTTTCTGTTGTAAACCCTGGCCTGGGACCTGGCTCCCCGTTCGCTGCCAGCAAGGGCAGAAAGGGATGACCCAGCTCAGAGAAACCAGCCTTTAAAAGAGGGCTGAGGAGACTATGAACGAGGTGGAGGGGCAGGGAGAGAGCATGGCCCAGGAGCAGCAGGCTGAGGGGGCCAGCCCACCAGAGGTGTCACGGGCGGTGCTGCGCTGCAGCTGGGCAACAGCTGGACCCACTTCAATTCAAATCAGAGTCTGCTGGTGAAGAGGGGAGCGTGGGTCCTTTCTCCTAAGCTGACCCTGTGGGTGCTCTTTTCTCCCCTCCCGCCAGGCGTTCCTGCCCTTGCTGAAGAAGGCTGCCCAGGGAAGCCCCCAGCCAGGGCTGAGCTGTAGCAAGGCGGCCATTGTCAACATGTCCAGTGAGGGCGGCTCCATCACGAATCCCTTTGCCTGGCAGTTGGGGCAAGTTATCTCTTATCGGTGCAGCAAGGTAGGGGGTGCGCTCAGCAGGGCATGAATTCACACTGGTTCCCTGTGTTCTGCTACAGCAAAGGGGAAAGAAACGTCTTTCTTGCCCCCCTGGTTTGACCCCCAGGTTTTACCTGTCAGGCCAGCGTTCAGGCCAGTCTCACTCCGCTCCCTCTTATGGGAAGCGCTGCCTCCGGGTCACATGATGCTTGGTCACCTGACCCCACAGCCCAAACCTTGGAACAGGACTCTGGGCCCTGCACGTGGGCCCGGTGCAGTGAGAGGTGGCGACTCAGCAACATGCTGATCATCCCCAAGGAGAGACTCACACACTGCAGCTTGCATCAGCTGCCCCCCTTGCTCACCTTTTCCTGGGGGTGGGTCCCTGATCTCCCCACACGCTGCTGTCTCTGCTCATGGTGTCTCGCCCACAGGCTGCTCTGAACATGCTCACCAAGTGCCAGTCCTTGGGGTATGGCGGAGACGGGATCCTGAGCATTGCTGTCCATCCTGGCTGGGTGCAGACTGACATGGGGAGCTCCGCCTCCCACCAGGTAGGTGCCTCGCTGGGAGAGGCCAGGTGTAGCCTCATGTCATGGGCAGATGTTCATTGTAGGGGGAATGGTTACGCTGGAGGCTGTTCCCTTATCACACCCCCCATATTGATGACACCTCTCAGGGGCTCCCATCCCAGTGAGGCGGTTGTCAGGACCCATGTCAGGGTTCCTTCCCCACTCTGAACTCTAGGGTACAGATGTGGAGACCCACATGAAAGACCCCCTAAGCTTATTCTTACCAGCTTGGGTTAAAAACTTCCCCAAGGTACAAACTTTGCCTTGTCCTTGAACCGTATGCTGCCACCACCAAGCGTGTTAAACAAGCGTGTAAAGAACAGGGAAAGAGCCCACTTGGAGACATCTTCCCCCAAAATATCCCCCCTAGCCCTACACACCCCCTTTCCTGGGGAGGCTTGAGAATAATCCTAACCAATTGGTTTCAAAATCATCAAAGACCCAAACCCCTGGATCTTGGAACAATGGAAAAATCAGTCAGGTTCTTAAAAGAAGGATTTTATTTAAAAAAAAAAGAAAGGTAAAAATCGTCTCTGTAAAATCAGGATGGAAAATACTTTTCAGGGTATTCAGATTCAAAACACAGAGGATCCCCCTCTGGGCAAACCTTAAAGTTACAGAAAACAGGAATAAACCTCCCTCTTAACACAGGGAAAATTCACATAAACCAAAAGATAAACTAATCCGCCTTGCCTGGCTCACCTCTACGGGTTGCAATATTGGAGACTTGGCTTAGGATGGGTTGGAGAAGATGGATTCTGTCTGGCCTCTCTCCGTCCCAAGAGAGAACAACCATGTAAACAAAGAGCACAAACAAAAGCCTTCCCCCCACCCCAAGATTTGAAAGTATCTTGTCCCCTTATTGGTCCTTTGGGTCAGGTGCCAGCCAGGTTAGCTATGCTTCTTAACCCTTTACAGGTAACAGGAGGTTGCCTCTGGCCAGGTGGGATTTTCTAGCACTGTATAGAGAAAGGTGGTTACCCTTCCCTTTATAGTTATGACAACCCAGCTCCCTGGAGAGCCAGTCCGGGGCTGGAGCACCCACGGGGAAAAATTGGTGGGTGCAGAGCACCCACCGGCAGCTCACCTCCACCTCCACCTCCTTCCCTGAGCGCGCCGCGTGTTCGGCTTCTCCCCACTCCCTCCCAGCGCTTGCAGGGGGAGGAGGAGGAGGAACACCGCGCGCTTGGGGAAGAGGCGGGGCCAGGGCGGGGATTTGGGGAGGGATCCAATAGGGGCAGGGGCGGATGGATTCAGGGCGGGGCCGGGGGTGGGGCGCTAGCACCCACTGGTGCCAACGAAAGTTGGTGTCTCTGATGCTGTGTCCTGGGCGTTGCTTCCCGGGGCTGCTGGTGCCATGGTCGTCTGGAGCTGGTCGTCTGTCTCCACGACCTGGCTCCCCGGTCACTGCCAGCGAGGGCAGAATGGGATTACTGAGATCCTGTCCCAGATCCTGGCCCCCTGCCCCTGGGCCCTTGGTGTCCTGGGCCAGCTCCAGGGCAGGCTTCTCCCCCTCACTCTTCTTTGCCCCCTGCAGGTCCCACTGACGGTGGACATGAGTGTCCGAGGGATCCTGAATGTGCTCCCAACACTCTCCGAGAAGGACAACGGGGCCTTTGTGGACTGGGAAGGGAAAGTTCTTCCCTGGTGAGACGCTCCCCGGCTAGCAACAGGAGCCCTGGGCCAGGTCATTCCAGTGCCCGCACCGTCAGCCGTGCATGTGTCCTTAATAAACCCACTGTTCTAACGCAACAGCCCTGCCTGGGCCCTGCCTGGCCTGACCTGGCAGCCACAGATTGGTTTTGTAGCAATTAGTCAGCCTGAAAGCTGGGCAAGTGCTAACCCACCTATGCCCAGCAGAGCAGAAAGGCTGGACTCCCAGCGCTGGGGCTGTGCCAGTGCCAGGACCGTGGCAAGTGAGATCAGGGCAGCTCAGCACCCAGAGGGCAGCAGGAGCCAGGTAGTCAGGAGGCTGGTTTCAAAGAGTCCAAGAGGCTGCAAAAAGAAAAGGAGTACTTGTGGCACCTTAGAGACTAACCAGTTTATTTGAGCATGAGCTTTCGTGAGCTACAGCTCACTTCATCGGATGCATAGCATATCGTGGAAACTGCAGAAGACATTATATACACACAGAGACCATGAAACAAAACTTCCTCCCACCTCACTCCCCCGCTGGCAACAGCTTATCTAAAGTGATCCTCAAGTAGAGCCATTTCCAGCACAAATCCAGGTTTTCTCACCCTTCCCCCCCCACACACACACATACAAATTCACTCTCCTGCTGGCAACAGCCCATCCCCCTTTGAAACCCCTCTTTATAATGCGCATGATAATCAAGGTGGGTCACCTCCAGCACTAATCCAGGTTTTCTCACCCCCCCCCCACACCCCCCCCTTTTTCCAAAAACCACACACACAAACTCATTCTCCTGCTGGCAACAGCTCATCTTACAATGTGCACAGCAATAATCCAAGTTTAACCAGAGCGTCTTGGGGGGGGGTTTTCAGGAAAAAAAAAAAAACAAGGGGAGACAGGCTACCTTGCATAATGACTTAGCCACTCCCAGTCTCTATTCAAGCCCAAATTAATAGTATCCAATTTGCAAATGAATTCCAATTCAGCAGTTTCTCGCTGGAGTCTGGATTTGAAGTTTTTTTGCTTTAAGATAGCGACCCTCATGTCTGTGATTGCGTGACCAGAGAGATTGAAGTGTTCTCCGACTGGTTTATGAATGTTATAATTCTTGACATCTGATTTGTGTCCATTTATTCTTTTACGTAGAGACTGTCCAGTTTGACCAATGTACATGGCAGAGGGGCATTGCTGGCACATGATGGCATATATCACATTGGTGGATGTGCAGGTGAACGAGCCTCTGATAGTGTGGCTGATGTTGTTAGGCCCTGTGATGGTGTCCCCTGAATAGATATGTGGGCACAGTTGGCAACGGGCTTTGTTGCAAGGATAGGTTCCTGGGCTAGTGGTTCTGTTGTGTGGTATGTGGTTGTTGGTGAGTATTCGCTTCAGGTTGGGGGGCTGTCTGTAGGCAAGGACTGGCCTTTCTCCCAAGATTTGTGAGAGTGTTGGGTCATCCTTCAGGATAGGTTGTAGATCCTTAATAATGCGTTGGAGGGGTTTTAGTTGGGGGCTGAAGGTGACGGCTAGTGGCGTTCTGTTATTTTCTTTGTTAGGCCTGTCCTGTAGTAGGTGACTTCTGGGAACTCTTCTGGCTCTATCAATCTGTTTCTTCACTTCCGCAGGTGGGTATTGTAGTTGTAAGAATGCTTGATAGAGATCTTGTAGGTGTTTGTCTCTGTCTGAGGGGTTGGAGCAAATGCGGTTGTATCGCAGAGCTTGGCTGTAGACGATGGATCGTGTGGTGTGGTCAGGGTGAAAGCTGGAGGCATGTAGGTAGGAATAGCGGTCAGTAGGTTTCCGGTATAGGGTGGTGTTGATATATGCCATCATGTGCCAGCAATGCCCCTCTGCCATGTACATTGGTCAAACTGGACAGTCTCTACGTAAAAGAATAAATGGACACAAATCAGATGTCAAGAATTATAACATTCATAAACCAGTCGGAGAACACTTCAATCTCTCTGGTCACGCAATCACAGACATGAGGGTCGCTATCTTAAAGCAAAAAAGCTTCAAATCCAGACTCCAGCGAGAAACTGCTGAATTGGAATTCATTTGCAAATTGGATACTATTAATTTGGGCTTGAATAGAGACTGGGAGTGGCTAAGTCATTATGCAAGGTAGCCTGTCTCCCCTTGTTTTGTTTTTTTCCTGCAAAACCCCCCCCAAGACGCTCTGGTTAAACTTGGATTATTGCTGTGCACATTGTAAGATGAGCTGTTGCCAGCAGGAGAATGAGTTTGTGTGTGTGGTTTTTGGAAAAAAAGGGGGGGGTGTGGGGGGGGGGGTGAGAAAACCTGGATTAGTGCTGGAGGTGACCCACCTTGATTATCATGCGCATTATAAAGAGGGGTTTCAAAGGGGGATGGGCTGTTGCCAGCAGGAGAGTGAATTTGTATGTGTGTGGGGGGGGGGGGGGGAAGGGTGAGAAAACCTGGATTTGTGCTGGAAATGGCTCTACTTGAGGATCACTTTAGATAAGCTGTTGCCAGCGGGGGAGTGAGGTGGGAGGAAGTTTTGTTTCATGGTCTCTGTGTGTATATAATGTCTTCTGCAGTTTCCACGATATGCTATGCATCCGATGAAGTGAGCTGTAGCTCACGAAAGCTCATGCTCAAATAAACTGGTTAGTCTCTAAGGTGCCACAAGTCCTCCTTTTCTTTTTACGAATACAGACTAACACGGCTGTTACTCTGAAACAAGAGGCTGCAGGGAGCCAGCGAATGACGGGGGCAGGGCCAGGGATGCCTCTAGAGCAGAGGTGGGCAAACTACGGCCCGGGCCCGTGCGACCCTCTTGCCCGGCTCCTGGCCCAGGAGGCTAGCCCCCGGCCCCTCCCCTGCTGATCCCCCTCCCCCGCAGCCTCGTCTCACTGCACCGTCGGCGCAATGCTCTGGGCGGCCGGGCAGCACAGCTGCAGAGCTGCAGCCTGACACGGTGCTCTCGGCGGTGCGGCTGTAGCGCCGCCAGCCACCAGTGCTCCAGGCAGCGCGGTAAGGGGGCAGGGGGCGGGGGGGTTGGATAGAGGGCAGGGGAGTTCGGGGTGGTGGTCAGGGGGCAAGGGTGTTGTCAGGGTTCCTTCCCCACTCTGAACTCTAGGGTACAGATGTGGGGACCCGCATGAAAGACCCCCTAAGCTTATTTCTTAGGGTAAAAATTCCCCAAGGTACAAACTTTTTGCCCTTGGAGGGTACGCTGCCACCACCAAGTGATTTAACAAAGAATCAGGGAAAGGACCACTTGGAGTTCCTATTCCCCCAAAATATTCCCCTAAGCCTTACACCCCCTTTCCTGGGGAGGCTTGAGAATAATATCCTAACCAATTGTTTACAAAGTTATCACAGACCCAAACCCCTGGGTCTTAGGATCATAGAGAAATCAGTCAGGCTCTTAAAAGAAACAGAACTTTATTAGAAAGAAAAAAGGTAAAAGAAGCACCTCTGTGAAATTAGAATGGAAGATGATCTCACAGGCAGTCAGATTCAAAACACAGAGAATTCCTTTAAGCAAAACCTTAAATTACAAAAAGACACAAAAACAGGAATACACATTCCCTCCAGCACAGCGAATTTCACAAGCCAAAAACAAAAGAAAATCTAATGCATTTTTTAGCTCTGCTTACTAACTTTATAGGAGTTGGATTGCTTGCTTTCTTGATCTGTCCCTGGGCAGAGGTATCACACAGACAGACAAAACCTTTCTCCCCAGATTTGAAAGTATCTTGTCCCCATTTTGGTCAGGTGCCAGCCAGGTTACTTGAGCTTCTTAACCCTTTACAGGAAAGAGGATTTTATAGTACTGTATCAGAGCTTCTTAACCCCTTCCCTTTATATTTATGACAGGTGTGGATAGGGGGCGGGGCAGTCAGAGGGCGGGGAACAGGGGGTTTGAATGGGGGCAGGGGTCCCGGGGGGGCAGTCAGGAAGGAGAGGGGGGGTTGGATGGGCCGGTGGCGGGGGGCAGTCAGGGGCAGGAGTTCCGGGGGCAGTCAGGGGACAGGGAAAAGGGGTGGTTGGATGGGGCAGGGATCCTGGGGGGGGTAGTCAGGAATGAGAGGAGGGATTGGATGGGGTGGCAGGGGGCAGTCAAGGGTGGGGTTCCGGGGGTAGTCAGGGGACAGGGAGCAGGGAGGGTGGATGGGGCAGGGGTCCCGGGGGGCCATCAGGGGACAGGGAACAGGGGAGATTGGATGGGATAGGAGTCTCGGGTGGGCTATCGGGGGCGAGAAGCGGGGGGCTCAGATCCTGGCTGTTTGGGGAGGCACAGCCTCCCCTAACTGGCCCTCCATACAATTTTGGAAACCCGATGTGGCCCTCAGGCCAGAAAGTTTGCCTGCCCCTGCTCTAGAGAGCAAGCTGAGATATCAGCTGCTGCAGGGGACCCGGGGCAGCTCATAGCGTATGGAGACCAGAGCCCCGGCTCCATACTACGGCAGAGCCACGGGGCTGGAGTGAGTGCGGGAGCTACAGGCAAGGCTGCTCTGGCTCTCTGAAGACCTTCCCATGAAGGAGGGGTTGGCGACGCTGGGAAGAACCATTCTCTGTCCTGTAACTTCTCTGCCCAGCGCCTCGCCCCTGACACCAGGCAGTGTCCATGCCAGGCAGCTCCTCGACCCCCCCACCACGGTGTAGCCTCTCTGGCTTCTGGGCTGGGAACTAGACACTGGCACTGGCTCTCCAAAGAACACCTCAAACTCTCCCCCGCCCTCTCTCAGCCACACATACAAAGGACACGGGGCCGGGCTGGGCCAGGCCAGCTTCCTGCACCAGATGCAGCTTCATCCCCAGGATCAGTGAGATGGGGGTGAAGCTCCAATAGCCGTTAGCCAATCTCCCAAAGACAAGGTGCGGCATGTGTCAGGGGTCTGACTTGGAACAATCGAAAGCTGCCAGCACAGCCCTTGACAGCAGCCATGCTGGAGCCATGCATGCAGCTATGCATTTCCCCATGTATGCTCGCGGGAGGACGCTCCATGCTGGGCCGGGCCAGGGCTGACAGGAGAGAGTAGCGGGTGAGAGGGCTCATGCTGGCTGGGCTCTCTGCACAGGAGGTTCAAAGGAGCGGCTCTGCGGGGCCTCTTTTACCCTGACTCCTGGGCCAGCTGAGGGAGTGGGGATGTCAGTGAACGGGTCACTGGCTCCCAGCAGCTGATCGGGAGGGACCATGTTCTGCTGCTCAGTTTGGGCTGGTAGGAAGCTGGGACCCTCCCCTCCTGCTGGGCGCTCTGGCAGGTGGTGTCAGAGCGAGGGGCTCAGTGTCTCCAGCCAGGAGCGGGGGTTGGCTCCACTTTGCCCGTGCAGCTGAGTTTAGCTCTCAGGTGCGGTGAGGACCTGTATCTGTCAGTGGGTTTTGTTAGCTTCCCAGGCCAGCAGCCTGGAGCCTTCTCCTGTGAGGCAGAGGGAGTTGGAGCTGCCTGGCTGAATACAGAGGATCTCTCCAGCACCTTGGGCCAAGCAATTACTGAACCCCACACCAGGAACTGAATTTTATAATCCTAGAATCATAGAATATCAGGGTTGGAAGGGACCTCAGGAAGTCATCTAGTCCAACCCCCTGCTCAAAGCAGGACCAATCCCCAATTAAATCATCCCAGCCAGGGCTTTGTCAAGCCTGACCTTAAAAACTTCTAAGGAAGGAGATTCTACCACCTCCCTAGGTAACGCATTCCACTGTTTCACCACCCTCCTAGTGAAAAAGGTTTTCCTAATATCCTACCTAAGCCTCCCCCACTGCAACTTGAGACCATTACTCCTTGTCCTGTCCTCTTCTACCACTGAGAATAGTCTAGAACCATCTTCTCTGGAACCACCTCTCAGGTAGTTGAAAGCAGCTATCAAATCCCCCCTCATTCTTCTCTTCTGCAGACTAAACAATCCCAGTTCCCTCAGCCTCTCCTCATAAGTCATGTGTTCCAGACCCCTAATCATTTTTGTTGCCCTCCGCTGGACTCTCTCCAATTTTTCCACATCCTTCTTGTAGTGTGGGGCCCAAAACTGGACACAGTACTCCAGATGAGGCCTCACCAATGTCGAATAGAGGGGAACGATCACGTCCCTCGATCTGCTGGCAATGCCCCTCCTTATACACCCAAAATGCCATTGGCCTTCTTGGCAACAAGGGCACACTGTTGACTCATATCCAGCTTCTCGTCCATTGTCACCCCTAGGTCCTTTTCCGCAGAACTGGTGCCTAGCCATTCGGTCCCTAGTCTGTAGCGGTGCATTGGATTCTTCCATCCTAAGTGCAGGACCCTGCAGTTATCCTTGTTGAACCTCATCAGATTTCTTTTGGCCAAATCCTCCAATTTGTCTAGGTCCCTCTGTATCCTATCCCTACCTGCCACCGTATCCACCACTCCTAGTTTAATATCATCCGCAAATTTGCTGAGGGTACAATCCACACCATCCTCCAGATCATTTATGAAGATATTGAACAAAACCGGCCCCAGGACCGACCCTTGGGGCACTCCACTTGACACCGGCTGCCATCTAGACATGGATCCATTGATCACTACCCATTGAGCCCGACAATCTAGCCAACTTTCTACCCACCTTATAGTGCATTCATCCAGCCCATACTTCTTTAACTTGCTGACAAGAATACTGTGGGAGACCGTGTCAAAAGCTTTGCTAAAGTCAAGAAACAATACATCCACTGCTTTCCCTTCATCCACAGAACCAGTAATCTCATCATAGAAGGCGATTAGATTAGTCAGGCATGACCTTCCCTTGGTGAATCCATGCTGACTGTTCCTGATCACTTTCCTCTCGTATAAGTGCTTCAGGATTGATTCCCTGAGGACCTGCTACATGATTTTTCCGGGGACTGAGGTGATGCTGACTGGCCTGTAGTTCCCAGGATCCTCCTTCTTCCCTTTTTTAAAGATGGGCACTACATTAGCCTTTTTCCAGTCGTCCGGGACTTCCCCCGATCGCCATGAGTTTTCAAAGATAATGGCCAATGGCTCTGCAATCACATTCGCCAACTCCTTTAGCACTGTCAGATGCAACGCATCCGGCCCCATGGACTTGTGCTCGTCCAGCTTTTCTAAATAGTCCCGAACCACTTCTTTCTCCACAGAGGGCTGGCCACCTCCTCCCCATGCTGTGCTGCCCAGTGCAGTAGTCTGGGAGCTGACCTTGTTCGTGAAGGCCTCCAGCACCTTTATCACTGGCGGCCTGCCACACACTGGGGACTTTCAGGTTTTTAATTGCGTTTGTTGCGTTCTTCCAAGGATAAAAATGTAGATTTGTAGACTCTCCCCTTTGCTTCCTGTTTGCAGGGAGCAACGCAGCCCTCTGCGGCTGCCCTCCCCTCTTGGGGGAACAGCTCCAGCCCCAAGGATGGTTAGCCAAACCGCTTGTGATCAGGGCTTCCCCCCAGCCAGACACCTGGTGCCGTCACTGCCACCTGTGCAGAGCGCAGGCCGAGCGGGGGTCCATCGCTCCCACCTCTGGGAGGCGGCAAAGCCGTCACACGCACACACACACACACACACACGCTTTGCACGGCTGTGGATGAGGACTCGGGGACAGGGAGTTAGCAGGAGTCAAAGAGGGAGCGGACCTTTATATGGCCAACAAGGAAAGCCCAAGTTACAATAGTTAGTGTCCCGCCAATCCACTACAAGCTCTCTGGGTGCCCCCTCCCATCCCCTCTATTTCAGGGACTCCCTGCAACTCCCCCAATCTCCCCCCTGCAAGGGCTCTGTGTACTTCCTCCTATTCTCCCCCATACCAGAGCCCCCTGTTCTCCCCCACCCCCATGCCAAGGGCTCTGCGTGCACCCCTATAACCACTCCCCCATGCCCTCCATCCCCCTCTTGGCAGGGCCTCTGTGTGACCCTCCCTGTCTCTAAACCAGGACCCTCCAGTCTCCGCCCCCCACCTCAGATTCTGTGTACGTCTGTCTCTGCTGCCCCCACTCTCCCCACCATGCCAGGGGCTCGATTCTGCCAATACACCAAGACACCCCAGTCATGCCAGGAGGGCTTAGGGTTGCCAACTTCCTAATTGCACAAAACCAAACACTCTAGCCCTGCCCCTTCCCCCGGTACAACAATTTTCCCATTCTCCTTTTCAAAGCCAGTGCCTCCCGGTCTCCCCCAGCAGTGTTCACAGCCGTGCTGCGTTCCCAGTTCCTCGGATCCCATCCAGGTCCACCTCTTTAGGCCTCCCTGCCGGACAGTGGCCAGTCTCCTGACTTCACCCTGGCCCCCACGGCAAGTCTCCCACAAGAGAGCTCCCCCCGATTTTACTCCCCCACCCTGCCCAGGACACACCTGTCCCCTTGCCCCCAGCCTTGGCTTTCCTTGACCAACCTGGATCCTCCCTTTTGCCCAGGGGCCACTGCCTGGGACCTCCACTCAGCAGGGCCCCAGCCTGGGTCAGTTTCCTCCAGCGGTTTTGTGTCAACTTGTCTGAACCCAGCTCTCTCCGCCAAGCCTCCCAAGCAGCTCTCTGCAGCTGTCTCTTGCCTCTTCTGCTCTCAGGCAGGTTTCAACTGCCCACCTCCTCCCTCCAGGGCCCCTGTCCTCTCTTTGGAGCCCAGATGGAGGGTGGGGAGGAAGAGATCAGATAACCAATCACAGATGCACTGGCCTCCTCCATGAATCTTACACTCACCTCCTCTGGGCACTGCATGGCTGTCCTCCCCTCCACATTGCTCCCTTCAACACCCCACTCGAAGGCCTTGTGCCGCCCCTGCGTTCTGCTGCCCACGTGAGGCAGGGGAGGGCAGGGGGCTGGGGGAAGAGGTCAGATTGGGCTTCGACATAGGGGGGTGAAATCCAGACCATCAAGGGGCTGTATCACCCCTGCTCTGCAACCTCATTGCCTCAAAATGCTTTGCTGTGGTAGCCTCCAACCTGGGCCGCTCACAGCCAGCCAGCCACCAGCATACAGGTCACTCCCAGATGTATCTGTGTAACTGCAGCCTGCCAGTCACACCCTGGCTCTCACCAGCCTCGGTTAGCCTGCAGCAGAGGTGGTGCTAGTCCAGTGGGGGCCCTAAGCAGGAATATCCCCCCTCCCCAAACACATACTAAAAATGTGAATGGGGGCCCCTTGAGCTGCTTGGTGACCAAAGCAATTGCTTAGTTGGCCTAGCGCTAGGTCTGCCTGCAAGGTGACCCCAACACACCCCCAGTCTTGAACTCTCCTCAGAAATGTATGTCCTGTACTGCCCAGCCCTCTCGTGGGCAGTTCTAATGCATTAGTCCTTTAAGGCATTGGCTTTCAAACTTTTTAGGCTGTGTACCTCTTTCCAAATAATGTAGACTACTGCCTACCCCCATCTGAGCTGAGGGGTTGGAGCAAATGCGGTTGTATCATAGAGCGTGGCTGTAGACAATGGATCATATGATGTGATCTGGATGAAAGCTGGAGGCATGTAGGTAGGAATAGCGGTCAGTAGGTTTCCGGTATAGGGTGGTGTTTATGTGACCATCGCTTATTAGCACCGTAGTGTCCAGGAAGTGGATCTCTTGTGTGGACTGGTCCAAGCTGAGGTTGATGATGGGATGGAAATGGTTGAAATCATGGTGGAATTCCTCAAGGGCTTCTTTTCCATGGGTCCAGATGATGAAGATGTCATCAATATAGCGCAAGTAGAGTAGGGACATTAGGGGATGAGAGCTGAGGAAGCGTTGTTCTAAGTCAGCCATAAAAATGTTGGCATACTGTGGGACCAAGTGGGTACCCATGGCAGTGCCACTGATTTGAAGGTATACATTGTCCCCAAATGTGAAATAGTTATGGGTGAGGACAAAGTCACAAAGTTCAGCCACCAGGTTTGCTGTGACATTATCGGGGATACTGTTCCTGACGGCTTGTAGTCCATCTTTGTGTAGAATGTAGAATGCCAAGCTCTACGATACAACCGCATTTGCTCCAACCCCTCAGACAGAGACAAACACCTACAAGATCTCTATCAAGCATTCTTACAACTACAATACCCACCTGCTGAAGTGAAGAAACAGATTGACAGAGCCAGAAGAGTACCCAGAAGTCACCTACTACAAGACAGGCCCAACAAAGAAAATAACAGAACGCCACTAGCCATCACCTTCAGCCCCCAACTAAAACCTCTCCAACGCATCATCAAGGATCTACAACCTATCCTGAAGGACGACCCATCACTCTCACAGATCTTGGGAGACAGGCCAGTCCTTGCTTACAGACAGCCCGCCAACCTGAAGCAAATACTCACCAGCAACCACATACCACACCACAGAACCACTAACCCAGGAACCTATCCTTGCAACAAAGCCCATTGCCAACTGTGCCCACATATCTATTCAGGGGACACCATCATAGGGCCTAATCACATCAGCCACACTATCAGAGCCTTGTTCACCTGCACATCTACCAGTGTGATATATGCCATCATCTGCCAGCAATGCCCCTCTGCTATGTACATTGGCCAAACTGGACAGTCTCTACGTAAAAGAATAAATGGACACAAATCAGATGTCAAGAATTATAACATTCATAAACCAGTCGGAGAACACTTCGATCTCTCTGGTCACTCGATTACAGACCTAAAAGTCGCAATATTACAACAAAAAGACTTCAAAAACAGACTCCAACGAGAGACTGCTGAATTGGAATTAATTTGCAAACTGGACACAATTGACTTAGGCTTGAATAAAGACTGGGAGTGGATGGTTTATTACACAAAGTAAAGCTATTTCCCCATGTTTATTGGCCCACCTTGATTATCACTACAAAAGGTTTTCTTCCCCTCTCCCCCCCGCACTCCTGCTGGTATTAGCTCATCTTAAGTGATCACTCTCCTTACAGTGTGTATGATAACACCCATTGTTTCATGTTCTCTGTGTATATAAATCTCCCCACTGTATTTTCCACTGAATGCATCGGATGAAGTGAGCTGTAGCTCACGAAAGCTTATGCTCAAATAAATTTGTTAGTCTCTAAGGCGCCACACGTCCTCCTTTTCTTTTTGCGAATACAGACTAACACGGCTGCTACTCTGAAACCTAACATTTAGATGAATCTTGGATGAAGTCATTGTCTATATGTCTCTTTGAAGTTTATGATAGACTGCCTAATGGATAAATTGCCCTACGTTAATTTGTGTAACTAATTATTGTGGTGTTTTGAAAGCAAAAGGTTACATCAAAAGCCTATTGTTTACCCAGAACTGTACGGTCAAGTGGATGCTAGAAAACTGTATAAAAGACCGTTGGGTCCTGATTCTGTCATCTCAGATCTGCTCGATGCTTCAATGCAGGGGAAGCTTAAGCCACAAGATTGGGATCCCAGTGCTGACTGGTCCGCCCTGAATATGATATTGGACATTGGACTATAACCTATTGTGACTGGGGTCCTAGTAGGGAGCCAGCTGTGGTCACGCAAGTAGGGTGAACTGCAAAGAATGGGGCAGACAGTCCCCAAAAAGCTGGTGGATATTCCAACATTTAGATTTACCAAGACAGCATAAAACAGCTTCTTTATTACCTTACTGGTTACTCAGAAGTACAAACAACACAGTTCCCTTAAAGTGATCCACCCTCAGGCCTCCATCCAGGTACCTAAGTCAAATATGATGATTTCTGAAAATCTTATTTCACCATATAAAAGAACAGGTTCTACCAATCCTAAGGGATCGGACACATTGCCTCCCAGGTTATTGAATATTCCAGATCTTACCCAAATACATGCTACAGCCAATTCTTATTAACTAAACTAAAATGTATTTAAAAACAAAAGAGAGAAAGTATGGTTAAAAGATCAATATACATACAGACATGAGTTCAATTCATTTAGGCACAGATTCATAGCAGAGATGGTGAGCTTTGTAGTTGCAAAGAGTTCCTTTAGAATTTAGTTCATAGGCGTGACACATGGCTAGAAAGGGTTAAACATCCTGCAAAATAAATAACCCGCAAAAGACATGTGAGGAGTGTGCTGCACAGCCTGGGTGTTGTCCACAGTCTTCATGGGGCAATCAAATGTAGGGTTCTTGCACCGCAGGTACGTTAGAACAGATCATTACTGTGTCAAACTATAGTCCACAACCCCTGAAAGCCACTTCTAGGTGCCACTGGGCTCAACCAAGTCAGGGGGGTGGAGGATGAGTTTCACCATGTTGAATATTAACTTGCTCAAATTCTTATCACTTCAGTGAGAGATTGCAAACCCTGCCCAGTTGAAAAGTCACCCTCCAAAATTGCATGAATCCATCCCATCCCCATAGCTTCCTATCAGCCTGCCCCCCTTGTCATCTGCTTTTCTGCACTTCACAGCTCCGCCCTTCTGGGGAGCTCCTCCAATCCATGGTGACTCCCATTCCCCTGCAGGGAGCCTCCGCTGGGCTGCTGTTGATTCACTCTGCACAGGCCAGGCCTGGACTGTAGCCAAGAGTCCCTGGCGTAGAATCGAGCATTTGGTAACCCCAGATGCAGGGGAAGTGGGTGCAGCTAACCCAGCTCTCACTGAGCCGAGGCAGTGCCGGCTGGGGCAGAGGCAGGCAAGGGACCATGGCTGGCTTTAATGTCCGCAGCGTTCTGGTGACTGGGGCCAGTCGGGGAATCGGCCTGGGGCTTGCCAAGCAGTTTCTGGGGAAATCAAACCCACCCAAGTGGGTCTTTGCGACCTGCCGGGATCCGGAGGGAGCACAAGCACAGGTGAGAATGGGGCGAGGCGAGATGGAATTAGCTGTACCCGGGGTGGGGGAATCTAAGTGAGGGGCTTCTAGCCTCTCAGCACTTGGACCCAAAAGCAACAGGCCCAAGCAGGAGGGGATTCCAGACACTGCTCCAGGCTGACACTCCCTGGCACATAAGGCAGCTACGTTGGCTGGGGACGAGCTCTGCACGGGACACATGCAAAGCTAGCAGAGTGCATTGAGGGAGAGAGCAGGGAGCACAGGTGGGTGACGCCTGCACTGCTTTGTGCCTGTGTCCTAAAGGGGACAAGGAAACGTGTCCCTGACTTGACTGCACTGGGCTAGATGATGGCGTTTTAAAGACCCAGGCTGCAGACCCCTGTTGCAGACCCCGAAAGCCAGGGCTGGACCCTGCGCATGGGAGCTTTGCAGCGTCAAAGCAATGAGATATTTACTTGGTCCTGGGTAGCAGCAGGGACCTGGACTGTGCCCGGCTTGACCGTCGCTGGGGGCTCTGTCAATAATCATTGACTTTATTCTTTTTCAGGAATTAAAGACCTTGGCATCCAGGCATCCAAACCTGATGATTGTTGCACTAGGTGGGTGCCCTGCCCTGGACCCAGAGAGACGAGGTTCCCTTGCTCTGGGTCCCATTCCCTGTCTCCCTGTCTCCGTGTTCCTGTTCCTTGCCTTGTTGGGAGGCACTCTTAGTGGTAGTCTTGCCTAGGTGTTAGTGAAGGGGAGGGTGCCTAGCGCTCACCCGTCTCAGCAGAGCGATTCCCAGGTCTCCCACGTCCCACTCAGGCTCTGCGGGCTTGGTCAGGAGGAGGCCCAGGAAGTTCCTGGTATCTGCAGATTGCCCCGTGTGCCAGATTGGCAGGGAAGGGATGATTTTGATTCAGAGTCAGGGGCTGCCTGTGCCATGTATGAGCCTGGCTGGTTTGGGTCTGAACGGGCCTTTCTCTATTGGGGACAGATTTGCTTTCATAGACTCATAGAATCATAGAAGATCAGGGTTGGAAAAAACTTCAGGAGGTCATCTAGTCGCACCCCCTGCTCAAAGCAGGACCGACCCCAACTAAATCATCCTAGCTAGGGCTTTGTCAAGCCGGGTCTTAAAAATCTCTAACGATGGAGAGTCCACCATCTCCCTAGGTAACCCATTCCAGTGCTTCCTAATATCCAACCTAGACCTCCCCCACTGCAACTTGAGACCATTGCTCCTTGTTCTGTCATCTGCCCCCAATGAGACCAGCCGAGCTCCATCCTCTGTGGAACCCCCCTTCAGGTGGTTGAAGCTTTGGAGTCAGGGAATCAATTTCATGAACAGGGGCTGCCCTTTGGGCAGCTCTGCTAGCCTCAGGGATGCCTCTCACAGGATGGGATAGTGGGAACTAATCCCAGCCTAGGGATCCTGCCAGGGCTAGACAAACTATGGCAATGGCCAGGGCCCAAATTCCTGGTGGGCACCCCAGGCCCAGTCAATAGCCATACAGTGCACTCACCGTGGCTGGGCTGGCCATGCCTTGGATCTTCTGGGACCAGCTGCTCATCCCGCTGGTGCTTGGAGTGCTGCTCACATGACCAAGGATGTGGGGAGCGGGGCCAAATCTGAGCGAGTGGCATAGTGACTTCGCACACAGGGTCACAGCCGCCCTCGGGGGATCCGATTGGCTTGTCTGATGTGTTCGGGGACGTATCGAAACGGCTATCGAGCGCTTCTGTTGAACCAGCTTTTCCAGTAACCCAAAAATGCTGCTAACGGTTCTGGTAAAAAAAATGCGGCAGTCACTTTTTAAAAGGGAAAATCGGCGTGTTTCACCCGCTGCCAAACAACCGCACCTCAGGCTGGCTCCTGGGATGGCGAGGGCGAGCCTGCCAGAGCTCCAACGGCAGCTTTCAAATCCTGCTCACCAGTGGGAAGATCCTGTTGTTCCAACATGCCCTTCCCCCCGCCCCATTAACACTCATACGGCCGCACTGCTTTCCACTCGCCCGGCTGATCCCTGGCCCCCCGATTTCACGCTCTGCCTTCCACGCAATCCGCCCTGCCCTTGCCATGGCTCGACCCAGGTCCGGCTAGCTGTGGTTACCATCTCCCGAGATCTTAGCATGGCTCTGTGGAGCAGCCTGGGCTTCGTGTCCGGCTAGAGGGGTTAGCTACAGGGCAGAGGAACCAGGCCCCTGAACCCCCTACTCTGTCTCTGTAGAAGTTACGGACCCAGCCAGCATCAAGGCGGCAGCAGCCAGAGTTGAGGAGCATCTGAAAGGCTCGGGGCTGAATCTGCTGATAAACAACGCTGGGATACTGAGGCTGAACACACTAGAGTCTGAGACACCGGAGGACATGTCCCTGGTGTATGCAACCAACGTGACAGGGCCTCTCCTGGTGAGCCAGGTAAGGGCCCCAACAGAGGGCACGTCACCAGCTACACTGGGGTTTGACTTTGCTTAGGCCAGAACGCTTCCCTTCCCCCCAGGGCTCTGGTTTCTGGACCAATGAGCCAACCTGGCGGGCGTGTGTTCATCACAGTGTACGTGTCAGGTGCATTATGGGACTGTAACCATCCGAGAAACGGACCTAGAGCCCCTAGCCCTGCTCCGGTGGGGTCTGAGCCAAGAGTCCAGCCCCCACAGTAGAGGCCATCTCCCTAGAGAAAAGGATGCTGATGCTTCTCCACTGTATCCTTCCACTATGACAAATACTCCCAGTAGAATGGCTGGCAAGCATAGTAAGACCAGGGTTCCTCCCAGTGCCGCATGCGTCTCTTGCTTGTTAGTTTCTGTCTAAGCTTTTCTGGACCCTTCATCCCCCAGCTGCTGCCCTTTCAGCTCCACCACAGGGCTTACAGCCCCTTTCAAGGCACTTTGTGTCAGGAACTGGATGTGGCAAATTGAACCATTTAGAAACTGGGTCTAAAGTGGCTTTAAGGCTCTAGGCACCAGCTCGCAGGGCAGGGGAGGGGGGCACTTCAAATCTCTTTTCCTTTCTCCCCCAGTCCCACCCTCTCCTTCCCCGCATCCCACAGCAGCCTCTTGTCACCTGCCTTCACCGTGCAGCTGCTGTTGACCCTCCCATTTGAGCCCAGGACACCCCGCTGGACGGCATGGGAGCAGTGATGGGTGTAAACAATTTTTGGGGAGGAGGTCACAAGTGGTCACCCTTTGGAGCTAGTGCATGGATGTGACCCAGCCAATCAGAATGGGACAATCAGCATCCCCAGCCAGAGTGGGAAAGACATTCCAAACAAGAGCAATTCATCAGAGGTTAAGGCTGCCCATACAACCTTAGCTGTGCCCCGCTGGACACGTGCCTTACAGGATGCTCTTCAGTGATATGGTCACTTATTATTGCTCCAGCAGATAAATATAACTACAACTTTTCCTGCACCCTTAGTTCCCCATGGCATCGTTCCCATGTCTTTTATCTGTACACTCATGTGATTGTTGGACTAGCCTTCTCTATCTCTATACACTAGGTCTGGGTTTTTCAAAGGTGGTTAAGGGAGTTGGGCACACAAATCCCATTGACAGTGAATGAGAGTTGGGCACTTAAATCTCAACCTTACACTGTGCTAAGTTGTCCCTGAAGTGTGTATTTGCATCTCTTTGTTAACATCTAGATACGAGGTACTTTCTTTTCCACCAGCAGTCCAGCCTTCTGTAGGGACAGGTATTGGACAAGGCCGCTAATGATGAGGCTGTCTTAGCTCTGATCATAGGTGGACTATTTTATACCGGATATGCCCACAAGTTTCGCTATTACTCTTATACTAAGTAGGATTTGAAGAAGTAAATTATTTTGGCCTAACTAGGTTCTTAATACCTCAGTGCTAAAACTCCGATTGACTTGGATGGAAGCAGAGTTAGGCCAAAGCTGCTGGTATTTGACCATCCTGCCTGATTTCTGCAGTATGCTGAGTGAGTATAGCTCAGTGTATTATAGGGGGAAATACTTCCATGTCAGCGAGTTGAGGCCTCTGCCTAGCATCTAGAGCAGGGGTTCTCAGACGTTTGTCCTGGTGACCCCTTTCACACAGCAAGTCTCCGAGTGCGACCCCCCCTTATAAATTAAAAACACTTCTTAATATATTTAACACCATTATAAATGCTAGAAGCAAAGCGAGGTTTGGGGTGGAGGCTGACAACTCGTGACCCCTCCATGTAATAACCTTGTAACCCCCTTAGGGGTCCTGACCCCCCGTTTGAGAACCCCGGGTCTAGAGGGTGTGTACAATCCCACAAGATACTCTGTGCAGGGCTCTAAGGTAGGGAAACAGTGTATGATTGGCTGTGTCTACACTAGAAACACGACAGTGGTGCCGAAAGGGTTCTTCTGTTGCTGTAATAAATCCACGGCTTCCCAGGCGGTAGCTGGGGCAATGGAAGAATTCTTCTGTTGACCTCATGCTGTCTCCACTGGGGCTTAGGTTGTCTCTCAGGGGTGCAGCCCTTTTCACCCACTTTCTGTTGTAAATCCTGGCCTGGGACCTGGCTCCCCGTTCGCTGCCAGCAAGGGCAGAATGGGATGACCCAGCTCAGAGAAACCAGCCTTTAAAAGAGGGCTGAGGAGACTATGAACGAGGTGGAGGGGCAGGGAGAGAGCATGGCCCAGGAGCAGCAGGCTGAGGGGGCCAGCCCACCAGAGGTGTCACGGGCGGTGCTGCGCTGTAGCTGGGCAACAGCTGGACCCACTTCAATTCAAATCAGAGTCTGCTGGTGAAGAGGGGAGCGTGGGTCCTTTCTCCTAAGCTGACCCTGTGGGTGCTCTTTTCTCCCCTCCCGCCAGGCGTTCCTGCCCTTGCTGAAGAAGGCTGCCCAGGGAAGCCCCCAGCCAGGGCTGAGCTGTAGCAAGGCGGCCATTGTCAACATGTCCAGTGAGGGCGGCTCCATCACGAATCCCTTTGCCTGGCAGTTGGGGCAAGTTATCTCTTATCGGTGCAGCAAGGTAGGGGGTGCTCTCAGCAGAGCACGAATTCACGCTGGTTCCCTGTGTTCTGCTACAGCAAAGGGGAAAGAAACGTCTTTCTTGCCCCCCTGGTTTGACCCCCAGGTTTTACCTGTCAGGCCAGCGTTCAGGCCAGTCTCACTCCGCTCCCTCTTATGGGAAGCACTGCCTCCGGGTCACATGATGCTTGGTCACCTGACCCCACAGCCCAAACCTTGGAACAGGACTCTGGGTCCTGCACGTGGGCCCGGTGCAGTGAGAGGTGGCGACTCAGCAACATGCTGATCATCCCCAAGGAGAGACTCACACACTGCAGCTTGCATCAGCTGCCCCCCTTGCTCACCTTTTCCTGGGGGTGGGTCCCTGATCTCCCCACACGCTGCTGTCTCTGCTCATTGTGTCTCGCCCACAGGCTGCTCTGAACATGCTCACCAAGTGCCAGTCCTTGGGGTATGGCGGAGACGGGATCCTGAGCATTGCTGTCCATCCTGGCTGGGTGCAGACTGACATGGGGAGCTCCGCCTCCCACCAGGTAGGTGCCTCGCTGGGAGAGGCCAGGTGTAGCCTCATGTCATGGGCAGATGTTCATTGTAGGGGGAATGGTTACGCTGGAGGCTGTTCCCTTATCACACCCCCCATATTGATGACACCTCTCAGGGGCTCCCATCCCAGTGAGGCGGTTGTCAGGACCCATGTCAGGGTTCCTTCCCCACTCTGAACTCTAGGGTACAGATGTGGAGACCCACATGAAAGACCCCCTAAGCTTATTCTTACCAGCTTGGGTTAAAAACTTCCCCAAGGTACAAACTTTGCCTTGTCCTTGAACCGTATGCTGCCACCACCAAGCGTGTTAAACAAGCATGTAAAGAACAGGGAAAGAGCCCACTTGGAGACGTCTTCCCCCAAAATATCCCCCCTAGCCCTACACACCCCCTTTCCTGGGGAGGCTTGAGAATAATCCTAACCAATTGGTTTCAAAATCATCAAAGACCCAAACCCCTGGATCTTGGAACAATGGAAAAATCAGTCAGGTTCTTAAAGAAGGATTTTATTTAAAAAAAAAGAAAGGTAAAAATCATCTCTGTAAAATCAGGATGGAAATACTTTTCAGGGTATTCAGATTCAAAACACAGAGGATCCCCCTCTGGGCAAACCTTACAGTTACAGAAAACAGGAATAAACCTCTCTCTTAACACAGGGAAAATTCACATAAACCAAAAGATAAACTAATCCGCCTTGCCTGGCTCACCTCTACTGGTTGCAATATTGGAGACTTGGCTTAGGATGGGTTGGAGAAGATGGATTTCTGTCTGGCCTCTCTCAGTCCCAAGAGAGAACAACCATGTAAACAAAGAGCACAAACAAAAGCCTTCCCCCCACCCCAAGATTTGAAAGTATCTTGTCCCCTTATTGGTCCTTTGGGTCAGGTGCCAGCCAGGTTAGCTGAGCTTCTTAACCCTTTACAGGTAACAGGATGTTGCCTCTGGCCAGGTGGGATTTTCTAGCACTGTATAGAGAAAGGTGGTTACCCTTCCCTTTATAGTTACGACAACCCAGCTCCCTGGAGAGCCAGTCCGGGGCTGGAGCACCCACGGGGAAAAATTGGTGGGTGCAGAGCACCCACCGGCAGCTCACCTCCACCTCCACCTCCTTCCCTGAGCGCGCCGCGTGTTCGGCTTCTCCCCACTCCCTCCCAGCGCTTGCAGGGGGAGGAGGAGGAACGCCGCACGCTTGGGGAAGAGGCGGGGCCAGGGCGGGGATTTGGAGAGGGATCCAATAGGGGCAGGGGCGGATGGATTCAGGGCGGGGCCGGGGGTGGGGCGCTAGCACCCACTGGTGCCAACGAAAGTTGGTGTCTCTGATGCTGTGTCCTGGGCGTTGCTTCCCGGGGCTGCTGGTGCCATGGTCGTCTGGAGCTGGTCGTCTGTCTCCACGACCTGGCTCCCCGTTCACTGCCAGCGAGGGCAGAATGGGATTACTGAGATCCTGTCCCAGATCCTGGCCCTGCCCCTGGGCCCTTGGTGTCCTGGGCCAGCTCCAGGGCAGGCTTCTCCCCCTCACTCTTCTTTGCCCCCTGCAGGTCCCACTGACGGTGGACATGAGTGTCCGAGGGATCCTGAATGTGCTCCCGACACTCTCCGAGAAGGACAACGGGGCCTTTGTGGACTGGGAAGGGAAAGTTCTTCCCTGGTGAGACGCTCCCCGGCTAGCAACAGGAGCCCTGGGCCAGGTCATTCCAGTGACCGCACCGTCAGCCGTGCATGTGTCCTTAATAAACCCACTGTTCTAACGCAACAGCCCTGCCTGGGCCCTGCCTGGCCTGGCCTGGCAGCCACAGACTGGTTTTGTAGCAATTAGTCAGCCTGAAAGCTGGGCAAGTGCTAACCCACCTATGCCCAGCAGAGCAGAAAGGCTGGACTCCCAGCGCTGGGGCTGTGCCAGTGCCAGGACCGTGGCAAGTGAGATCAGGGCAGCTCAGCACCCAGAGGGCAGCAGGAGCCAGGTAGTCAGGAGGCTGGTTTCAAAGAGTCCAGGAGACATAGCGGGCTGCAGGGAGCCAGCGAATGGCGGGGGCAGGGCCAGGGATGCCTCTAGAGCAGAGGTGGGCAAACTACGGCCCGGGCCCGTGCGACCCTCTTGCCCGGCTCCTGGCCCAGGAGGCTAGCCCCCGGCCCCTCCCCTGCTGATCCCCCTCCCCCGCAGCCTCGTCTCACTGCACCGTCGGCGCAATGCTCTGGGCGGCCGGGCAGCACAGCTGCAGAGCTGCAGCCTGACCCAGTGCTCTTGGCGGTGCGGCTGTAGCGCCGCCAGCCACCAGTGCTCCAGGCAGCGCGGTAAGGGGGCAGGGGGCGGGGGGGTTGGATAGAGGGCGGGGGAGTTCGGGGTGGTGGTCAGGGGGCAAGGGTGTTGTCAGGGTTCCTTCCCCACTCTGAACTCTAGGGTACAGATGTGGGGACCCGCATGAAAGACCCCCTAAGCTTATTTCTACCAGCTTAGGGTAAAAATTCCCCAAGGTACAAACTTTTTGCCCTTGGAGGGTACGCTGCCACCACCAAGTGATTTAACAAAGAATCAGGGAAAGGACCACTTGGAGTTCCTATTCCCCCAAAATATTCCCCTAAGCCTTACACCCCCTTTCCTGGGGAGGCTTGAGAATAATATCCTAACCAATTGTTTACAAAGTTATCACAGACCCAAACCCCTGGGTCTTAGGATCATAGAGAAATCAGTCAGGCTCTTAAAAGAAACAGAACTTTATTAGAAAGAAAAAAGGTAAAAGAAGCACCTCTGTGAAATTAGAATGGAAGATAATCTCACAGGCAGTCAGATTCAAAACACAGAGAATTCCTTTAGGCAAAACCTTAAATTACAAAAAGACACAAAAACAGGAATACACATTCCCTCCAGCACAGCGAATTTCACAAGCCAAAAACAAAAGAAAATCTAATGCATTTTTTAGCTCTGCTTACTAACTTTATAGGAGTTGGATTGCTTGCTTTCTTGATCTGTCCCTGGGCAGAGGTATCACACAGACAGACAAAACCTTTCCCCCAGATTTGAAAGTATCTTGTCCCCATTTTGGTCAGGTGCCAGCCAGGTTACTTGAGCTTCTTAACCCTTTACAGGAAAGAGGATTTTATAGTACTGTATCAGAGCTTCTTAACCCCTTCCCCTTTATATTTATGACAGGTGTGGATAGGGGGCGGGGCAGTCAGAGAGGGCGGGGAACAGGGGGTTTGAATGGGGGCAGGGGTCCCGGGGGGGGCAGTCAGGAAGGAGAGGGGGGGTTGGATGGGCCGGTGGCGGGGGGCAGTCAGGGGCAGGAGTTCCGGGGGCAGTCAGGGGACAGGGAAAAGGGGTGGTTGGATGGGGCAGGGATCCTGGGGGGGGTAGTCAGGAATGAGAGGAGGGATTGGATGGGGTGGCAGGGGGCAGTCAAGGGTGGGGTTCCGGGGGTAGTCAGGGGACAGGGAGCAGGGAGGGTGGATGGGGCAGGGGTCCCGGGGGGGCCATCAGGGGACAGGGAACAGGGGAGATTGGATGGGATAGGAGTCTCGGGTGGGCTATCGGGGGCGAGAAGCGGGGGGCTCAGATCCTGGCTGTTTGGGGAGGCACAGCCTCCCCTAACTGGCCCTCCATACAATTTTGGAAACCCGATGTGGCCCTCAGGCCAGAAAGTTTGCCTGCCCCTGCTCTAGAGAGCAAGCTGAGATATCAGCTGCTGCAGGGGACCGGGGCAGCTCATAGCGTATGGAGACCAGAGCCCCGGTTCCATACTACGGCAGAGCCACGGGGCTGGAGTGAGTGCGGGAGCTACAGGCAAGGCTGCTCTGGCTCTCTGAAGACCTTCCCATGAAGGAGGGGTTGGCGACGCTGGGAAGAACCATTCTCTGTCCTGTAACTTCTCTGCCCAGCGCCTCGCCCCTGACACCAGGCAGTGTCCATGCCAGGCAGCTCCTCGACCCCCCCACCACGGTGTAGCCTCTCTGGCTTCTGGGCTGGGAACTAGACACTGGCACTGGCTCTCCAAAGAACACCTCAAACTCTCCCCCGCCCTCTCTCAGCCACACATACAAAGGACACGGGGCCGGGCTGGGCCAGGCCAGCTTCCTGCACCAGATGCAGCTTCATCCCCAGGATCAGTGAGATGGGGGCGAAGCTCCAATAGCCGTTAGCCAATCTCCCAAAGACAAGGTGTGGCATGTGTCAGGGGTCTGACTTGGAACAATCGAAAGCTGCCAGCACAGCCCTTGACAGCAGCCACGCTGGAGCCATGCATGCAGCTATGCATTTCCCCATGTATGCTCGCGGGAGGACGCTCCATGCTGGGCCGGGCCAGGGCTGACAGGAGAGAGTTGCGGGTGAGAGGGCTCATGCTGGCTGGGCTCTCTGCACAGGAGGTTCAAAGGAGCGGCTCTGCGGGGCCTCTTTTACCCTGACTCCTGGGCCAGCTGAGGGAGTGGGGATGTCAGTGAATGGGTCACTGGCTCCCAGCAGCTGATCGGGAGGGACCACGTTCTGCTGCTCAGTTTGGGCTGGTAGGCAGCTGGGACCCTCCCCTCCTGCTGGCGCTCTGGCAGGTGGTGTCAGAGTGAGGGGCTCAGTGTCTCCAGCCAGGGGCAGGGGTTGGCTCCACTTTGCCCGTGCAGTTGAGTTTAGCTCTCAGGTGCGGTGCGGACCTGTATCTGTCAGTGGGTTTTGTTAGCTTCCCAGGCCAGCAGCCTGGAGCCTTCTCCTGTGAGGCAAAGGGAGTTGGAGCTGCCTGGCTGAATACAGAGGATCTCTCCAGCACCTTGGGCCAAGCAATTACTGAACCCCACACCAGGAACTGAATTTTCTAATCCTAGAATCATAGAATATCAGGGTTGGAAGGGACCTCAGGAGGTCATCTAGTCCAACCCCCTGCTCAAAGCAGGACCAATCCCCAATTAAATCATCCCAGCCAGGGCTTTTGTCAAGCCTGACCTTAAAAACTTCTAAGGAAGGAGATTCTACCACCTCCCTAGGTAACGCATTCCACTGTTTTCACCACCCTCCCTCGTGAAAAGGTTTTCCTAATATCCTACCTAAGCCTCCCCCACTGCAACTTGAGACCATTACTCCTTGTCCTGTCCTCTTCTACCACTGAGAATAGTCTAGAACCATCTTCTCTGGAACCACCTCTCAGGTAGTTGAAAGCAGCTATCAAATCCCCCCTCATTCTTCTCTTCTGCAGACTAAACAATCCCAGTTCCCTCAGCCTCTCCTCATAAGTCATGTGTTCCAGACCCCTAATCATTTTTGTTGCCCTCCGCTGGACTCTCTCCAATTTATCCACATCCTTCTTGTAGTGTGGGGCCCAAAACTGGACACAGTACTCCAGATGAGGCCCTCACCAATGTCGAATAGAGGGGAACGATCACCGTCCCTCGATCTGCTGGCAATGCCCCTCCTTATACAGCCCAAAATGCCATTGGCCTTCTTGGCAACAAGGGCACACTGTTGACTCATATCCAGCTTCTCGTCCATTGTCACCCCTAGGTCCTTTTCCGCAGAACTGCTGCCTAGCCATTCGGTCCCTAGTCTGTAGCGGTGCATTGGATTCTTCCATCCTAAGTGCAGGACCCTGCACTTATCCTTGTTGAACCTCATCAGATTTCTTTTGGCCAAATCCTCCAATTTGTCTAGGTCCCTCTGTATCCTATCCCTACCTGCCACCGTATCCACCACTCCTCCTAGTTTAGTATCATCCGCAAATTTGCTGAGGGTACAATCCACACCATCCTCCAGATCATTTATGAAGATATTGAACAAAACCGGCCCCAGGACCGACCCTTGGGGCACTCCACTTGACACCGGCTGCCATCTAGACATGGAGCCATTGAGCCCGACAATCTAGCCAACTTTCTACCCACCTTATAGTGCATTCATCCAGCCCATACTTCTTTAACTTGCTGACAAGAATACTGTGGGAGACCGTGTCAAAAGCTTTGCTAAAGTCAAGAAACAATACATCCACTGCTTTCCCTTCATCCACAGAACCAGTAATCTCATCATAGAAGGCGATTAGATTAGTCAGGCATGACCTTCCCTTGGTGAATCCATGCTGACTGTTCCTGATCACTTTCCTCTCGTATAAGTGCTTCAGGATTGATTCCCTGAGGACCTGCTACATGATTTTTTCCGGGGACTGAGGTGATGCTGACTGGCCTGTAGTTCCCAGGATCCTCCTTCTTCCCTTTTTTAAAGATTGGGCACTACATTAGCCTTTTTCCAGTCAGTCCGGGACTTCCCCCGATCGCCATGAGTTTTCAAAGATAATGGCCAATGGCTCTGCAATCACATTCGCCAACTCCTTTAGCACTCTCAGATGCAACGCATCTCGGCCCCATGGACTTGTGCTCGTCCAGGCTTTTCTAAATAGTCCCGAACCACTTCTTTCTCCACAGAGGGCTGGCCACCTCCTCCCCATGCTGTGCTGCCCAGTGCAGTAGTCTGGGAGCTGACCTTGTTCGTGAAGGCCTCCAGCACCTTTATCACTGGCGGCCTGCCACACACTGGGACTTTCAGGTTTTAATTGCGTTTGTTGTGTTCTTCCAAGGATAAAAATGTAGATTTGTAGACTCTCCCCTTTGCTTCCTGTTTGCAGGGAGCAACCCAGCCCTCTGCGGCTTGCCCTCCCCTCTTGGGGGAACAGCTCCAGCCCCAAGGATGGTTAGCCAAACCGCTTGTGATCAGGGCTTCCCCCCAGCCAGACACCTGGTGCCGTCACTGCCACCTGTGCAGAGCGCAGGCCGAGCGGGGGTCCCATCGCTCCCACCTCTGGGAGGCGGCAAAGCAGTCACACGCGCACACACACACACACACACGCTTTGCCGGCTGTGGATGAGGACTCGGGGACAGGGAGTTAGCAGGAGTCAAAGAGGGAGCGGACCTTTATATGGCCAACAAGGAAAGCCCAAGTTACCAATAGTTAGTGTCCCGCCAATCCACTACAAGCTCTCTGGGGCCCCCTCCCCTCCCTCCTCTATTTCAGGGACTCCCTGCAACTCCCCAATCTCCCCCCTGCCAAGGGCTCTGTTGTACTTCCTCCTATTCTCCCCCATACCAGAGCCCCTGTTCTCCCCCACCCCCATGCCAAGGGCTCTGCGTGCACCCCTATAACCACTCCCCCATGCCCTCCATCCCCCTCTTGGCAGGGCCTCTGGTGACCTCCCTGTCTCTAAACAGGACCCTCCAGTCTCCGCCCCCACCTCAGATTCTGTGTACGTCTGTCTCTGCTGCCCCCACTCTCCCCCCATGCCAGGGGCTCGATTCTGCCAATACACCAAGACGCCCCGTCATGCCAGGAGGCTTAGGGTTGCCAACTTCCTAACTGCACAAAACCAAACACTCTAGCCCTGCCCCTTCCCCGGTACAGACATTTCAATCCCATTCTCCTTTTCAAAGCCAGTGCTCCCGGTCTCCCCCAGCAGTGTTCACAGCCGTGCTGCGTTCCCAGTTCCTCGGATCCCATCCAGGTCCACCTCTTTAGGCCTCCCTGCTGGACAGTGGCCAGTCTCCTGACTCACCCTGGCCCCACGGCAAGTCTCCCACAAGAGAGCTCCCCCCGATTTTACTCCCCCACCCTGCCCAGGACCACCTGTCCCTTGCCGCCCAGCCTTGGCTTTCCTTGACCAACCTGGATCCTCCTTTTGCCAGGGCCACTGCCTGGGACCTCCACTCAGCAGGGCCCCAGCCTGGGTCGTTTCCTCCAGCGTTTTGTGTCAACTTGTCTGAACCCAGCTCTCTCCGCCAAGCCTCCCAAGCAGCTCTCTGCAGCTGTCTCTTGCCTCTTCTGCTCTCAGGCAGGTTTCAACTGCCACACTCCTCCTCCAGGGCCCCTGTCCTCTCTGGAGCCCAGATGGAGGGTGGGGAGGAAGAGAGATCAGATAACCAATCACAGATGCACTGGCCTCCTCCATGAATCTTACACTCACCTCCGCTGGGCACTGCATGGCTGTCCTCCCCCTCCCATTGCTCCCTTCAACACCCCCTCGAAGGCCTTGTGCCGCCCCTGCGTTCTGCTGCCCACGTGAGGCAGGGGAGGGCAGGGGGCTGGGGGAAGAGGTCAGATTGGCTTCGACATAGGGGGGTGAAATCCAGACCATCAAGGGGCTGTATCACCCCTGCTCTGCAACCTCATTGCCTCAAAATGCTTTGCTGTGGTAGCTCTCCAACCTGGGCCGCTCACAGCCAGCCAGCCACCCAACAGGTCAACTCCCGATGTATCTGTGTAACTGCAGCCTGCCAGTCCACACCCTGGCTCTCACCAGCCTGGTTAGCCTGCAGCAGAGTGTGCTAGTACCAGTGGGGCCCTAAGCAGGAATATCCCCCCTCCCCACAACACATACTAAAAATGTGAATGGGGGCCCCTTGAGCTGCTTGGTGACCAAGCAATTGCTTAGTTGGCCTAGAGCTAGGTCTGCCTGCAAGGTGACCCCAACACACCCCCAGTCTTGAACTCTCCTCAGAAATGTATGTCCTGTACTGCCCAGCCCTCTCGTGGGCAGTTCTAATGCATTAGTCCTTTAAGGCATTGGCTTTCAAACTTTTTAGGCTGTGTACCTCTTTCCAATAATGTAGACTACTGCTACCCCCATCTGAGCTGAGGGGTTGGAGCAAATGCGGTTGTATCATAGAGCGTGCTGTAGACATGGATCATATGATGTGATCTGGATGAAAGCTGGAGGCATGTAGGTAGGAATAGCGGTCAGTAGGTTTCCGGTATAGGGTGGTGTTTATGTGACCATCGCTTATTAGCACCGTAGTGTCCAGGAAGTGGATCTTGTGTGGACTGTCCAAGCTGAGGTTGATGATGGGATGGAAATGGTTGAAATCATGGTGGAATTCCTCAAGGGCTTCTTTTCATGGGTCCAGAATGAAAGATGTCATCAATATAGCGCAAGTAGAGTAGGGAACATTAGGGGATGAGAGCTGAGGAAGCGTTGTGTTCTAAGTCAGCCATAAAATGTTGGCATACTGTGGGACCAAGTGGGTACCCATGGCAGTGCCACTGATTTGAAGGTATACATTGTCCCCAAATGTGAAATAGTTATGGGTGAGCGACAAAGTCACAAAGTTCAGCCACCAGGTTTGCTGTGACATTATCGGGGATACTGTTCCTGACGGCTTGTAGTCCACTTTGTGTAGAATGTAGAATGCCAAGCTCTACGATACAACCGCATTTGCTCCAACCCTCAGACAGAGACAAACACCTACAAGATCTCTATCAAGCATTCTTACAACTACAATACCCACCTGCTGAAGTGAAGAAACAGATTGACAGAGCCAGAAGAGTACCCAGAAGTCACCTACTACAAGACAGGCCCAACAAAGAAAATAACAGAACGCCACTAGCCATCACCTTCAGCCCCCAACTAAAACCTCTCCAACGCATCTCAAGGATCTACAACCTATCCTGAAGGACGACCCATCACTCTCACAGATCTTGGGAGACAGGCCAGTCCTTGCTTACAGACAGCCGCCAACCTGAAGCAAATACTCACCAGCAACCACATACCACACCACAGAACCACTAACCCAGGAACCTATCCTTGCAACAAAGCCCATTGCAACTGTGCCCACATATCTATTCAGGGGACACCATCATAGGGCCTAATACATCAGCCACACTATCAGAGCCTTGTTCACCTGCACATCTACCATGTGATATATGCCATCATCTGCCAGCAATGCCCCTCTGCTATGTACATTGGCCAAACTGGACAGTCTCTACGTAAAAGAATAAATGGACACAAATCAGATGTCAAGATTATAACATTCATAAACCAGTCGGAGAACACTTCGATCTCTCTGGTCACTCGATTACAGACCTAAAAGTCGCAATATTACAACAAAAAGACTTCAAAACAGACTCCAACGAGAGACTGCTGAATTGGAATTAATTTGCAAACTGGACACAATTGACTTAGGCTTGAATAAAGACTGGGAGTGGATGGGTTTATTACACAAGTAAAGCTATTTCCCCATGTTTATTGGCCACCTTGATTATCACTACAAAAGGTTTTCTTCCCCTCTCCCCCCACACTCCTGCTGGTATTAGCTCATCTTAAGTGATCACTCTCCTTACAGTGTGTATGATAACACCCATTGTTTCATGTTCTCTGTGTATATAAATCTCCCCACTGTATTTTCCACTGAATGCATCGGATGAAGTGAGCTGTAGCTCACGAAAGCTTATGCTCAAATAAATTTGTTAGTCTCTAAGGCGCCACACGTCCTCCTTTCTTTTTGCGAATACAGACTAACACGGCTGCTACTCTGAAACCTAACATTTAGATGAATCTTGGATGAAGTCATTGTCTATATGTTCTTTGAAGTTTATGATAGACTGCCTAATGGATAAATTGCCCTACGTTAATTTGTGTAACTAATTATTGTGGTGTTTTGAAAGCAAAAGGTTACATCAAAAGCCTATTGTTTACCCAGAACTGTACGGTCAAGTGGATGCTAGAAAACTGTATAAAAGACCGTTGGGTCCTGATTCTGTCATCTCAGATCTGCTCGATGCTCCAATGCAGGGGAAGCTTAAGCCACAAGATTGGGATCCCAGTGCTGACTGGTCCGCCTGAATATGATATTGGACATTGGACTATAACTATTGTGACTGGGGTCCTAGTAGGGAGCCAGCTGTGGTCACGCAAGTAGGTGAACTGCAAAGAATGGGGCAGACAGTCCCCAAAAAGCTGGTGGATATTCCACATTTAGATTTACCAAGACAGCATAAAACAGCTTCTTTATTACCTTACTGGTTACTCAGAAGTACAAACAACACAGTTCCCTTAAAGTGATCCACCCTCAGGCCTCCATCCAGGTACCTAAGTCAAATATGATTTCTGAAAATCTTATTTCACCATATAAAAGAACAGGTTCTACCAATCCTAAGGGATCGGACACATTGCCTCCCAGGTTATTGAATATTCCAGATCTTACCCAAATACATGCTACAGCCATTCTTATTAACTAAACTAAAATGTATTTAAAAACAAAAGAGAGAAAGTATGGTTAAAAGATCAATATACATACAGACATGAGTTCAATTCATTTAGGCACAGATTCATAGCAGAGATGGTGAGCTTTGTAGTTGCAAAGAGTTCCTTTAGAATTTAGTTCATAGGCGTGACACATGGCTAGAAAGGGTTAAACATCCTGCAAAATAAATAACCCGCAAAGACATGTGAGGAGTGTGCTGCACAGCCTGGGTGTTGTCCACAGTCTTCATGGGGCAATCAAATGTAGGGTTCTTGCACCGCAGGTACGTTAGAACAGATCATTACTGTGTCAACTATAGTCCACAACCCCTGAAAGCCACTTCTAGGTGCCACTGGGCTCAACCAAGTCAGGGGGTGGAGGATGAGTTTCACCATGTTGAATATTAACTTGCTCAAATTCTTATCACTTCAGTGAGAGATTGCAACCCTGCCCCGTTGAAAACACCCTCCAAAATTGCATGAATCCATCCCATCCCATAGCTTCCTATCAGCCTGCCCCCCTTGTCATCTCTTTCTGCACTTCACAGCTCCGCCCTTCTGGGAGCTTCTCCAATCCATGGTGACTCCCATTCCCCTGCAGGGAGCCTCCGCTGGGCTGCTGTTGATTCACTCTGCACAGGCCAGGCCTGGACTGTAGCCAAGAGTCCCTGGCGTAGAATCGAGCATTTGGTAACCCCAGATGCAGGGGAAGTGGGTGCAGCTAACCCAGCTCTCACTGAGCCGAGGCAGTGCCGGCTGGGGCAGAGGCAGGCAAGGGACCATGGCTGGCTTTAATGTCCGCAGCGTTCTGGTGACTGGGGCCAGTCGGGAATCGGCCTGGGGCTTGCCAAGCAGTTTCTGGGGAAATCAAACCCACCCAAGTGGGTCTTTGCGACCTGCCGGGATCCGGAGGGAGCACAAGCACAGGTAGAATGGGGCGAGGCGAGATGGAATTAGCTGTACCCGGGGTGGGGGGATCTAAGTGAGGGGCTTCTAGCCTCTCAGCACTTGGACCCAAAAGCAACAGGCCCAAGCAGGAGGGGATTCCAGACACTGCTCCAGGCTGACACTCCCTGGCACATAAGGCAGCTACGTTGGCTGGGGACGAGCTCTGCACGGGACACATGCAAAGCTAGCAGAGTGCATTGAGGGAGAGAGCAGGGAGCACAGGTGGGTGACGCCTGCACTGCTTTGTGCCTGTGTCCTAAAGGGGACAAGGAAACGTGTCCCTGACTTGACTGCACTGGGCTAGATGATGGTGTTTTAAAGACCCAGGCTGCAGACCCCTGTTGCAGACCCCGAAAGCCAGGGCTGGACCCTGCGCATGGGAGCTTTGCAGCGTCAAAGCAATGAGATATTTACTTGGTCCTGGGTAGCAGCAGGGACCTGGACTGTGCCCGGCTTGACCGTCGCTGGGGGCTCTGTCAATAATCATTGACTTTATTCTTTTTCAGGAATTAAAGACCTTGGCATCCAGGCATCCAACCTGATGATTGTTGCACTAGGTGGGTGCCCTGCCCTGGACCCAGAGAGACGAGGTTCCCTTGCTCTGGGTCCCATTCCCTGTCTCCCTGTCTCCGTGTTCCTGTTCCTTGCCTTGTTGGGAGGCACTGTTAGTGGTAGTCTTGCCTAGGTGTTAGTGAAGGGGAGGGTGCCTAGCGCTCACCCGTCTCAGCAGAGCGATTCCCAGGTCTCCCACGTCCCACTCAGGCTCTGCGGGCTTGGTCAGGAGGAGGCCCAGGAAGTTCCTGGTATCTGCAGATTGCCCCGTGTGCCAGATTGGCAGGGAAGGGATGATTTTGATTCAGAGTCAGGGCTGCCTGTGCCATGTATGAGCCTGGCTGGTTTGGGTCTGAACGGGCCTTCTCTCTATTGGGGACAGATTTGCTTTCATAGACTCATAGAATCATAGAAGATCAGGGTTGGAAAAAACTTCAGGAGGTCATCTAGTTGCACCCCCTGCTCAAAGCAGGACCGACCCCAACTAAATCATCCTAGCTAGGGCTTTGTCAAGCCGGGTCTTAAAATCTCTAAACGATGGAGAGTCCACCATCTCCCTAGGTAACCCATTCCAAGTGCTTCCTAATATCCAACCTAGACCTCCCCCACTGCAACTTGAGACCATTGCTCCTTGTTCTGTCATCTGCCCCCAATGAGACCAGCCGAGCTCCATCCTCTTTGGAACCCCCCTTCAGGTGGTTGAAGCTTTGGAGTCAGGGAATCAATTTCATGAACAGGGGCTGCCCTTTGGGCAGCTCTGCTAGCCTCAGGGATGCCTCTCACAGGATGGGATAGTGGGAACTAATCCAGCCTAGGGATCCTGCCAGGGCTAGACAAACTATGGCAATGGCCAGGGCCCAAATTCCTGGGGGCACCCCAGGCCCAGTCAATAGCCATACAGTGCACTCACCGTGGCTGGGCTGGCCATGCCTTGGATCTTCTGGGACCAGCTGCTCATCCCGCTGGTGCTTGGAGTGCTGCTCACATGACCAAGGATGTGGGGAGCGGGGCCAAATCTGAGCGAGTGGCATAGTGACTTCGCACACAGGGTCACAGCCGCCCTCGGGGGATCCGATTGGCTTGTCTGATGTGTTCGGGGACGTATCGAAACGGCTATCGAGCGCTTCTGTTGACCCAGCTTTTCCAGTAACCCAAAAATGCTGCTAACGGTTCTGGTAAAAAAATGCGGGCAGTCACTTTTTAAAAGGGAAAATCGGTGTGTTTCACCCACTGCCAAACAACCGCACCTCAGGCTGGCTCCTGGGATGGCGAGGGCGAGCCTGCCAGAGCTCCGACGGCAGCTTTCAAATCCTGCTCACCTGTGGGAAGATCCTGTGTTCCAACATGCCCTTCCCCCGCCCCATTAACACTCATACGGCCGCACTGCTTTCCAACTCGCCCGGCTGATCCCTGGCCCCCCGATTTCACGCTCTGCCTTCCACGCATATCCGCCCTTGCCCTGCCATGGCTCGACCCAGGTCCGGCTAGCTGTGGTACCATCTCCCTAGATCTTAGCATGGCTCTGTGGAGCAGCCTGGGCTTCGTGTCCGGCTAGAGGGGTTAGCTACAGGGCAGAGGAACCAGGCCCCCTGAACCCCCTACTCTGTCTCTGGAGCAAGTTACGGGACCCCAGCCAGCATCAAGGCGGCAGCAGCCAGAGTTGAGGAGCATCTGAAAGGCTCGGGGCTGAATCTGCTGATAAACAACGCTGGGATACTGAGGCTGAACACACTAGAGTCTGAGACACCGGAGGACATGTCCCTGGTGTATGCAAACCAACGTGACAGGGCCTCTCCTGGTGAGCCAGGTAAGGGCCCCAACAGAGGGCACGTCACCAGCTACACTGGGGTTTGACTTTGCTTAGGCCAGAACGCTTCCCTTCCCCCCAGGGCTCTGGTTTCTGGACCAATGAGCCAACCTGGCGGGTGTGTGTTCATCACAGTGTACGTGTCAGGTGCATTATGGGACTGTAACCATCCGAGAAACGGACCTAGAGCCCCCTAGCCCTGCTCCGGTGGGGTCTGAGCCAAGAGTCCAGCCCCCACAGTAGAGGCCATCTCCCTAGAGAAAAGGATGCTGATGCTTCTCCACTGTATCCTTCCACTATGACAAATACTCCCAGTAGAATGGCTGGCAAGCATAGTAAGACCAGGGTTCCTCCCAGTGCCGCATGCTGCTCTTGCTTGTTAGTTTCTGTCTAAGCTTTTCTGGACCCTTCATCCCCAGCTGCTGCCCTTTCAGCTCCACCACAGGGCTTACAGCCCCTTTCAAGGCACTTTGTGTCAGGAACTGGATGTGGCAAATTGAACCATTTAGAAACTGGGTCTAAAGTGGCTTTAAGGCTCTAGGCACCAGCTCGCAGGGCAGGGGAGGGGGGCACTTCAAATCTCTTTTCCTTTCTCCCCCAGTCCCACCCTCTCCTTCCCCGCATCCCACAGCAGCCTCTTGTCACCTGCCTTCACCGTGCAGCTGCTGTTGACCCTCCCATTTGAGCCCAGGACACCCCGCTGGACAGCATGGGAGCAGTGATGGGTGTAAACAATATTTGGGGAGGAGGTCACAAGTGGTCACCCTTTGGAGCTAGTGCATGGATGTGACCCAGCCAATCAGAATGGGACAATCAGCATCCCCAGCCAGAGTGGGAAAGACATTCCAAACAAGAGCAATTCATCAGAGGTTAAGGCTGCCCATAAAACCTTAGCTGTGCCCCGCTGGACACGTGCCTTACAGGATGCTCTTCAGTGATATGGTCACTTATTATTGCTCCAGCAGATAAATATAACTACAACTTTTCCTGCACCCTTAGTTCCCCATGGCATCGTTCCCATGTCTTTTATCTGTACACTCATGTGATTGTTGGACTAGCCTTCTCTATCTCTATACACTAGGTCTGGGTTTTTCAAAGGTGGTTAAGGGAGTTGGGCACACAAATCCCATTGACAGTGAATGAGAGTTGGGCACTTAAATCCCAACCTTACACTGTGCTAAGTTGTCCCTGAAGTGTGTATTTGCATCTCTTTGTTAACATCTAGATACGAGGTACTTTCTTTTCCACCAGCAGTCCAGCCTTCTGTAGGGACAGGTATTGGACAAGGCCGCTAATGTTGAGGCTGTCTTAGCTCTGATCATAGGTGGACTATTTTATACCGGATATGCCCACAAGTTTCGCTACTACTCTTATACTAAGTAGGATTTGAAGAAGTAAATTATTTTGGCCTACCTAGGTTCTTAATACCTCAGTGCTAAAACTCCGATTGACTTGGATGGAAGCAGAGTTAGGCCAAAGCTGCTGGTATTTGACCATCCTACCTGATTTCTGCGGTATGCTGAGTGAGTATAGCTCAGTGTACTATAGGGGGAAATACTTCCGTGTCAGCGAGTTGAGGCCTCTGTCTAGCATCCAGAGCAGGGGTTCTCAAACGTTTCCCCTGGTGACCCCTTTCACACAGCAAGTCTCCGAGTGCGACCCCCCCTTATACATTAAAAACACTTCTTAATATATTTAACACCATTATAAATGCTAGAAGCAAAGCGAGGTTTGGGGTGGAGGCTGACAGCTCGTGACCCCTCCATGTAATAACCTTGTAACCCCCTTAGGGGTCCTGACCCCCCGTTTGAGAACCCCGGGTCTAGAGGGCGTGTACAATCCCACAAGATACTCTGTGCAGGGCTCTAAGGTAGGGAAACAGTGTATGATTGGCTGTGTCTACACTAGAAACACGACAGTGGTGCCGAAAGGGTTCTTCTGTTGCTGTAATAAATCCACTGCTTCCCAGGCGGTAGCTGGGGCAATGGAAGAATTCTTCTGTTGACCTCATGCTGTCTCCACTGGGGCTTAGGTTGTCTCTCGGGGTGCAGCCCTTTTCACCCACTTTCTATTGTAAACCCTGGCCTGGGACCTGGCTCCCCGTTCGCTGCCAGCAAGGGCAGAATGGGATGACCCAGCTCAGAGAAACCAGCCTTTAAAAGAGGGCTGAGGAGACTATGAACGAGGTGGAGGGGCAGGGAGAGAGCATGGCCCAGGAGCAGCAGGCTGAGGGGGCCAGCCCACCAGAGGTGTCACGGGCGGTGCTGCGCTGCAGCTGGGCAACAGCTGGACCCACTTCAATTCAAATCAGAGTCTGCTGGTGAAGAGAGGAGCGTGGGTCCTTTCTCCTAAGCTGACCCTGTGGGTGCTCTTTTCTCCCCTCCCGCCAGGCGTTCCTGCCCTTGCTGAAGAAGGCTGCCCAGGGAAGCCCCCAGCCAGGGCTGAGCTGTAGCAAGGCGGCCATTGTCAACATGTCCAGTGAGGGCGGCTCCATCACGAATCCCTTTGCCTGGCAGTTGGGGCAAGTTATCTCTTATCGGTGCAGCAAGGTAGGGGGTGCGCTCAGCAGGGCACGAATTCACGCTGGTTCCCTGTGTTCTGCTACAGCAAAGGGGAAAGAAACGTCTTTCTTGCCCCCCTGGTTTGACCCCCAGGTTTTACCTGTCAGGCCAGCGTTCAGGCCAGTCTCACTCCGCTCCCTCTTATGGGAAGCACTGCCTCCGGGTCACATGATGCTTGGTCACCTGACCCCACAGCCCAAACCTTGGAACAGGACTCTGGGTCCTGCACGTGGGCCCGGTGCAGTGAGAGGTGGCGATTCAGCAACATGCTGATCATCCCCAAGGAGAGACTCACACACTGCAGCTTGCATCAGCTGCCCCCCTTGCTCACCTTTTCCTGGGGGTGGGTCCCTGATCTCCCCACACGCTGCTGTCTCTGCTCATGGTGTCTCGCCCACAGGCTGCTCTGAACATGCTCACCAAGTGCCAGTCCTTGGGGTATGGCGGAGACGGGATCCTGAGCATTGCTGTCCATCCTGGCTGGGTGCAGACTGACATGGGGAGCTCCGCCTCCCACCAGGTAGGTGCCTCGCTGGGAGAGGCCAGGTGTAGCCTCATGTCATGGGCAGATGTTCATTGTAGGGGGAATGGTTACGCTGGAGGCTGTTCCCTTATCACTCCCCCCATATTGATGACACCTCTCAGGGGCTCCCATCCCAGTGAGGCGGTTGTCAGGACCCATGTCAGGGTTCCTTCCCCACTCTGAACTCTAGGTACAGATGTGGAGACCCACATGAAAGACCCCTAAGCTTATTCTTACCACCTTGGGTTAAAAACTTCCCCAAGGTACAAACTTTGCCTTGTCCTTGAACCGTATGCTGCCACCACCAAGCGTGTTAAACAAGCGTGTAAAGAACAGGGAAAGAGCCCACTTGGAGACGTCTTCCCCCAAAATATCCCCCCTAGCCCTACACACCCCCTTTCCTGGGGAGGCTTGAGAATAATCCTAACCAATTGGTTTCAAAATCATCAAAGACCCAAACCCCTGGATCTTGGAACAATGGAAAAATCAGTCAGGTTCTTAAAAGAAGGATTTTATTTTAAAAAAAAAGAAAGGTAAAAATCATCTCTGTAAAATCAGGATGGAAAATACTTTTCAGGGTATTCAGATTCAAAACACAGAGGATCCCCCTCTGGGCAAACCTTAAAGTTACAGAAAACAGGAATAAACCTCCCTCTTAACACAGGGAAAATTCACATAAACCAAAAGATAAACTAATCCGCCTTGCCTGGCTCACCTCTACTGGTTGCAATATTGGAGACTTGGCTTAGGATGGGTTGGAGAAGATGGATTCTGTCTGGCCTCTCTCAGTCCCAAGAGAGAACAACCACGTAAACAAAGAGCACAAACAAAAGCCTTCCCCCCACCCCAAGATTTGAAAGTATCTTGTCCCCTTATTGGTCCTTTGGGTCAGGTGCCAGCCAGGTTAGCTATGCTTCTTAACGCTTTCCAGGTAACAGGAGGTTGCCTCTGGCCAGGCGGGATTTTCTAGCACTGTATAGAGAAAGGTGGTTACCCTTCCCTTTATAGTTATGACAACCCAGCTCCCTGGAGAGCCAGTCCGGGGCTGGAGCACCCACGGGGAAAAATTGGTGGGTGCAGAGCACCCACCGGCAGCTCACCTCCACCTCCACCTCCTTCCCTGAGCGCGCCGCATGTTCAGCTTCTCCCCACTCCCTCCCAGCGCTTGCAGGGGGAGGAGGAGGAGGAACACCGCACGCTTGGGGAAGAAGCGGGGCCAGGGCGGGGATTTGGGGAGGGATCCAATAGAGGCGGGGGGGATGGATTCAGGGCGGGGCCGGGGGTGGGGCGCTAGCACCCACTGGTGCCAACGAAAGTTGGTGTCTCTGATGCTGTGTCCTGGGCGTTGCTTCCCGGGGCTGCTGGTGCCATGGTCGTCTGGAGCTGGTCGTCTGTCTCCACGACCTGGCTCCCCGTTCACTGCCAGCGAGGGCAGAATGGGATTACTGAGATCCTGTCCCAGATCCTGGCCCCCTGCCCCTGGGCCCTTGGTGTCCTGGGCCAGCTCCAGGGCAGGCTTCTCCCCCTCACTCTTCTTTGCCCCCTGCAGGTCCCACTGACGGTGGACATGAGTGTCCGAGGGATCCTGAATGTGCTCCCGACACTCTCCGAGAAGGACAACGGGGCCTTTGTGGACTGGGAAGGGAAAGTTCTTCCCTGGTGAGACGCTCCCCGGCTAGCAACAGGAGCCCTGGGCCAGGTCATTCCAGTGCCACACCGTCAGCCGTGCATGTGTCCTTAATAAACCCACTGTTCTAACGCAACAGCCCTGCCTGGGCCCTGCCTGGCCTGGCCTGGCAGCCACAGACTGGTTTTGTAGCAATTAGTCAGCCTGAAAGCTGGGCAAGTGCTAACCCACCTATGCCCAGCAGAGCAGAAAGGCTGGACTCCCAGCGCTGGGGCTGTGCCAGTGCCAGGACCGTGGCAAGTGAGATCAGGGCAGCTCAGCACCCAGAGGGCAGCAGGAGCCAGGTAGTCAGGAGGCTGGTTTCAAAGAGTCCAGGAGACATAGCGGGCTGCAGGGAGCCAGCGAATGGCGGGGGCAGGGCCAGGGATGCCTCTAGAGCAGAGGTGGGCAAACTACGGCCCGGGCCCGTGCGACCCTCTTGCCCGGCTCCTGGCCCAGGAGGCTAGCCCCCTGCCCCTCCCCTGCTGATCCCCCTCCCCCGCAGCCTCGTCTCACTGCACCGTCGGCGCAATGCTCTGGGCGGCCGGGCAGCACAGCTGCAGAGCTGCAGCCTGACCCGGTGCTCTCGGCGGTGCGGCTGTAGCGCCGCCAGCCACCAGTGCTCCAGGCAGCGCGGTAAGGGGGCAGGGGGCGGGGGGGTTGGATAGAGGGCGGGGAAGTTCGGGGTGGTGGTCAGGGGGCAAGGGTGTTGTCAGGGTTCCTTCCCCACTCTGAACTCTAGGGTACAGATGTGGGGACCCGCATGAAAGACCCCCTAAGCTTATTTCTTAGGGTAAAAATTCCCCAAGGTACAAACTTTTTGCCCTTGGAGGGTACGCTGCCACCACCAAGTGATTTAACAAAGAATCAGGGAAAGGACCACTTGGAGTTCCTATTCCCCCAAAATATTCCCCTAAGCCTTACACCCCCTTTCCTGGGGAGGCTTGAGAATAATATCCTAACCAATTGTTTACAAAGTTATCACAGACCCAAACCCCTGGGTCTTAGGATCATAGAGAAATCAGTCAGGCTCTTAAAAGAAACAGAACTTTATTAGAAAGAAAAAGGTAAAAGAAGCACCTCTGTGAAATTAGAATGGAAGATAATCTCACAGGCAGTCAGATTCAAAACACAGAGAATTCCTTTAGGCAAAACCTTAAATTACAAAAAGACACAAAAACAGGAATACACATTCCCTCCAGCACAGCGAATTTCACAAGCCAAAAACAAAAGAAAATCTAATGCATTTTTTAGCTCTGCTTACTAACTTTGTAGGAGTTGGATTGCTTGCTTTCTTGATCTGTCCCTGGGCAGAGGTATCACACAGACAGACAAAACCTTTCCCCCCAGATTTGAAAGTATCTTGTCCCCATTTTGGTCAGGTGCCAGCCAGGTTACTTGAGCTTCTTAACCCTTTACAGGAAAGAGGATTTTATAGTACTGTATCAGAGCTTCTTAACCCCTTCCCTTTATATTTATGACAGGTGTGGATAGGGGGCGGGGCAGTCAGAGGGCGGGGAACAGGGGGTTTGAATGGGGGCAGGGGTCCCGGGGGGGCAGTCAGGAAGGAGAGGGGGGGTTGGATGGGCCGGTGGCGGGGGGCAGTCAGGGGCAGGAGTTCCGGGGGCAGTCAGGGGACAGGGAAAAGGGGTGGTTGGATGGGGCAGGGATCCTGGGGGGGGTAGTCAGGAATGAGAGGAGGGATTGGATGGGGTGGCAGGGGGCAGTCAAGGGTGGGGTTCCGGGGTAGTCAGGGGACAGGGAGCAGGGAGGGTGGATGGGGCAGGGGTCCCGGGGGGCCATCAGGGGACAGGGAACAGGGGAGATTGGATGGGATAGGAGTCTCGGGTGGGCTATCGGGGGCGAGAAGTGGGGGGCTCAGATCCTAGCTGTTTGGGGAGGCACAGCCTCCCCTAACTGGCCCTCCATACAATTTTGGAAACCCGATGTGGCCCTCAGGCCAGAAAGTTTGCCTGCCCCTGCTCTAGAGAGCAAGCTGAGATATCAGCTGCTGCAGGGGACCGGGGCAGCTCATAGCGTATGGAGACCAGAGCCCCGGCTCCATACTACGGCAGAGCCACGGGGCTGGAGTGAGTGCGGGAGCTACAGGCAAGGCTGCTCTGGCTCTCTGAAGACCTTCCCATGAAGGAGGGGTTGGCGACGCTGGGAAGAACCATTCTCTGTCCTGTAACTTCTCTGCCCAGCGCCTCGCCCCTGACACCAGGCAGTGTCCATGCCAGGCAGCTCCTCGACCCCCCCACCACGGTGTAGCCTCTCTGGCTTCTGGGCTGGGAACTAGACACTGGCACTGGCTCTCCAAAGAACACCTCAAACTCTCCCCCGCCCTCTCTCAGCCACACATACAAAGGACACGGGGCCGGGCTGGGCCAGGCCAGCTTCCTGCACCAGATGCAGCTTCATCCCCAGGATCAGTGAGATGGGGGTGAAGCTCCAATAGCCGTTAGCCAATCTCCCAAAGACAAGGTGCGGCATGTGTCAGGGGTCTGACTTGGAACAATCGAAAGCTGCCAGCACAGCCCTTGACAGCAGCCACGCTGGAGCCATGCATGCAGCTATGCATTTCCCCATGTATGCTCACGGGAGGACGCTCCATGCTGGGCCGGGCCAGGGCTGACAGGAGAGAGTTGCGGGTGAGAGAGCTCATGCTGGCTGGGCTCTCTGCACAGGAGGTTCAAAGGAGCGGCTCTGCGGGGCCTCTTTTACCCTGACTCCTGGGCCAGCTGAGGGAGTGGGGATGTCAGTGAATGGGTCACTGGCTCCCAGCAGCTGATCGGGAGGGACCACGTTCTGCTGCTCAGTTTGGGCTGGTAGGCAGCTGGGACCCTCCCCTCCTGCTGGGCGCTCTGGCAGGTGGTGTCAGAGTGAGGGGCTCAGTGTCTCCAGCCAGGGGCGGGGGTTGGCTCCACTTTGCCCGTGCAGTTGAGTTTAGCTCTCAGGTGCGGTGAGGACCTGTATCTGTCAGTGGGTTTTGTTAGCTTCCCAGGCCAGCAGCCTGGAGCCTTCTCCTGTGAGGCAAAGGGAGTTGGAGCTGCCTGGCTGAATACAGAGGATCTCTCCAGCACCTTGGGCCAAGCAATTACTGAACCCCACACCAGGAACTGAATTTTCTAATCCTAGAATCATAGAATATCAGGGTTCGAAGGGACCTCAGGAGGTCATCTAGTCCAACCCCCTGCTCAAAGCAGGACCAATCCCCAATTAAATCATCCCAGCCAGGGCTTTGTCAAGCCTGACCTTAAAAACTTCTAAGGAAGGAGATTCTACCACCTCCCTAGGTAACGCATTCCACTGTTTCACCACCCTCCTAGTGAAAAAGGTTTTCCTAATATCCAACCTAAGCCTCCCCCACTGCAACTTGAGACCATTACTGCTTGTCCTGTCCTCTTCTACCACTGAGAATAGTCTAGAACCATCTTCTCTGGAACCACCTCTCAGGTAGTTGAAAGCAGCTATCAAATCCCCCCTCATTCTTCTCTTCTGCAGACTAAACAATCCCAGTTCCCTCAGCCTCTCCTCATAAGTCATGTGTTCCAGACCCCTAATCATTTTTGTTGCCCTCCGCTGGACTCTCTCCAATTTTTCCACATCCTTCTTGTAGTGTGGGGCCCAAAACTGGACACAGTACTCCAGATGAGGCCTCACCAATGTCGAATAGAGGGGAACGATCACGTCCCTCGATCTGCTGGCAATGCCCCTCCTTATACAGCCCAAAATGCCATTGGCCTTCTTGGCAACAAGGGCACACTGTTGACTCATATCCAGCTTCTCGTCCATTGTCACCCCTAGGTCCTTTTCCGCAGAACTGGTGCCTAGCCATTCGGTCCCTAGTCTGTAGCGGTGCATTGGATTCTTCCATCCTAAGTGCAGGACCCTGCACTTATCCTTATTGAACCTCATCAGATTTCTTTTGGCCAAATCCTCCAATTTGTCTAGGTCCCTCTGTATCCTATCCCTACCTGCCACCGTATCCACCACTCCTCCTAGTTTAGTATCATCCGCAAATTTGCTGAGGGTACAATCCACACCATCCTCCAGATCATTTATGAAGATATTGAACAAAACCGGCCCCAGGACCGACCCTTGGGGCACTCCATTTGACACCGGCTGCCATCTAGACATGGAGCCATTGATCACTACCCATTGAGCCCGACAATCTAGCCAACTTTCTACCCACCTTATAGTGCATTCATCCAGCCCATACTTCTTTAACTTGCTGACAAGAATACTGTGGGAGACCGTGTCAAAAGCTTTGCTAAAGTCAAGAAACAATACATCCACTGCTTTCCCTTCATCCACAGAACCAGTAATCTCATCATAGAAGGCGATTAGATTAGTCAGGCATGACCTTCCCTTGGTGAATCCATGCTGACTGTTCCTGATCACTTTCCTCTCGTATAAGTGCTTCAGGATTGATTCCCTGAGGACCTGCTACATGATTTTTCCGGGGACTGAGGTGATGCTGACTGGCCTGTAGTTCCCAGGATCCTCCTTCTTCCCTTTTTTAAAGATGGGCACTACATTAGCCTTTTTCCAGTCGTCCGGGACTTCCCCCGATCGCCATGAGTTTTCAAAGATAATGGCCAATGGCTCTGCAATCACATTCGCCAACTCCTTTAGCACTCTCAGATGCAACGCATCCGGCCCCATGGACTTGTGCTCGTCCAGCTTTTCTAAATAGTCCCGAACCACTTCTTTCTCCACAGAGGGCTGGCCACCTCCTCCCCATGCTGTGCTGCCCAGTGCAGTAGTCTGGGAGCTGACCTTGTTCGTGAAGGCCTCCAGCACCTTTATCACTGGCGGCCTGCCACACACTGGGGACTTTCAGGTTTTTAATTGCGTTTGTTGTGTTCTTCCAAGGATAAAAATGTAGATTTGTAGACTCTCCCCTTTGCTTCCTGTTTGCAGGGAGCAACCCAGCCCTCTGCGGCTGCCCTCCCCTCTTGGGGGAACAGCTCCAGCCCCAAAGATGGTTAGCCAAACCGCTTGTGATCAGGGCTTCCCCCCAGCCAGACACCTGGTGCCGTCACTGCCACCTGTGCAGAGCGCAGGCCGAGCGGGGGTCCATCGCTCCCACCTCTGGGAGGCGGCAAAGCAGTCACACGCACACACACACACACACACACGCTTTGCACGGCTGTGGATGAGGACTCGGGGACAGGGAGTTAGCAGGAGTCAAAGAGGGAGCGGACCTTTATATGGCCAACAAGGAAAGCCCAAGTTACAATAGTTAGTGTCCCGCCAATCCACTACAAGCTCTCTGGGTGCCCCCTCCCATCCCCTCTATTTCAGGGACTCCCTGCAACTCCCCCAATCTCCCCCCTGCCAAGGGCTCTGTGTACTTCCTCCTATTCTCCCCCATACCAGAGCCCCCTGTTCTCCCCCACCCCCATGCCAAGGGCTCTGCATGCACCCCTATAACCACTCCCCCATGCCCTCCATCCCCCTCTTGGCAGGGCCTCTGTGTGACCCTCCAGTCTCCGCCCCCCACCTCAGATTCTGTGTACGTCTGTCTCTGCTGCCCCCACTCTCCCCACCATGCCAGGGGCTCGATTCTGCCAATACACCAAGACACCCCAGTCATGCCAGGAGGGCTTAGGGTTGCCAACTTCCTAATTGCACAAAACCAAACACTCTAGCCCTGCCCCTTCCCCGGACCCTGCCCCCTGCTCACTACATTCCCCCTCCCTTGGTGGCTCACTCTCCCCCCACCCTCATTCACTTTCACTGGGCTGGGGCAGGGGTTGGGGTGCGGGAGAAGGTGAGGGCTCTAACTGGGGGTGCAGGCTTTGGGGTGGGGCCAGAAATGAGGGGTTCAGTGTGCTGGAGGGGGCTCTGGTCTGGGATAGGGAGTTGGGGTACAGGGGGGGATGAGGGCTCTGGCTGGGGTTGTGGGCTCAGGGGTGGGGCTTGGGATGAGGGGTTTGGGATGCAGGAGGGGGCTTCAGGCTGGGGGTGGGGCCAAGGGTTTCAGAGTATGTGTGTGGGGGTGCAGGTTGAGGAAGGGGGTGGGGGTGCAGGTGTGAGGGCTTGGGGGGGCAGGGATGAGGGGTTCAGGGTGTGAGAGGGGGCTCTGGGCTGGTTCAGGGGGTTGGAGTGCAGGGGGAGTGAGGGCTGTGGGCTGGGGGTGCGGGCTCTGGGGTGAGGCTGGGGATGAGGGGTTTGGAATGCAGGAGGGGGCTCTGGGTTTGGGGGGGCTTGGGACTGAGGCAGGGAATTGGGGCTTGGGGTTGAGGTGCAAGCTTACCTTGGGCGGCTCCCAGTCGGCCGTGCTGCAGGACTGAGGCCGGCTGTCTGCCTGTCCTGGCACCGCGCTGCGCTCTGGAAGCGGCCAGCAGCACGTCCAGGTCCTAGCTGAGGGGGCCAGGAGACTCTGCGAGCTGGTCTCGCTTGCAGGCGCCGCCCCCAGTTCCCATTGGTCAGGAACCGGCCAATGGGAGTGCAGAGCTGGTGCTCAGGGCAGGGGCAGTGCACAGAGCCCCATGGCCCCCCTGCCTAGGAGCCAAACCTGCTGGCCGCTTCCAGGGTGCAGCACAGTGCCAGGACAGGTAGAGATTAGCCTGCCTTAGCCCCGCAGCACTGTCAGCCGGACTTTTAACGGCCTGGTCGGTGAGCTGACTGGAGCCACCATGGTCCCTTTTCGACTTCGTGTTCCAGTCGAAAACCAGACACCTGGCAACCCTAGGAGGGCTGTGTGTCTCTTCCCACCCCAGGTACCTCCTCCTATTGAAGGGTGGGGTGGATGGCTGGTGCCCTCTATCCTCCACCTGGAGCAGGCTTTGCAGGTGCACGATGTGAGGCAGGAGGCAGGGATGAATGAACCTTTCATCTCTCTTTTCTCCCAGAAGGAAGAGCACTGACTTCTCTTCCCTCATGCAGGGTGCCAGGGTTACCCTCCGCTGGGCAGGGGAGCAGGGGCTGTCCTTATGCTGCAGGGTATAATGGTGCCATCAAGGGAGGCCAGCAGCTCCCTGTGTCCCCCACTCGATGTGCCATCTGGCCCCAGGACGACAGGCTCTGCCCATGGATGTCTAGAACATTCCCTGATGTTTGCAGCAGATCGATACGGCGTTCAAACGTGCTCCCGTGACAGGCAGACAGCGGGATGGGGAAATGCCGCTGGGCCAAGTGCACAGCCGGCATGAGCTCGGAGCGGAGACAGCAGCAGGAGTCCCGGCAGCTTTCTGCAGCCCCAGCAAGGGCTCCTGAGGGCCACAGGCTAAGCACTGGGATGGGTAGGGCCCAGTGTTCAAGCCCATCAGTTTTCTCTTGTGGGGTGAGAAGAAGGAGCTGCTGCTGCTGCTGGTGGTCTCTCCTGGAGGGTGTCTTCCCCATAGGTCTGCAGCTCTCCTTGCCCAGAAGAGTCTGTGTGTGTGAGATGCACCAGCCCACACCTCTTAGTCCGTCCAGCCAGACAAATAACGTCTCATAGAACCATAGAATATCAGGGTTGGAAGAGACCTCAGGAGGTATCTAGTCCAACCCCCTGGTCTCGGGGTAGGGGGTTAGGTTCTGCCTACACTTGTGACCTCTTTAGCACCTCCCCCTCCCCCAACGTGAGGGCATGGCCACTTCAGGGACCAGGAACATGACCCTGCCTAGTGCGGAAACAACTTCCATCCCTTTGTGAACTCAGGCTCTTTCTGTCCTGCCTGCGTGTCGTGGGCTCTCAGCTCCACACCTCAGTTCACTTCCCACACAAAGAGCCTTGTGGTGCCCCGGTGGGTCCCGGAGATGGGGAGCGAAGCCCACCCTTCTCTGCTCAGCTGTTATGCATGTTGGTGTGACAGATATGCCAATCCTTACTGAATTAAGCTCAAGTATCTTAGGAGGCCATTGTGTTAAAAATGCAAATGCTTCTGTATTATCATGGGCTGGGATGTATCTTTTGAGGAGACAGGACGAATGCAAACACTGGGAAATGGACGTACTACAAGGCCTCTTTTAAAACAATGGGCCAGACAAACAGAACTTTGGGGGGAGTTCCTAGGGAACACGTTGGGAGAGAAGAGATCTTCAACCACAGCCCTTGTGGGAGTTGGGATGATCTCTGGTGAGCACACATGTGGGCTCTTGTGTTGTTTTCCTTGTAATGCTTCACCTGAAGGATAAATGTGCTCGCTTAAGAAGCGCTGTGGGTAGCTTAACTGGGGCATTTACCTAGCTGGGAGATAGCAGAATGTAGGCAGGGAGCTGTGCAGCCGGGAAACACCCCGCTCAGAGGGGAGAAAGACGTGTCCCCACCCAAGTGTGGTGACGGCAAGGTGCCTGGAGTCTAGTGCGGGTGCCCCCTCTGGGGGAATACAGGTGCCCTGCACTGTGATAACATGGTGCCTTTTCAAACCATGGTGCGTTGAGCCTGCCCCATAGGCATCCCCATGGTCTGTCCAGAGTGATTTATTGTAGGTGGCCTGTGGGATAACTTACTTAGTGACAGGACTCTCTTCCCGTGGCAGACTGATCTGGTGCCCTGGAGAAATACTGCCTGCTGAGTCGGCTCCAGTGCTCCCCACTGCCAGCCCCTGGCTGCCCCCTGCCCCATCGCTGTTGCTCTCTGAACCCTTCAGAGACATCTGGCCTTGGGGAGCTCGGGCTCCCTCGTGCTCAGCTCTTCAGGCATTTAGAAACCTGGGGCCAAATCCCAAACCAGCGGAAGTGTTTCTAAAGCCGCAGAGTGCCCCCCAGGGACGCCACACCTCCGGCGCCCAGTAACTATCTCTCCACAGCAGAGGGGCTGTACAGGGGAATGGTAGGAATGTCTAGTTGGAAGCGGGTATCTAGCGGAGTGCCTCAAGGGTTGGTCCTGGGGCCTGTTTTCTTCAATATCTTCATTAATGATCTGGAGGATGGCGTGGAGTGCAGCCTCAGCAAGTTTGCAGATGACACTAAACTGGGAGGAGAGGTAGATACACTGGAGGGTAGTGATAGGATACAGAAGGCCCTAGACAAATTAGAGGATTGGGCCAAAAGAAATCTGATGAGGTTCAACAAGGACAAGTGCAGAGTCCTGCACTTAGGATGGAAGAATCCCCTGCACCGCTACAGACTAGGGACCGAATGGCTCGGCAGCAGTTCTGCAGAAAAGGACCTAGGGGTTACAGTGGACGAGAAGTTGGATATGAGTCAGCAGTGTGCCCTTGTTGCCAAGAAGGCCAATGGCATTTTGGGATGTATAAGTAGGGGCATTGCCAGCAGATCGAGGGACGTGATTGTTCCCCTCTATTCGACATTGGTGAGGCCTCATCTGGAGTACTGTGTCCAGTTTTAGGCCCCACACTACAAGAAGGATGTGGAAAAATTGGAAAGAGTCCAGCGGAGGGCAACAAAATGATTAGGGGACTGGAACACATGACTTACGAGGAGAGGCTGAGGGAACTGGGATTGTTTAGTCTGCAGAAGAGAAGAATGAGGGGGGATTTAATAGCTGCTTTCAACTACCTGAAAGGTGGATCCAAAGAGGATGGATCTAGACTATTCTCAGTGGTAGCGGATGACAGGACAAGGAGTAATGGTCTCAAGTTGCAGTGGGGGAGATTTAGGTTGGATATTAGGAAAACCTTTTTCACTAGGAGGGTGGTGAAACGCTGGAATGCGTTACCTAGGGAGGTGGTGGAATCTCCTTCCTTAGAAGTTTTTAAAGTCAGGCTTGACAAAGCCTTGGCTGGGATGATTTAGTTGGTGTTGGTCCTGCTTTGAGCAGGGGGTTGGACTAGATGGCCTCCTGAGGTCCCTTCCAACCCTGATATTCTATGATTCTATGAAGGTGGAACTAAGCACATGGCCCAAACCCATGGGACGCAGCCAGGGGCTCCCCACACAGCACCGGGCAGCAGGAAGGCCTGTTGGGAGAGGGGCACTCAAACCAAGATTCCTCCCCACCTCCAGCTCTGAAAAGAGCCGCATCCACCTGTAACCATAGCAACACCCCACGCAGCCATGGGGGCACCGAGGCAACCACAGGGACATGACTAGATGGGCTAGAGAGGCCACTGCTGTGGGCAGAATGTATGGGCTTCGTCCCTCCGAAAACAGCACGAGGCACAAGACCGAGACGCTGAACAGGGGGACGGGTGGGAAAGGGGAAGACGGACGTGCCGAGTGTGCTCTTCAGCAGTTACATCCGACTGACTGGGGGCGGCTCTGGGCCCCGAAGAGGGACACACCAATAACCACCCACCAAAGCCAGCCTGCTGCCCACGGAGAGCCAGGTGGGAGGATGGGAGCTGTGCTAGGGCCTGAGAAAACCATGAGCCCCCAAAGGGCTCCAGCATTTGGAAAAGGGAAGGAGAGAGAGACTCGGAGGGGTACCAGGCTGATAGAGCTGCAGAAAGAGCAGAAGAGAGCGCCAGGGAGTGGCACCTGAGAGGACCAGGGTGTGACTTGGAGCCGCTGAGTCCCAGAGTGGGGGAGGGAGGAGGACTGGGAAGGCAGGAGGGAGCTGGGAGGGGATTTTGTTTTAGCTGGCACCGGGTCACCTTCCTCAGCGAGTCACTGGGCACAGTTGTGCCTAGAGGCTGCGATTGGCCGGCTTTACAAACGAGCAGAAATAAAAGGGAGAAGGCAGGTGGGCAGGGCCACTGGGAAATGGTGGGTGTGGGGAGATGATTAGACAGGGGAGAGTGCCCATGCAGAGAGAGCTGGGACATGAAGAGAGGCGAGGCAGGGACAGCAAAGCTCATAGGCTCGGCCCAGGCTGGCCGGCTGGAGAAAGGCTGCTGGGAGATGTGACCAGAGCACTGCCGAACCTGAGGGGCAGGGTGACAAGCACCTGGGCTGGTGACTTGCAGCTGCATCGGGTATTTAGGGGAGCTGCAAGGTCCAGCCACATGGGACACAGGCTGGAGAGAGAAAGCTGCAGGTCAAAGCTGCCCTGCTCCTAGCGGGCACAGCAACGGATGGGAGCATCATTAACTGACAAGGAGCAGAAAGTGAGGAGAAGTGGGGGAGAAAAGGGTTTCTGCCTTGGCCTGGCTCAACGGATGGAAATGGGACCAGTGTAATCTCGCCCTGCTCAGATCCAGAAAGAATCTGCTGCAAAGATCCTTTTCCTAGCCCGGCGCTCTGAGACCGTCATCCCTCTCTTTGCACCCCTCCACGGCTCCCCCTCGGTCATGGCCTGTCCCCACCCGCCGTATCGTCTCTCCTTTGCCATCAAGCTGTCGTCGCTCCCCTCTGCTCAGCCCGTGCTGCCAGCCTCCCGGCCACTTCGTGAATTTTCACCTTCATGCTGCCTCTCGTGCTTGGGAAGAGCTCCCTGCAAACATCCGCACCGGTCCCTCCTTCCAATCCCTCCTTGAAACTCTCCTGTGCTGCGATGCCGCCAGGCACTGGACAAGGGCTAGGCTGCTGGTGAGCTGAGAGCCTGGCCTGTCATGCTGGCCAATAGCGAGTCATTGTTTCTAGTACGCCCCCCATCGGTCTGTCTGTACCCCCCCACCCACTGTCTCTTTTCTCACAGAGAGACTGGAAGCTCTTTGGGGTGTCTCTCTGTTTGGTGACTGTACAGCGCCCAGCAGAGCGGGGTCCTGGGCCAGGACTGGGGCTCGGAGGCGCTACACTGATACAAACAGTTCATGAGGGTCATTAATCCAAGAGAAAATGGGTAGCAAGCCGGTGGGGGGAGAATTGTGGCTACAGCGGGGGCAGGGAAGAAGGAGAAATGTCATAAGGACGCGTAGCGTGTCATGGGGTGGGAGCCGAGAGCTTTGCCAAGAGGCTGAGCGTGACCGAGCAGAGCAGGGGATGCGGGGGGTTACCCACGGCCAGGGAAGACAGACCATTAGCTCAGAAGGTGGCACAGGGATGCTGTTCAGGGGACCGGGTCTGCTGGAGCTTGCTGGCCAAGAGTCCCCTCACCAGGGCAGGCTCTTCCCTTCCCGGTCCAGGAACACCGCAGTGGTTGCCTGCGAAAGGCCGGCCAGCACGCTCAGGATGCCCTGCAAGCTGCACTCAACGGTCAGAGGGGCCTGTGGGTGACAACGGTCAATACCTGAGACATGAGGTTGGTGGGGCCTGAAGAGACATGTGTGGGGCCCGACCCTCAGTGCACCTCTGGGGGCCTCCCCCGTCCTGGGGCTGCTCTGCACCGGGGGCTGTTACAGCCACACTCCCCTTCCCTCAGCCACGTGTCCTGGGCCAGTTGTAGGGTGGAGGGGGTAGGAGCAGCTATGGTGGCTTTATCCCAAGGAGACCGCCCTGGGGCTGGGGATATTGGCACATGGCCACCCCATCAGAGGAAAGGATCTGGCCCTGTGTATCCCTCTTGTGCATGCCCCATGCTGTGCGTCTCAGCTTGCCCGGCCGTAACAGACTGCCACCCCCACCCAGATTCGCAGGTGCCCCGGCTGCTCCTCCCCAACAGGGCTTTTAGGTTGCTGCCACACCCCTGTGCTGCGCCATCATTCTAGAGCAGGCCCAGAAGCCAGGAGGGCCCAGGCTCAGCTGGGCCCAGCACCGGGTCAGACAGACAGGGCCAGACTCGTGTCTGGGGTAAGGGCATTGGACGTGGAGAGGCACAAGGGAGGAGTTTGATTTGATATACAAGAGCTGAACCATCATGGCCTCTGGAGCCTGGAGGCTGCCCCTCTTCACATGGGTAGGAGCTCGCTGGATTTCACTGGGGCGGCTCCCGGAGTAGAGCACTGCGCCCTGTGAGTATGGGGCACAGGACCTGCCATTGGCAAGGACTCTGGGGGAAAATGTGAGCAGGAGCCCCGTGTGCTCCTGGAATGGCCTGTGGGATGAAGGCAGGGGCGAGATTCCGGGGCTGGCCTGGAGGCAGGGCCGGATTTAGGGGCAGGCGATGCAGGCGACCGCCTGGAGTGCTGGGCTTGGGGGGGACACCAGGCTCGGGGTGCTGCTTTTGTTGTTAGCAAATGTATTGTCTTATCTGACAGGGATAACGCATGCCTGTACTCCTTTTCTTCATGCCTGCAAATCATGCATCAAAGTCATGAAATGGGCTCCCAATGCAACACAAAACTAGGTATTCAAATGTTTTACAAATGTGGGGAGGGGGAGAGCCGAGGATGCTCCTCGCCTGGGATGCCATTGGGTCACGGGTGTGAATGCGGCCCTACCACTGTCCAACATGGGACAGGGGGTTGGACTAGATGACCTTCTGGGGTCCCTTCCAACCCTGATATTCTATGATATTCTATGAACATAAACCACAGGGCCGTCCCTAGCCATTTTGGCACCCTACGCAGCCCCCATGTGGGGGGGCTGTGTGGGGCCCTAGTCCTCCATGAGGACGGGCTGGGGGGAAACCATCCTCCGACCCCAGCCTGCTCCGCACTGCTCCCCGGGCTCCCAGCCTTGGAGGGCAGGGGTGAACTGCCCCCCAGCACTCGCCGGTGGCGTGGCTGGGAGCTGGCTGCGCGGAGCAGGCTGGGGCCGGGTTGCGGCACTTACCGCTGCCGGTGAGTGCAGGGCAGGCCCTATCTCTGCCGCAGTCCTCAGGGGAGTGGGGGCGGGGGCTTTGGGGAAGGGGCGGAGTGGGCGGAGGGCTGGGGCGGAGCAGGGGCGGGAAGAGGTGGGGTGGAGGAGGAGCAGGGGCGGGGGCCATGGGGAAGAGCCGGAGCAGGGGCTGGAGCAGCACGCAGCTGTGCAGGGCACCAGGAAACGTGGTGCCCCAAATTTCCTGGTGCCCAATTGCATATGGGTGGGGACGGCCCTGCTAAGCCGAGTTCAGGGCGGGGACGAGGCACACAGAGAGACCGGCCCGCTTAGTTTTATGACAAACATGCTAGAAGCTTTGTGCCAAAGTCTGGAAATGGATTGACTGGCGTACACAAGAGAAAAAGAATTCAGCACAACACAAAGCATTCTGAAAGGAAAATGCAGCGGTTACGGAAACCCGGCCAAATTGAGACTGGCTGTGGCTCTCCCTGCTGGCAGCAGGGAGCTGCAGGGGAGGGGGTCCCCTCTTCCCCCCAGCAGCACACCCACCTGGCACCCTCACTGCACCTGCTCCTAGGGGCCCGGCCCCTCTCAGGTCCAGGAAGCCCCCTTGCCTCCCCTGTGGTGAGTGCCCGGGGGATGCCATCACACACGGCCTCCGCCCCTGCTGCCGCTCACTGTATCCTCACGGGGGCAGGAGTCGTGGCTGCGGGGGCCACGGATCCCATGGCCGGACACTCACCAAGCCCCAGCAGCTGCTTAGGTGAGGTCCAGACTCCGTCTCCCAGAAGCCCCTCGGCGTCGCCTCCTGGGGGGTGCCCGGGGAGGGGCGGGCTGCCAACCCTGCGTGCGCTTCCCCAGATGCAGCAGCCACCTCAGCCTGCCGCTGGCGCCGCTCGTGCCCTGTAGGCAGCAGCGGCTGCTGGCTGCGGCGAGGGAGCGCAGCGCCGAGTGGCAGGGCAGCCGCCCGCCTGAGGCAGGGATGCTCCGGGGCCAGGGGGAGGCCACGGGGGGTGCAGGCAGGGCCAGGGGAGACACCTGAGTCTGAACATTGGTGGAGCTGGGCCCCTGAACATTCCTGGAGCCTGGGCACCACGGGCCCAGACGACTCGCCGCCCCGGCAACAGAACACATCAGAATGCATTCAGTTACAGAGCACTGTCCAGCCACACAGCTCGGTCCCCAGCCAAGCCGCTTCCCCTCTGCGTACCATCCACTTCCTCCTTACTGTAGGGTAGTCCCTGGGGAAAACCGAACACACGAAAGACACACAGAATTGAAAGGAAGTAGCAGTTTGAAGGTCTTGTGCCTAATGACCTTCAGCTAAGTAACCAGTACCACCTGGAAGTTTCCTCTCCGCAAAGCGCGAGTGGCACAGCTGGTTTCTGACTTTTCAAAAAAAGATATAAAGAGAAGAAAGTGTTGCAAAAAGGACCCTGAATTTCCCTAGGTTGTTGCAAAAGCAAAGTACAACAGACCCTTTTTTTTTGGCAATATGCAAACATTTCATTATTTTAAAGCATTGTCTTCAGCGCCCCTAGTTCCAAACACCACCTGCTTTCTTTGCTTTCGAATTCCTCCATTCAGATGGGCTGTGCGGGCAGCTCAGCTTTCCCAAGAGGTTGGCAGCCTCACCAGTTGCAGCCTCCTATTAAAGCTGCACCATTGGTATAGCCATGTAGGTCCCAGGATATTAGAGAGACAAGGTGGGGGAGGGTTTGCATGATTGCTGACCCACATGCATCACGAGCACTGCACCGTCTGGAAACTTCCTGCTTCTGGTGACTTTCCTACCGCTCAGCTTGCATCAGGAGCATCTTTCCTTGTGACGTTTACCCCTTCATCCCGGTGCTAAAGCACATGCAGAAAGCTGCCAGCAGAGCTCATAACAAAACTTTGCATTTACATAGAATTTTCATTCCCTAGATCTCCAAGTGCTTTACCAAGAGGGGGAATCACTGCAAAAAATGGTTAAAAGACTTTAAAGTTGCAAACTCCAGCACTTAAAAGCAAGGAAATGCCAGAATTAAGGTTATCTGTGCAACCTTAATTTGGTCCCCTTGTGACTATGCATTATGATATCTTTATTATGACTGCTGGACTTGCCCAATCGTTCTGTGGGGTTGGGATGGAGCATGCTCAGTTGAGGGGGCGTGTGTCTGTCTTAAGATTCCTTCCTCTCACTGCTTAACACAGTTAAAATCTCCATGGTGACCTTTAAACCGCATTGTCTTCAAAATCACTTCTAATAAAGAGAAAAACACAATTGGGGGCGTATTTTTTAGACCTAAGCTCTCTTTAATATTAATCTACTTGTAATATAATATAAGGCCTAAGAGAGATGAAGGCAGTTATGGACTGATCCTGCAAACACTTACGCACTGGGGTAACTTTACTCCTAGGAGAAATTGCTTTGACTCAGTGGGTCTCCTCGTGGGTATATTCCCAGGATCAGGCCCTTACGTTCTAAAAAATCTTCTCTTAACATGATATATCTCATGTGTACAAATATTTGCAGGATCAGGGCCATAGTAAATACAGAAGAAATTTGATTGTTTGCTTTTCTCTCTGTCCAAAACCAGGAATGTCTAATTCCTTATTTAGGTTTTACAAAATGTGTAAAGCTAATCAACTTCCCCTTGTTTCAAACTATGAGCACTATTCCCTGCGCTTTCAGTATAGGGATAAAATTCTATTCCCATCAATCAAGAACTGGCAACAGAGCGATTTTTCCCCCCCAGGAAAATGTTTTCCCAAATGAAACCCCCCTTCCTACTGTAGGTTTATGTTTTGTAATCAGTCCACAAAGTACCCATTACATGTGTCAATGAAGCCAGGTCTGCACCAATAGGACATGAATGTTTTCACTCACTGTGCCTAAAAATACAATTTCCCTGTTCAGAAAATCCCACCAGCTTTTGTATTTACATTCTTGATAGTAATACTGAATCTACAGTAGTTACAGCTATTAAGTTACTTCCTACCCATGTGGAGAGCAGATTAACTGGATCTTTAGCCATTTAGGAAAGAGAACCCCAATTAATCCTTTAACTTGCATGGCAATTCGCTATTTATTGTTGAGGCTTGAAGGAGAAGCAGATAAAGACACACCTGGCAGGGTTGTTAGTACAGTATTGTTCTGGCCAACAGTGACTGGCAGATACATGTGCCTGTGGGTAGAAATGACACTAAAGTTTGGGGGAAGGGAGCAGGGAGCCCAGGGGTCTGTGAAATGGATGTGTGTAAAACAAGGGAACCTGGATACCTCAAATGCAATTCATTTCGTCAGCCAGAAGAAATGTAACGAGCCCTCATTACCTACCTTTTAGAAAGCAAGACACTTGGACTGCTTCACTCTAGGATAAATAGGAGTTGATTTGCCTGTGAGAGAAAACGTTCCTCCCTCTAACAACGTGTTCACTCCTGTGCTGCTCTGGCCTGACTGGAAGATACCGGAAAGTCCAGACGAAATCAACCCGGACAGTGCAGTTTAGCTGCAGCCACTAGGGGAAATACACAAAGGGCGAGTAGGGGGGAGCTTGGGGGCCTAATTCCTGAGCTCACGCCGACAGAGCAGGGCCTGTGACAGCTGAGGGAGCATGGCAGGGCTCAGCCTCCGCCGTGTTCTGCTGACCGGATCCAATCGGGGAATTGGGCTGGAGCTGGTGAAGCAGCTGCTGGGGAAATCAAACCCACCACAGTGGGTCTTTGCCACCTGCCAGGACCCAGAGGGAGCACGAGGACAGGTCAGGAATTACCATAACACAGGGGTCGGCAACCTTTCAGAAGTGGGGTGCCGAGTCTTCGTTTATTCACTCTAATTTAAGGTTTCGCGTGCCAGTCATGCATGTTAACGTTTTTAGAAGGTCTCTTTCTATAAGTCTATAATATATAACTAAACTATTGTTGAATGTCAAGTAAATAAAGTTTTTAAAATGTTTAAGAAGCTTCATTTAGCATTAAATTAAAATGCAGAGCCCCCCGGTCCTGTGGCCAGGACCCGGGCAGGGTGAGTGCCACTGGAAATCGGCACACGGGCCATAGGTTGCCTACCCCTGCCAGAACATCTGGCTTTGTTATTGGCACTGCTCCAACACTGTGCACGTGCGGCTACCTAACCAGAGCCAGTCTCCTCGGAGCGCTGCCGCTGGGCTTGCATTCGTGTTCATACGGAAAGCTGGAGAGGCTGCTTAGCTGGCCTGCGTCCCTAGAATGAACTGCTGCTTTCTGATAGTAAAGGTCCTTGCAGCCATGTCTGGGTCAGCACAGAGCAATGCACCGATCTCTCTGCCAGCCTCTGCTGAGCTACAGACCAGCTGGGGCCACTGAGAGAGGCCTGAGCAAAAACCCTGCATCTAACCACTCTCCCGAAACTCACCCTGCAGGCAAGAGACTTGCCATTGGCCTCTAGCTACACAATGCACTGAGCCAGGCTGGCCTTTGCAGCTGTGCAACGTGAGGGTCAAAGGCAACCAGCCTGCTTACGGAGAGCACACCCACCCGTGCAAGGCCGTGGAGAAGCTGGCCCAGTGAGCTTTGGGTAGCAGCTGTGGCTAATTGTGTTGAAAGTCAAGTGCTCCCAAGTTAGGAAGTGCCGGAATGATGGGTGCCCGTGCAGCCTTAACTTGGCCCCCTTGCACAGGCATTACAGTACTGTGTTTAATTACATTAGTGCAGACTCCCTCTTTGCACAGGACCCCTCCATGTTCGGGAGGCACCTGCTCTAGGGCTGGAGCAGGGCGATGTAGTACTGGCAGGCAGGGCTCGGCCTCCCCCCTCGAGTAAGGGGGAAGAACCACCCATCACAAGCTACAATTGATTTCTAGGGACAGCAACGGAAAAAAGAGGAACGTGGTGAGGTCAGAGGTAAAGCATCAGGGATCAGAGTTGGACACTGAGCCCAGAACCCCGGACGGCACCCACCGCTCCTCAAAGGTGTCCAGGGAGTTAGTGGACACGGCCCAGCAGAACTCTGCCCGGAGACGGGAGCACAAGGGACTAGAAATGGTCCCCACAGTCAAAAAGCCCCCCCCCCCCCCATCCAGCTTCCTCCCTGGAGCGCTGGATGGCCGTCTTGCCCAGTGCCTCAAGGAAGCTGACAAGGCGGTCCTGAGACTTCGCGGGCCACGGATGGGGGGTGCATAGATCAGGAGCTGGGGGGAGCCACAGCCTGAGTGAGAGGCCTTGGAGGAGCCGGAAGGGGGCTGCAACCTGACGCACCTTCGTACATGTGCACCAGGGCATTGGCAGCGGGTGTAATAGGCAAGGCTGAGCCTTCCCTGGTGTACCCGCCACCGGACAGCTGGGCCGTGGTGGCCCCGCCCCTTCCGCTCCCTGCTCCGCCCCTTCCCCAAGGACCCCAACCAATGCCTGCTGCTGTTGGCTGGTGAGTTTCTCCTCTCCTCCACTGCACCCCCCATCTCCAGAGGTGCTCACCGCATCCCGCCTCATCCCACCTCCTGTGGGGGCAGGCAAGCAAGGAGGGATGTGGCAGGGAGAGGTCTGGGAGGAGGCGGCTGGCTCCTGAAAATGAGAACAGGCATTTATGGCACTGTTGTAGCTGGCATCACAAGATATTTAAGTTCCAGATGAGCTAAAGATTCATATGTCCCTTCATGCTTGAACCACCATCCCAGAGGACATGTTTCCATGTTGATGACGCTCGTTTAAAATAAATAATGCTTTAATTAAATTTGTGACTGAACTCCTTGGGGAGAATCCTATGTCTCCTGCTCTGTTTTACCCACATTCTGCTATATATTTTATGTTATGGGAGTCTCGGATGATGACCCAGCATGTTGTTCATTTTAAGAACAAGTTCACTACATATTTGACAAAATGCAAAGAAGATACCAATGTGAGATTTTAAAAGATAGCTACAGCACTTAACCCAAGGTTTAAGAATCTGAAGTGCCTTCAAAATCTGGAAGGGATGAGATTTGGAGCATGCTTTCAGAAGTCTTAAAAGAGCAACACTCCAATGTGGAAACTACAGAACCGAAACCACCAAAAAAGAAAATCAACCTTCTGCTGGTGGCATCCGACTCAGATGATGAACAGGAATGTGCGTCGGTCCGCTCTGCTTTGGATTGTTATCGAGCAGAACCCATCAGCATGGACACAGGTACTCTGGAACGATGGTTAAAGCATGAAGGGACATATGAATCTTAAATCTCTTGTGATGCTGGCTACAACAGTGCAATGTGAATGCCTGTTCTCACTTTCAGGTGACAATGTAAACAAGAAACAGGCAGCAGTATCTCCCATAAATGTAAACAAACTTGTTTGCCTTAGTGATTGGCTGAACAAGAAGTAGGACTGAGAGGACTTGTAGGCTCTAAAGTTTTGCACTGTTTTATTTTTGAATGAGTTATTTTTGTACATAATTCGACATCTATAAGTTCAACTTTCATGATAAAGAGATTGCACTACAGTACTTGTATTAGGTGAACTGAAAAATACTATTTCTTTTGTTTTTTACAGTGCAAATATTTGTAATCATAAATAAATATAAAGTGAGCACTGTGCACTTTATAGTCTGTGTTGTAATTGAAATCAGTATTTGAAAATGTAGAAAACATCCAAAATGTTTAAATAAATGGTATTCTATTAATGTTTAACAGTGCTATTAATTGCACAAATATTTGCGATTCATTTTTTTAATCACGATTAATTGCGATCAATTTTTTTAATCGCTTGACAGCCTGAATTTAAATTAAATACAGGTTCAATTTTTAAAAATAAACCTATTGTAAATTTAAGGCCTAAATTTATTATAATCAGTTAAAATCATTGAAATTAAATAGAAAAAATAATATTCACCAGTCCTGCTTTCCTTCCAAGATTTAAAGCAAGTCAAACTGCTGAACTGGGGAAGTCACTGTCTAGGCACCTGGAACCAGAGTTTGCTTTAGTGGATCACCTGACGATGACCTGTTCTGTTCATTCCTTCTGGGGCACCTGGCATTGGCCACTGTCAGAAGACAGGATACTGAGCTAGATGGACCTTCGGCCATTCTGGGTCAGACCATTCTTATGTTCTTATGAAATGGTAACCCGGCTTTTGACAGCAGTAGCCTCTTCAGCCGGTGCAAAGAATATCTTCTTCATATCAGTTATTTAATTCCTGTGATAAACTCAGGACAGACAGCTGCAAGAGGATGGGGGGGGGGGGGGGGAAACAGTCCCAGAAGTTAAAAGGTCCTCCTCCCTATCAACTGAGGAGGGGTGACTATAGGTCAATCAGGTTCAGCTGTGAAGAGGGTTATCAGAGATCAATTAGGATCAGCTGAGAAGGAGTTACCTGAGGTCAATTAGGATCAAATGATGCCAACTAAGGCCTGCCTGAGACCTTTTTAAACCCTCCCCTGTTGGGAGAAGGAGAGAGAGAGAAGGAGCCAAGCTGCCAGCAGGCGAGGAGCAGCAAGACAGCGAGCCTCAGAGGCTGCATTCCCTCCCTTAAGGGAGAAAACAAGCCCAAGAGACTGGCTGAGAGAAGGACGGACTGTCCCTGTGCAGCCAAGAGGAACTGTTTTCCCCAAGCCTGTCTCACCAAGGGTAAAAACAGCTGAGACTGGCTTACCACACGTCGTGTCAAGAGTGGGCTGTGTGAGTGAGACTTTGTGGCGAACCATCTCAGGGCAGGGTAAATCACCCCCAACAACAACAAAAAAGAAATAGAGGATTTAGTGAAGGCGTTGGTGCAGGCCACCGCAGCCCAAGAAGAGGCTACCAGGGTTCAGATGGCTACCCAGCAGGAGTCAGTGTGAATACAGCAGGAGATGAATCAATTACTGATGAGCCAGGTGGCCCAGGATCGAGCCACCCTGCGTGAGGTTATGAACCAGCTAAAGGCCCTGACCACCCTGACACACGGCCCCCATAGGACCCGGCCCCTGCAGGCAAGCAGCTACTTACAGAAGATGACGATGGACAACGACGTAGAGGCATATCTCCTCACGTTTGAGAGAACAGCCCCGCGAGAGGCCTGGCCCCAAGACCAGCGGGCCAGTATCCTTGCTCCTTTTCTGTGTGGGGAGGCACAGAAGGCATATTTTGACATAACAGAAGCAGCTACCACCCCAGCTGAAGGTGGAGATCTTGGCGAGGTCTGGCGTGACGACAGCTCGTTATCCCTAGCCTGATTCTTGCTTGCATATTTATACCTGCCTCTGGAAATTTCCACTGCATGCATCCGATGAAGTGGGTATTCACCCACGAAAGCTTATGCTCTAATACGTCTGTTAGTCTATAAGGTGCCACAGGACTCTTTGCCTGTTTTACCCAAGCCCATCTCACCAAGACTAAAAAGAACTGAGGTTGCTGGGACCGAGAAGGTGCCTTTGCCACATTCCTTAAAGTTCAATGAAAAGTTCTTTCTAAGTTCAGAAGCAACTTGGGAGCTGGAAAAACTAAAGCTTGTTTTCCTCTTCCGGGTTTGAGAGGATGAGATCTGCTAGTCCTAAAATCTTGTGGAACATGGTACGAGAAACCATCAGTTCAGATCACTAACTACAGATACTTCCTTTGTTTTAATAAATCAGTTTTAAATGTAAAACTTTTGATAAATGATTTTTCTTATGTATCCAGCACATTTAAAGTGGTTTTATTTTAACGAATACCAAAAAATGCTGGTTTTGCACATTTTACATTCACTTGAACTGCCATCCAAATAGAGTGTGACACAAATCACAAGTAAAAACTTACCCATCTAGTAAGTAAGAAATGTATCACTTACCATTTTCTAACTGGGACGGTCCTCAACATGCCAGCATAGCCTAACTTTGGAGTGCATGACTTTGCAGTCATAATGTTCTTTCAGCATAGAGCTTTTTGTGTGTGACTGAAGATGGGGTGGCTGTGGGAATCTCCCTGTTCTCTGGATCTGTCCCAGTGTCTAGCGGCCTGAGCCAACTCCCATTAAAGTCAACAGAGAGACTCCCATGGACTTCAGTGGGAGTTTGCTCAAGCTTCATTTTGCACGTGATTGTAAATATTGCTCTTGTGACCGAACCCCTAACTCCGGGACTGACTCCCTGCCTGTCTCACCCAGCCTGTCCAAGCTGGTGTGACAATGAAGCAAATATGGAAAGTAAGTGTATTTGTTTGTTCGTGCACATGTGCGAGAACAGTCTCTCATGGACACAGATATGCTACAGAGCAGTGGGGGAGGGTCTAGGTTGGATATTAGGAAACACTATTTCACTAGGAGTGTGGGGAAGCACTAGAATGGGTTCCCTAGGGAGGTGGTGGAATCTCCTTCCTTTGAGGTTTTTAAGTCCTGGCTTGACAAAGCCCTGGCTGGAATGATTTAGTTGGGGTTGGTCCTGCTTTGAGCAGCGGGTTGGACTAGATGACCTCCTGAGTCCCTTCCAACCCTGATCTTCTATGATTCGCTTCTCCTCGCCCTGAAATCAGTTGGAGCAGTTGGGCAGCACTGCACTACTCTATGGAGACAGACTCTGGCCCTCAGTTTGTATGTGGCGTTGGGGCTGTAGCCCGGCCCTTACCTCTGCCTTCTGCTGCAGCTTTCCATTGTTCTCCGTGTTTCTCTTTTTTAGGAGCTGCAGAATCTGGTTTCCAAATATCCGAACCTGGTGATGGTGAAGCTAGGTACATGCTCTGCCTCTGAACGATTCCCTGCAAGTCTGGGCGCTCCAGCTGTGGGACTGGCTGTTCCCCTCCTTTCTATCCCTCTTCTGGGCCTGTGCACTAGACTCCCTGAAAGCAGTGCCCATGTTCAGCTGCCAACCCCCAAAGCCACCTCTGTGCTTCTCAGCTCTCTGTGCACTGCTGCAAAGTCAGCTTTGCCCAGCTTCCTGAAACCCATCTGCCACTCAGGTCCAGGATCTCGTCAGCCACCCTGGAATCTGCATGGGTCATATAAAAAGCTCAGGTTCTTTGGGAAGCGACACGAGCTTTTCCCGCGGGGTGGCTTGGGGTTTCAGGAGGGGAGGCATGGCGTAGCTGGGGGGCTGTGGCCGGCACGGGCCTCTTCCGGCCATGGGAGGGCAGAGCAGGGCTCAGGGCTCCAGCCTGCAGCAGAGGGACTCAGGGTTTCTCCAGGAATGGTGGGGCTCCATCCACAGAGGGAGGGGGGCTCAGGACTTCTCCAGGAGGGGGGGGCGAGCAGAAGGAGTGAGGCCAGGGGGACTACTCTTCCCAAAGGGGGGCTCCACCCGCCGCCCATGGCTGTGCCGCTGTGGCATTCAGTGAGGACGTTGCTGCCCCGCTGGGAGAGCGTCTCCCGTCAGCGTGGTTACTCCACCTCCGCGAGCGGCCGTGCTGTGTCCGTGGGAGACACCCTGCCCACGGAGCGCTGTCCACAGCAGAGGCTAGGCCGGTAGGACTGAGGCGCACAGGGCGGTGGCTGAGCAGCGTGGTCACCCCGATTGTGAGGTCATAGTGCAGACCTGGCCTGAGGCGCCGTGCATTTACACCAGGAGGCACCCAGGGGATCCCAGATCCGGGTGTAGTGACGCCTGCACAGTGCTGGTTTTATGGCCCTCAGAGCGCTCATTGGTACCAGACAGGCTGTGGCATGCCAGCCTATGCCCTGCATTTATTTCTCCTGGCAGCAGAGCACCATCTGGTGCCTGCAAGGAGGTGGCAAGGATAGTGTGTCTGTGAGGTAGAGCCCAAGGTCACTGCCAGGTGCTGGGTTTATCTAGGACCCAGACTTGTTTCTTGGCATCCTTCCCCTCATCTTCTCCTTCTGCTCTCCTTCTCTGGCGTCCTGCCAGCCTTCCCAGCCCCGTTCACGGCTGGGAGAGATCTTGCTTCCAGAAAGGCTAAGTGCAGAAATGGTGAAACGAAGAGCCGGTGCTGCTCTGGTGCTTTACTAGCTGGGTACGTCTAACCCTCCCGCTCCGTCGTGGCACCTCTGGGGATCTGCACAGATTGGAACTGCCCCCTGGCTATTTCTCCAGCACGGGACGCATGAGGGTAACTGCAGAGAGAAGGGACAGGGTCTCTCCCACACCAACGTGATGTGGAATCCTTGCTGCCTGTGTCGAAGCTCCCAGCCCCGCTCCTCAGGTTCAGAGCCCCAGCTCCCATCTGAGCCACGAATTCAGAGCACTGTCTGCACAGCTGGTTTGGGAACGCTGGCACGAGACCAGCCAGCCCCAGTCTGTCGATCCAGGCTCACTGCTGCAGACTGCGTGGACAGACACTCAGGGTCTCTCCGGAGATGCTTGTCTGAGCAGCCGTTGCTTGAGGACCAAAGTGCCTCTCGCAAGATAGTGAGGTGAACACTCTGGAGTGCAATTGCACCCCCGAGGATCTCAGAGCCTGTAACATAAGGAAGGGGCTGTTTGTAGCCCTAACCTCACAGCCCCTCCACCCTCTTCACAGATGCCATGAATCCAGTGAGCATCAAGGAAGCAGCCTGGAGGGTTGAGGAGAGCTGGACGGCTTGGGCCTGAACCTGGTAATAACGCTGGCATTTTCTGCAACCTGTCTCTGGCAATGGTGGATTCCGAAGAGATGCTGGGTGCCTACAAGACCAACGTGGTTGGCCCAATGTTGGTGGGCCAGGTAAGGCTGCAGTGGCCGGGATGCTGCTGCACTTCCAGGGAGCGGGCGTAAGGAGGGAGTCATCTGGGGTGGACAGGAGGGTCTGGAAGAAGGGGAGGGCTGAGCTGAGCTTCTGGCTGGAGATATCAGCCGTGTCCGTGGGATCTGGAGACGGGTGGTCCCCGCCCCGAATGCACCTGGGGGCATTAACAGAGCAGGGGGTCAGGGGGCATTAACAGAGCAGAGGGCAGGCCCCTGGGACAGGGGGAAAGCTGGGTGCTCATGCTCTCCACAAAGGCAGAGATGCAGGGAGGCGGCTCCTGAGGGGAGCCTGGAGTTGGAGGGAGACTCAGGAGCTGCTGAGGGATGGCACCTGCCTGAGCCCTGGGAAGGCAGAGACGGTGCCAGCCCTAGACTGTGTGGGGAGGGAGGCTAGGGTGACCCGATATTTGGGGCTTTTTCTTATATTGGTGCCAATTACCTGCCACCCCATCCCAATTTCACCCTTACTGTCTGGTCAAGTGACGCCCAGGTGCCTGAGGAAGGAGGGGAGGTCGCTGGCTTCTAGCTAAGGCTTCGCTGCGGTGGGGGGGTGGCCAGCTGAGCTCCCTTTGGGCAGAAGATTTAGTGGTCTCTGGATTTCTGTTGCACTTGATAAAAGACTCGGCGGCCCGGAAGGAGTCAGACATTTGAATGTGGCTGGGCCCAAGGATCAGGTCACGTGTCTGGCTGGACCGGGCCGAAGAACACACGAGGGAAACTGAGGCAAGGGGCCGCAGCAGCCCCCTGGCGAGTGCCGGAGCGGCCGCTGGCGGCAGCAGGGCTCTCGGCCTGGCTCGGCCGCTCCGGGGTGCGGCGCCGGGCAGGGCGGAGCCGCCGGGAGCCCCGGGCCCACGGCCGCTGCTCGGGGCCCCGCGGAGCCAGCGGCAAGGCCCGGCCCCAGGCCCCGGCGAGACGAGCCCGGCCGCCCGCTGAGAACGGCCCGGCCCGGCCCGCCGGCGGCGGACAGGTCTGAGCGGCCGCCCGCAGGGACCGGGGCCCAGGCCGGGGAGCGGGAGCGGGGCGAGCCGGGAGCCCCCGGGCCCATAGCGGAGTCCCCCGGCTCTCGGCCCGGCCTGGGGGCGGGGTGCTGGGAGTTGTAGTTCGCCGGCCAGGGCGCTCCGCCTGGGCCCTTGGGCCTGCTCCGCCACCGGCACTACAAGTCCCAGCATGCCCCGCGCCCGCCGGCCAGGAGCCTGGAGTGGGAGCGGACCCCAGGAAAGGAGGCGGGGCGGGGTCCGTGGCCCCCCGGCCCGCAGGGGGCGATGGCAGCGGGGCCGGTCAGTGCTGGCGGCTGTGCCCGGCCAGGGGGAATGGTCCCGCCCCGCCCCGCCCCGCCCCTCGCACCGCGCGGAGTGGAGGGGGCACTTGTGGGGCGAGTCAGGGAGCGACGGGGGAGCTGGCGGTGACTCGGGGGGTAGGAGAAGTGGGGTGGGGCGGGGCACAGGGAGGGGAGAGTCTGGGCTGAAGGGGGCGGAGGGAGTCTGGGCAGAGGGAGGGGGAGAGAGGGGGGGAGGGGGGGAGAGAGTCGGGGAGAGAGGGGGGGAGGGGGGAGAGAGTCTGGGCGGAGGGAGGGCGAGGGGGGAGAGAGTCTGGGTGGAGAGAGGGCGAGGGGGGAGAGAGTCTGGGCTGAAGGGGGCAGGGAGGGAGGGCGAGAGGGGGAGAGTCTGGGCTGAAGGGGGCAGAGTGGGAGGGAGGGACGGGGGAAGAGTCTGGGCTGAAGGGGGCAGGGAGAGAGGGAAGGAAGGGGGAGAGTCTGGGCTGAAGGGGGCAGGGAGGGCGAGAAGGGGAGAGAGTCTGGGCGGAGGGAGGGAGGGCGAGAAGGGGAGAGAGTCTGGGCTGAAGGGGGCAGGGAGGGAGAGAGGGGCAGAGAGTCTGGGCTGAAGGGGGCAGGGAGGGCGAGAGGGCGAGAGAGTCTGGGCGGAGGGAGGGCGAGAGAGTCTGGGCGGAGGGAGGGAGGGCGAGAAGGGGAGAGAGTCTGGGCTGAAGGGGGCAGGGAGGGAGAGAGGGGGAGAGAGTCTGGGCTGAAGGGGGCAGGGAGGGGGGGGGTGTGGTTGAAGGTGGGGGTGGGCAGTAGCAGGGCAGGGCTACAGAGGAGAGCCCTTTGTGAAGGTGGGGGTTAATTAGGGGGGGTCGGGGAGCCCAGGTGTGAAGGTTGGGGTCGGGGCTTGGTTTGAGGCTGGATTGTGGTAGCCTTGGTGGTAAAGTCTGTGTGTCCCTCCGTGGCCCTTTCTCCCAGCAAAAGACGGGCACCAGCAGTTTTCCTCCCCACACTCCACCCCAGTCACTGTACTGGCTCGCCTGCCTCACCACCCTTTGTCTTCAGACACCACCGGTGTGGTGCTCTGCTCTGTTCAGTGTTGATACCAGTCGGCTGCGTGCGTGTTCCCTCCGTGTGCTGCCCTGGCTCTGCAGATCGCTGACCCAGCAGACCCCGAGAGAGCCCCCAATGACCACCGACTCTGATAAGGTACGAAGGCACCGGCCAGGTTTATTGTTAAACAAAGCACAGTAATAGTTTCCAGCAGACTCTACAGGACATACTACGAATATGTGCCACCTGACAATGGACACAGCTCAGATAGTAGCAGGATACTCCACTGTCCCCTAGGCTGGACAAAGACTCCCACTCAGGGATGCATCCTTATACATAGGTCCAAACAAATTACACATCGCTCCTGACGCATCGAGGTACAACCCCTCTGCGTGTTGGGGTGCTGCCTCTCTCCTGGTACATGTTGGTTCGAACCAACAAGTCTGCCTCTGGCTCACAGCTTAGCTTTGCTTTATGTTAGCGAAGTCTTGACCATTCCTTTGGTTCAGGCCTCTGATACCAAGGGTTTATGTTTCAGGGCCTCATCTTACTACATCCCTCATGGCTACAAAGGGAGAAATAGGCTAAAAACTAATATTTTAAAAAGTTTTGTAAACATTATTATGTCAAAGTAGAAAATCCAGCTTTCAAAAGATGTATTTATGAAACATAACTTTGGGTGGAGGAAGTGGTGGTGGGGAGATGCAGGTGCAACTCCAGTGACTGCTGCATCTGGGCTTAATGTGGCTTATAAATGTGCTAGTTAAGCACTTGTGTTCAGGGCCCCAAGCAGGCCCTGAGTGTTTAAACATAAAAGACAAAACTAACAAACCACAAACCCCCCCACCACAAACAAATCACATTCAAGAGTATTCTGGGTATATTCATGCTAACCCAGTTTGTTCTCTGTGGGCTGAGTGCAGATCTCAATCAACCGTGGCTTTAAATATCTTATTTTGTTTAAATAAAGGTCTTCATCCCCATCCCAGCAGTACCGGGTATACTATGGTGTCGTCGCACAAGGCCCACACTCAGAGGGGGCCCATAACAACCACATGGGGGTCCACAAATATGTTTGGCGCCAGGCCCACAAAAGGTTAATCCAGCCCTGGTTGTCAAAAGTACTTTATGCAGGTGCCTGTGTTCCCAATGGGAAACTGAGGCACAGGAAGGCACATATTGGATGTGCCCAGGGTCACGTACGTCAGTGACAAAGCCAAAGACTGAGCCCAGAACTCTGCGTTTGGTCCTCTGCTCCTGCTTCATGCGTTCACCTAACACAGGGCTTGGGAGCGCTCTCGAGGGACAGTTGCTCGGGTGGGAGGAAGAACCCAGAAATTTGGGGCTAATTGAAATCCCTCCTTTTCTGGTCTGTGCTTCCCCCTGGGCGGCCTGGGACTGGGTTGGATGGAGCTCACTCCCGGAGTGAAGGGGCACTAGCTCCACACAGACCCCATGGGACTGTCTTCCCGCCAGGCGTTCCTGCCCTTGCTGAAGAAGGCTGCCCAGGGAAGTAGCCAGAATGGGCTGAGCTGCAGCAAGGCGGCCATTGTGAACATTTCCTCTTTTATGGGATCCATTGACAGAGTCCCTGAGACATTCTCTGTGCCAGCCATCTCCTACCGCTGCAGCAAGGTACAGCCCCCTCCTTCCCCAGGCCTGGCTCCCAGGGGCAATGGTATCCCCTGCTAACGTACCCTGCTATTCCAGCTGGGCAGCGTCCAAAGGCAGTACCAGTGGGTAGGACCTTGCAGGATGTAGCCGTGGGGCTCTTGGTTTTTATGTGCTGTGCCTTTAACACGCTCAGAACGCCGGTGACGGGCTCACCGTAGCACGAAGCAGGCGTTTTGGCCTCAGTGTCGCGGCTGCCTGTCACAGAGGAGCCGCGCACACACTCCTGTGTATGGAGGAAGACAGCCAATGCAAGCACATGGTAATACCCTCAGTTCACGGACTCTTCCCATGCAGGCCGCTCTCAACATGCTGACCCGGTGCCAGGCACCGAGCTACGCAGAGGACGGCATTCTGTGCACTGCAGTTCATCCCGGTTGGGTGAAGACCGACATGGGCACCCAAGAGGTGAGTGCTGGGTCCCTGGGAGCAGCGATTGTGGTGTGGGAGAGGGGCTGGGGTTCGGAAACCTCCCAGCGCAGAGCAGCCGTCTGCAGCAGTACGTGAACTGATCTCTGCCTCCAGTGCCCCTGGGCCTTTGAAGTCAGCCTGTGCTGGTCACGACCTCCAACCTTGTGGCCGGCCTTCCAGCTTATCCAATACATGCTACCCACTATGGCCCAGAGCTGCAAGCCAGAACCAGGTGTATCTGATCTGCCCCCACATCTCCTGTGTGCCTGGTACCTGCACGTGTAACTGACCAGTCACCTGTGTGCACACCTGCCAACTCTGCACGTGCTCAGGGCTCTGCAGCTGGGCTGTAGGAGCATGTACAGATAAACTCCCACATCTGCAAGTTTGGGCGTACACATGTGCAGGAAGCATGCCCAGGCCTGACTGTATGGGGTGGCTTGGCCCCTGAGAACCGAGTCCAGCTTCCTTCCATAGGAACTTGGGGGGCTGCTGTATCCCCTGGCTTGAACTGGTTTCCATCATATCCAGGGGTTACAGGTTGGTTCAATGGCTCTCACCCCCCAGCACTATACACATTGTTCCAGCCCCACAACCAGCTTGTTGACTTCTGAATTTCCTGGACTGTTGCAGGCCCACCTGCCCGTGGACGAAAGCGTGCGGGGGATTCTCGCCGTGCTTCCTACCCTCTCCGAGAAGCACAGCGGGAGCCTCTGGAGCTGGACAGGGAAGACTATTCCCTGGTGAGAGAGCAGCACCGTACCTGGGCTGAGAGCAGAGGTGCTGTGTGCCAGAAACCCTGCGGCCCGAGAGGGGAGGCCATGACCTCAGGTGGTGCTCGCAGGCTCCATGGAATCTGTTTAGGTGTTTGCAGAGCTGAGGTCACTGAGTACAATCCCTTGTTTGTAAAGACACTGGTGTGTTCCACGTAGTCAGTGTGATCTGCAGACGGGGCCATGGGCTCCCTGTAGCTGCTTCACAAATACCCTGAGACACAGACAGTGGCAGTCCTCTCTCTTCTCCCAGCAAGTCCAAGGACTCCCCTGCAGATGGGGTGTCTGCCCTGGCCTGCCGGTACCACGCAGCGCCCTGGCCCCTATCTGCCTGCTCTCCCCAGGACTCCAGAGCCCGATTCACATCACCCGTGCCTGTCTGTGTGTGCACTGACCACATGGCCAAACGGGGGAGCTGTACACGTGCGTGACTAGACAGGTATGCAGCTGCTTAGGAGCCTGGTGGGTGGAGAGTGCCGGCTGGGGGCTGGCAGAGGTGGAGGTGCATTTCTCTGCCACAACCATCTAGGGTTAAAACTCGCTTTTTCTCTCCCCGTCTGACGTGGACCCAGAGAGCCTGTCCTCTGACGAGGCTGGGCTGCCCTGAGCTAGAGCCGACACCCGGCTAGGATTGGCCTGGCTCAGAGCCCGAGGGGCAGCCTAGAACTCACAGTCCAGCGGCAGCGGTGCTGGGGCAGCTAAGGGGTCTGTAAGCTGCCTGTGTGACCCTTGATCCTGGCTGTTCTGGGGCTGGAGAGGCCGCTGGTGGGAGTTAGACACCCTCTGGGTGCTGAGTTTCAGCAGCCTCCGTGGGCTGCCCCATAGGTTACATTGCTGCATCCCCGCCCTGGCACACCGGTCTCCCCGCCAGCCCTGCCTGCTGCCTGGTCTCTTTGCAAGGGATTCCATGGAGGAAGAGCTATGGATAGAGGGTCCTCAGAGAGGCTAATACGAGACTCCTAAAATAACCACGCCCTTGCCATCGGACCCAGAGCTGTAGCTTTTTCCATACAGTCAACTGCTGCCATGTGGGACTAGAGTTTGGGCCCATGACCCCTCTGGGACAAAGAAGGGGGCAGGCTCCTGCATGCTGGCTTCGAGAGGGGCAGCATGCCGCTAAGTGTGAAAAATGCATTTGAAGCCCCAGCGTCGTTTTCCAAGCTTGGATTTGTTGCAGGCGACAGATTGTGTGCATTGGAGTTATGACAAATGCCGGATGAGTGGGAACATGGGCAGGCCTGACTTGCTGGCCCAGCTGGCCAGGGATTTTGTTACAGAGGCAAGTGAGAGCCAGGTTATGGCAGGGATGGAGCTCAGACTGGAAACTTTCTGCCCTAGCAGGCCCCAATCCTGCAGAAATCTAGTGGGGGTGGTGCCCGCAATTCCCGGAAGCGCCTTTGAAAATCCCCAGCTAATGCCTCTTCTCCACCCCTGCTCTCCTGAAGGAGGTGCCTGGGGTGAGGGCAGGACCGAATCCTGCCCCAGCCACCTCCCAGACCAGTGTTTTCCCCAGGAATTGAAATTAGGGGGGTGTTCGAATTTACTGGTCGGGGGGGGGGGGGTCAGGGCGATGATGGGTGAGGCCGTGAGGGTGAAAGTGGGCTGTCTGGCACCATAGTAAAAATTGAAAAATGTTTCATAACCATGTTATTAGATTTAACTCATGTTTTAAAATCATCACACCCTACTTCTTCAACAGCAGCTGCGCTGGCCCTGGCCTTGCCCCATGTGGACAAGGGGTTTCCCTACACCCCCCATTATTACTGACTTTTTAAAGTATCTACCAAGATAACGTACACAATGACTTAATACTTGATGCCCATTTGCATCCGTGCATTTGTCAGCCATGTATGCAAATTTTCTGAATGTGGTGAGAGTCCTTTACTTTTTCAACTGCTGAGTCTTTCACTGTTGCACCGCATGCGTCTAGCCAGTCAGTGGAGTTTCTTGCAGAAAGACAGTGAGCATTTGCTGGTCTTGTTCGGAACCAGCGTTCAGCTTCAGGATGAACACGTGACAAGGCACTTAACATTGGCCTCCAGTTTGTAGCGTGTGGTGTCTCTTGCCTAAATGGAAAGTAGGATGCCACAGCCATGTGTGTTTGCATGAACTGTGTTGTGTCTCCAGCATTCTTAACAGCCTCATTAACACTCACCGGTGTTGTCCTTGGTCAGTGGAGACTCAGAGTTCAGAGCTGCTTTCACAGGAGTTCACCTCCCAGGTGGGGGGCAAGAAGGCACCTTGCTCGTTCCTCCAGCTGCTCACTGTTCGCTCTGGCCACTGTTGTTCGTTGTGCCGCTGTTCACTCCATCACTGTGTTGCCAATGGCCCTACGCTGCCACCTGCCACTGTGACCTCTGCGAGTCGGTCTCTTGCGGTTCCACCGGCTCTCAGTGATTTCAGCCGAGCTCTCAGTGGGGGAACCTCACTGCTAGTGCAGACTGGGCCGTCTCTGCCACAGAAACACTGTCCCACAGCCGGTCTAAGCACTTAGACCTGATTCTCAGTGATTTCAGCTGTAGTGGTCACTTAACAGAACAAAAAGAAAAGGAGGACTTGTGGCACCTTAGAGACTAACCAATTTATTTGAGCATAAGCTTTTGTGAGCTACAGCTCACTTCATCGGATGCATCCAATGAAGTGAACTGTAGCTCACGAATCCAATAAAGTGAGCTGTAGCTCACGAAAGCTTATGCTCAAATAAATTGGTTAGTCTCTAAGGTGCCACAAGTACTCCTTTTCGTTTTGCGAATACAGACTAACACAGCTGCTACTCTGAAACTTAACAGAACAAAAGACTCTCTATGGAGCCTAATCAGCTCTGTCTTTAAACAGTGGAGAGGGACAGGTCAAATCGTACTTGTGACTCAGGCAGACCATCAAGCAAAACACCTGTCCCCACCCTCTCTCTTGATGCCCTCAATTAGCATAGGCTAAGGACAATTCTACTGCCCTTTACTAAGACAATAAGAACAACAACATTTCATTACCCTCACCCTCCGCCGCATTCAAGTGATTTGTAACCCAACCCCAGCCAAAATCTATCACTTGGGCAACACAGCTCTATTTGCTGGATACCTAGGTAGATTAGGTGTGAATGTAAATACAACCTGGTCCTGAAGCCTTCCCCCCCAGCCCCCAGCTCATCACTAGCTGTCAGGGAGAGCTCATTTAGACTTTGCTTACAAATCATAATTTGAAATGATTAGGTTGGCCAACATCACCAAAATGAATGCACTGACGTGGTCATAAAAACAGCAGCTGTATAAGGAAGCTAGTCTATGTTCATACTTTTCAGATCTACGTATTTTATCATACACTTTATATGCTTTTAACATGTACATTTATGTTTCAATTTCAATTCAAATTTCCAAACAATCACCAAATTAGCAACACTGCATGTAACTAGTTTACCAAACTGGGGGGTGGGAGGGTGTTGTGGAAATTCAAGGGGGGTGTACACCTCCCTAGTGGGTTTGTAGGGAAATCCCTGTTCCAGCCCCTGCACATGGGGCAGGGGCAGGGCCAGAGCAGCTGCTGTTGAAGAAGTGGGGTGTGTGGGGAACAACTTGTGCCAGGGAGGTGCGAGGCCTGCATGCAGCAATGTCCTGAGGACTGAGCCGGCAGGGGGCGGGGTTCATCCTTCATGGCTCTGAAGTACATGGCGTGGCCAGCTTGCTGCCTGCTAACATCCCTGGAAAGGAAAGGCCTCTTTGGGTTTTGGCCAGCCACAAGGAACTGATGCTGAGTTTCCACAGCTGGGGAGGCTGGAGCTGAGCTCCCCTGCTTGCTTCCTGCCCCCGACTGTGAGAGGATTTAACCCTGCGATGGCTGAATTAAAAGGGACAAGGCGCTAGTGGCAAACCAGGAATAACTTTCCTCAGTTAGACCAAGCAGCCAGGCCTTGGTCAAGTCCCGAGCACTTGGCTCGCTCTGTTGCTAGTGTCTGGATTAGAGAAGGCTGCGTGTCTTCTTTATAGCCCACAAGGGAGCGCTGCAAGGTCAATGCTGCAGGGCGACCCAGTGGACAGAGCACTGCACTGGGATTCAGGGGAGCTTGGCTCTGACCTGGGTAAGTTGCTTTTCCCACTCTGTGCCCAGTTTCCCCTTCTGTAAAATGGGGAGGTGGCCAGGTGCCCGGTTTACAAGTCCGCTCGCGAAGGGGAACTTTTTCCAAAGTCCAGTAAATGCGGGTTGATGGGAGGTGCTGGGTCATTGCCCAGGCCAGCCCCTACTCAGCCAGGGCTGCCTCCTACTTGCATTGGGCAACTGGAGCTCCCAGCCCCGGCTCTGCAGGCAACTCCCTCCCAGGCAGAAGGGAGGGGGGAGACTAAGGTTGCCAGGTGTCTGGTTTTGGACCGGAATGCCAGGTCGAAAAGAGCCCTGGCAGCTCCGGTCAGCATCACTGACCAGGCAGTTAACAGTCCGGTCGGCGGCACAGGTGGGGCTAAGGCAGGGTGTAGCATAGCAACACTGCCCATGTGTGTGAGCTGTCACCGGCTGACGGGTGTCCCAACTGCAGACTCCCAGCGTTACCCTGGGCGGTTGTGTTCCTGTCATGCCCCCTGCCTGGGGGATTTAGTGCCAGCCGGCCTGGGTTTTATAAGAGCGTCGCTCCAGAGCCCAGGGGGCAGTTCTCCCCATTGGCTCCTAAGGCTGACTACAGTCAGGCCCGACCCTGTCATGGTGGCCATATCACGGAGTCAGGCAGCACCTGTAACAAGGGGCAGTTCAGTGCTAGGGTGCCCATAGCAGCATGGTTTAGTGGATAGAACACAGGGCTGGGAGCCAGGACACCTGGATTCTGTCCCCAGTTCTCTCACTGACAAATCATGTCCCCATTATGTGCCTCAGTTTCCCCATTTCTGACCTGGAGATGATACACTTCCCTATGCTGTGAGCCCCACAGGTGGGCCTGGGACTGGGCTGAGTGGGACTCGACGGTTCTCTCGTATTCACTGCAGTTGCTCTGAGGTTCACCCTGTCTCAGCGAGAGGTGCCTCATTCCCAGCTAGACCAGGCTCTAGGAGCTGCTCATGAGGCATGCGATGCTGCCAGTAGAGGTCACTGGGAAGCGGGGGGTCAACAAGGCGGAGAGGGACCCTCAGCTGCACAGATGCATCCAGGCAGTGCAGCAAAGGGCTCAGCTTTTTCCTCTTGCCCTTAGCACCTGTCAAAACAAACGGAGCTGAGCCAGGGACTCGGGGACATGCTGGTTTCCTTTCCTCAGCACCATTCCAAGGTCACAAAACCGGTGAGCCTCCCAGCCCAGCCCCTTTGGCTTTTGCACACATTTGCTTTTTCTCTTTATTGGAGGCTGTTTTTCTGCCCGAGGCCGGGGAGCTGGCTGCAATAGACCCAGGGGACATGGCATCGTGCAGCTCACATGTGCGTCCCCAAGGCCAGATGGACCCACTTGGCTAGCTAATTACCATAGATAATACTAGCTCCACCCCGAAACACTATGTATCCCCTACACGCATGCACCGAGATTGCATTAGCTGTCTATAGGGGTACATGGTAATTAGGGATGGAGCAAGTGCTATCTCTATGGCGGATATCCGGTGATTGGGGCAGGGCTAGAGCTCTCTCTGTAGGGCGGGTAGATGGTGATGGGGCGGGGCTAGAGCTCTCTCTGTAGGGCGGGTAGATGGCGATGGGCGGGGCTAGAGCTCTCTGTAGGGCGGGTAGATGGTGATGGGGCGGGGCTAGAGCTCTCTCTGTAGGGCGGGTAGATGGTGATGGGGCGGGGCTAGAGCTCTCTGTAGGGCGGGTAGATGGTGATGGAGCGGGGCTAGAGCTCTCTGTAGGGCGGGTAGATGGCGATGGGGCAGGCTAGAGCTCTCTCTGTAGGGCGGGTAGATGGCGATGGGGCGGGGCTAGAGCTCTCTCTGTAGGGCGGGTAGATGATGATGGGGCGGGGCTAGAGCTCTCTCTGTAGGGCGGGTAGATGGTGATGAAGCGGGGCTAGAGCTCTCTCTGTAGGGCGGGTAGATGGTGATGGGGCGGGGCTAGAGCTCTCTCTGTAGGGCGGGTAGATGGTGATGGGGCGGGGCTAGAGCTCTCTCTGTAGGGCGGGTAGATGGTGATGGGGCGGGGCTAGAGCTCTCTCTGTAGGGCGGGTAGATGGTGATGGGGCGGGGCTAGAGCTCTCTCTGTAGGGCGGGTAGATGGTGATGGGGCAGGGCTAGAGCTCTCTGTAGGGCGGGTAGATGGTGATGGGCAGGGCTAGAGCTCTCTCTATAGGGCGGGTAGATGGTGATGGGGTGGGGCTAGAGCTCTCTCTGTAGGGCGGGTAGATGGTGATGGGGCGGGGCTAGAGCTCTCTCTATAGGGCGGGTAGATGGCAATGGGGCGGGGCTAGAGCTCTCTCTGTAGGGCGGGTAGATGGTGATGGGGTGGGGCTAGAGCTCTCTCTGTAGGGCGGGTAGATGGTGATGGGGTGGGGCTAGAGCTCTCTCTGTAGCGCGGGTAGATGGTGATGGGGCGGGGCTAGAGCTCTCTATAGGGCGGGTAGATGGCGATGGGGCGGGGCTAGAGCTCTCTCTGTAGGGCGGGTAGATGGTGATGGGGTGGGGCTAGAGCTCTCTCTGTAGGGCGGGTAGATGGTGATGGGGCGGGGCTAGAGCTCTCTCTGTAGGGCGGGTAGATGGTGATGGGGTGGGGCTAGAGCTCTCTCTGTAGCGCGGGTAGATGGTGATGGGGCGGGGCTAGAGCTCTCTATAGGGCGGGTAGATGGCGATGGGGCGGGGCTAGAGCTCTCTCTGTAGGGCGGGTAGATGGTGATGGGGTGGGGCTAGAGCTCTCTCTGTAGGGCGGGTAGATGGCGATGGGGCGGGGCTAGAGCTCTCTCTGTAGGGTGGGTAGATGGCGATGGGGCGGGCTAGAGCTCTCTCTGTAGGGCGGGTAGATGGTGATGGGGTGGGGCTAGAGCTCTCTGTAGGGCGGGTAGATGGTGATGAAGCGGGGCTAGAGCTCTCTCTGTAGGGCGGGTAGATGGTGATGGGGCAGGGCTAGAGCTCTCTGTAGGGCGGGTAGATGGCGATGGGGCGGGGCTAGAGCTCTCTGTAGGGCGGGTAGATGGTGATGGGGCGGGGCTAGAGCTCTCTCTGTAGGGCGGGTAGATGGTGATGGGGCAGGGCTAGAGCTCTCTGTAGGGCGGGTAGATGGTGATGGGCAGGGCTAGAGCTCTCTCTATAGGGCGGGTAGATGGTGATGGGGTGGGGCTAGAGCTCTCTCTGTAGGGCGGGTAGATGGTGATGGGGCAGGGCTAGAGCTCTCTCTGTAGGGCAGGTAGATGGTGATGGGGCGGGGCTAGAGCTCTCTCTGTAGGGCGGGTAGATGGTGATGGGGCAGGGCTAGAGCTCTCTGTAGGGCGGGTAGATGGTGATGGGCAGGGCTAGAGCTCTCTCTATAGGGCGGGTAGATGGTGATGGGGTGGGGCTAGAGCTCTCTCTGTAGGGCGGGTAGATGGTGATGGGGCGGGGCTAGAGCTCTCTCTATAGGGCGGGTAGATGGCGATGGGGCGGGGCTAGAGCTCTCTGTAGGGCGGGTAGATGGTGATGGGGCGGGGCTAGATCTCTCTGTAGGGTGGGTAGATGGTGATGGGGCAGGGCTAGAGCTCTCTGTAGGGCGGGTAGATGGTGATGGGGCGGGGCTAGAGCTCTCTGTAGGGTGGGTAGATGGTGATGGGGCAGGGCTAGAGCTCTCTCTGTAGGGCGGGTAGATGGTGATGGGGCGGGGCTAGAGCTCTCTGTAGGGCGGGTAGATGGTGATGGGGCGGGGCTAGAGCTCTCTGTAGGGCGGGTAGATGGTGATGGGCAGGGCTAGAGCTCTCTCTGTAGGGCGGGTAGATGGTGATGGGGCGGGGCTAGAGCTCTCTGTAGGGCGGGTAGATGGCGATGGGCGGGGCTAGAGCTCTCTGTAGGGCGGGTAGATGGTGATGGGGCGGGGCTAGAGCTCTCTCTACAGGGCGGGTAGATGGCGATGGGGCGGGGCTAGAGCTCTCTCTGTAGGGCGGGTAGATGGTGATGGGGTGGGGCTAGAGCTCTCTCTGTAGGGCGGGTAGATTGTGATGGGGCGGGGCTAGAGCTCTCTCTGTAGGGCGGGTAGATGGTGATGGGACAGGGCTAGAGCTCTCTCTGTAGGGCGGGTAGATGGTGATGGGGTGGGGCTAGAGCTCTCTCTGTAGGGCGGGTAGATGGTGATGGGGTGGGGCTAGAGCTCTCTCTGTAGGGCGGGTAGATGGTGATGGGGTGGGGCTAGAGCTCTCTCTGTAGGGCGGGTAGATGGTGATGGGGCGGGGCTAGAGCTCTCTGTAGGGTGGGTAGATGGTGATGGGGCAGGGCTAGAGCTCTCTCTATAGGGCGGGTAGATGGCGATGGGGCGGGGCTAGAGCTCTCTCTGTAGGGCGGGTAGATGGTGATGGGGTGGGGCTAGAGCTCTCTCTGTAGGGCGGGTAGATGGCGATGGGGCGGGGCTAGGGCTCTCTCTGTAGGGCGGGTAGATGGTGATGGGGCGGGGCTAGAGCTCTCTGTAGGGTGGGTAGATGGTGATGGGGCAGGGCTAGAGCTCTCTGTAGGGCGGGTAGATGGTGATGGGGCGGGGCTAGAGCTCTCTGTAGGGTGGGTAGATGGTGATGGGGCAGGGCTAGAGCTCTCTCTGTAGGGCGGGTAGATGGTGATGGGGCGGGGCTAGAGCTCTCTGTAGGGCGGGTAGATGGTGATGGGGCGGGGCTAGAGCTCTCTGTAGGGCGGGTAGATGGTGATGGGCAGGGCTAGAGCTCTCTCTATAGGGCGGGTAGATGGCGATGGGGCGGGGCTAGAGCTCTCTCTGTAGGGCAGGTAGATGGTGATGGGGTGGGGCTAGAGCTCTCTCTGTAGGGCGGGTAGATGGTGATGGGGCGGGGCTAGAGCTCTCTGTAGGGCGGGTAGATGGTGATGGGGCGGGGCTAGAGCTCTCTCTGTAGGGTGGGTAGATGGTGATGGGGCGGGGCTAGAGCTCTCTGTAGGGCGGGTAGATGGTGATGGGGCGGGGCTAGAGCTCTCTCTGTAGGGCGGGTAGATGGTGATGGGACAGGGCTAGAGCTCTCTCTGTAGGGCGGGTAGATGGTGATGGGGTGGGGCTGGAGCTCTCTCTGTAGGGCGGGTAGATGGTGATGGGGTGGGGCTAGAGCTCTCTCTGTAGGGCGGGTAGATGGTGATGGGGCGGGGCTAGAGCTCTCTGTAGGGTGGGTAGATGGTGATGGGGCAGGGCTAGAGCTCTCTCTATAGGGCGGGTAGATGGCGATGGGGCGGGGCTAGAGCTCTCTCTGTAGGGCGGGTAGATGGTGATGGGGTGGGGCTAGAGCTCTCTCTGTAGGGCGGGTAGATGGCGATGGGGCGGGGCTAGGGCTCTCTCTGTAGGGCGGGTAGATGGTGATGGGACAGGGCTAGAGCTCTCTGTAGGGCGGGTAGATGGTGATGGGGCGGGGCTAGAGCTCTCTGTAGGGTGGGTAGATGGTGATGGGGCAGGGCTAGAGCTCTCTGTAGGGCGGGTAGATGGTGATGGGGCGGGGCTAGAGCTCTCTGTAGGGTGGGTAGATGGTGATGGGGCAGGGCTAGAGCTCTCTCTGTAGGGCGGGTAGATGGTGATGGGGCGGGGCTAGAGCTCTCTGTAGGGCGGGTAGATGGTGATGGGGCGGGGCTGGAGCTCTCTGTAGGGCGGGTAGATGGTGATGGGCAGGGCTAGAGCTCTCTCTATAGGGCGGGTAGATGGCGATGGGGCGGGGCTAGAGCTCTCTCTGTAGGGCGGGTAGATGGTGATGGGGTGGGGCTAGAGCTCTCTCTGTAGGGCGGGTAGATGGTGATGGGGCGGGGCTAGAGCTCTCTCTGTAGGGCGGGTAGATGGTGATGGGGCGGGGCTAGAGCTCTCTGTAGGGCGGGTAGATGGTGATGGGGCGGGGCTAGAGCTCTCTCTGTAGGGTGGGTAGATGGTGATGGGGCGGGGCTAGAGCTCTCTGTAGGGCGGGTAGATGGTGATGGGGCGGGGCTAGAGCTCTCTCTGTAGGGCGGGTAGATGGCGATGGGGCGGGGCTAGAGCTCTCTCTGTAGGGCGGGTAGATGGTGATGGGACAGGGCTAGAGCTCTCTCTGTAGGGCGGGTAGATGGTGATGGGGTGGGGCTAGAGCTCTCTCTGTAGGGCGGGTAGATGGTGATGGGGTGGGGCTAGAGCTCTCTCTGTAGGGCGGGTAGATGGTGATGGGGCGGGGCTAGAGCTCTCTGTAGGGTGGGTAGATGGTGATGGGGCAGGGCTAGAGCTCTCTCTATAGGGCGGGTAGATGGCGATGGGGAGGGGCTAGAGCTCTCTCTGTAGGGCGGGTAGATGGTGATGGGGTGGGGCTAGAGCTCTCTCTGTAGGGCGGGTAGATGGCGATGGGGCGGGGCTAGGGCTCTCTCTGTAGGGCGGGTAGATGGTGATGGGACAGGGCTAGAGCTCTCTGTAGGGCGGGTAGATGGTGATGGGGCGGGGCTAGAGCTCTCTGTAGGGTGGGTAGATGGTGATGGGGCAGGGCTAGAGCTCTCTGTAGGGCGGGTAGATGGTGATGGGGCGGGGCTAGAGCTCTCTGTAGGGTGGGTAGATGGTGATGGGGCAGGGCTAGAGCTCTCTCTGTAGGGCGGGTAGATGGTGATTGGGCGGGGCTAGAGCTCTCTGTAGGGCGGGTAGATGGTGATGGGGTGGGGCTAGAGCTCTCTGTAGGGCAGGTAGATGGTGATGGGGCGGGGCTAGAGCTCTCTCTGTAGGGCGGGTAGATGGTGATGGGGCAGGGCTAGAGCTCTCTGTAGGGCGGGTAGATGGTGATGGGGCGGGGCTAGAGCTCTCTGTAGGGTGGGTAGATGGTGACGGGGCGGGGCTAGAGCTCTCTGTAGGGCGGGTAGATGGTGATGGGGTGGGGCTAGAGCTCTCTGTAGGGCGGGTAGATGGTGATGGGGCGGGGCTAGAGCTCTCTGTAGGGCGGGTAGATGGTGATGGGGCGGGGCTAGAGCTCTCTGTAGGGCGGGTAGATGGTGATGGGGTGGGGCTAGAGCTCTCTCTGTAGGGCGGGTAGATGGCGATGGGGCGGGGCTAGAGCTCTCTGTAGGGCGGGTAGATGGTGATGGGGCGGGGCTAGAGCTCTCTCTGTAGGGCGGGTAGATGGCGATGGGGCGGGGCTAGAGCTCTCTCTGTAGGGCGGGTAGATGGCGATGGGGCGGGGCTAGAGCTCTCTGTAGGGCGGGTAGATGGTGATGGGGGGGGCTAGAGCTCTCTCTGTAGGGCGGGTAGATGGCGATGGGGCGGGGCTAGAGCTCTCTCTGTAGGGCGGGTAGATGGTGATGGGCAGGGCTAGAGCTCTCTGTAGGGCGGGTAGATGGTGATGGGGCGGGGCTAGAGCTCTCTCTGTAGGGCGGGTAGATGGTGATGGGGCGGGGCTAGAGCTCTCTGTAGGGCGGGTTGATGGTGATGGGGCAGGGCTAGAGCTCTCTCTGTAGGGTGGGTAGATGGTGATGGGGCAGGGCTAGAGCTCTCTGTAGGGTGGGTAGATGGTGATGGGGCAGGGCTAGAGCTCTCTCTGTCGGGCGGGTAGATGGTGATGGGGTGGGGCTAGAGCTCTCTGTAGGGCGGGTAGATGATGATGGGGCGGGGCTAGAGCTCTCTCTGTAGGGCGGGTAGATGGTGATGGGGCGGGGCTAGAGCGCTCTCTGTAGGGTGGGTAGATGGTGATGGGGTGGGGCTAGAGCTCTCTCTGTAGGGCGGGTAGATGGTGATGGGGGGGGCTAGAGCTCTCTCTGTAGGACGGGTAGATGGTGATGGGGCGGGGCTAGAGCTCTCTCTGTAGGGCGGGTAGATGGTGATGGGGCGGGGCTAGAGCTCTCTCTGTAGGGCGGGTAGATGGCGATGGGGGGGGCTAGAGCTCTCTCTGTAGGGCGGGTAGATGGCGATGGGGCGGGGCTAGAGCTCTCTCTGTAGGGCGGGTAGATGGTGATGGGGCGGGGCTAGATCTCTCTCTGTAGGGCGGGTAGATGGTGATGGGCGGGGCTAGAGCTCTCTGTAGGGTGGGTAGATGGTGATGGGGCAGGGCTAGAGCTCTCTGTAGGGTGGGTAGATGGTGATGGGGCAGGGCTAGAGCTCTCTGTAGGGCGGGTAGATGGTGATGGGGTGGGGCTAGAGCTCTCTCTGTAGGGCGGGTAGATGGTGATGGGGCAGGGCTAGAGCTCTCTGTAGGGCGGGTAGATGGTGATGGGGCAGGGCTAGAGCTCTCTGTAGGGCGGGTAGATGGTGATGGGGCGGGGCTAGAGCTCTCTCTGTAGGGCGGGTAGATGGTGATGGGGCGGGGCTAGAGCTCTCTCTGTAGGGCGGGTAGATGGTGATGGGGCGGGGCTAGAGCTCTCTCTGTCGGGCGGGTAGATGGCGATGGGCGGGGCTAGAGCTCTCTGTAGGGCGGGTAGATGGTGATGGGGGGGGCTAGAGCTCTCTGTAGGGCGGGTAGATGGTGATGGGGCGGGGCTAGAGCTCTCTCTGTAGGGCGGGTAGATGGTGATGGGCAGGGCTAGAGCTCTCTGTAGGGCGGGTAGATGGTGATGGGCAGGGCTAGAGCTCTCTCTATAGGGCGGGTAGATGGCGATGGGGCGGGGCTAGAGCTCTCTCTGTAGGGCGGGTAGATGGTGATGGGGTGGGGCTAGAGCTCTCTGTAGGGCGGGTAGATGGTGATGGGGTGGGGCTAGAGCTCTCTGTAGGGCGGGTAGATGGTGATGGGGCGGGGCTAGAGCTCTCTCTGTAGGGCGGGTAGATGGTGATGGGGCGGGCTAGAGCTCTCTGTAGGGCGGGTAGATGGTGATGGGGCAGGGCTAGAGCTCTCTGTAGGGCGGGTAGATGGTGATGGGGCGGGGCTAGAGCTCTCTGTAGGGCGGGTAGATGGTGATGGGGCGGGGCTAGAGCTCTCTCTGTAGGGCGGGTAGATGGTGATGGGGTGGGGCTAGAGCTCTCTCTGTAGGGCGGGTAGATGGCGATGGGGCGGGGCTAGAGCTCTCTCTGTAGGGCGGGTAGATGGTGATGGGGCGGGGCTAGAGCTCTCTCTGTAGGGCGGGTAGATGGTGATGGGGCGGGGCTAGAGCTCTCTGTAGGGTGGGTAGATGGTGATGGGCAGGGCTAGAGCTCTCTCTGTAGGGCGGGTAGATGGTGATGGGGCGGGGCTAGAGCTCTCTGTAGGGCGGGTAGATGGTGATGGGCGGGGCTAGAGCTCTCTGTAGGGCGGGTAGATGGTGATGGGGCGGGGCTAGAGCTCTCTGTAGGGTGGGTAGATGGTGATGGGGCAGGGCTAGAGCTCTCTGTAGGGCGGGTAGATGGTGATGGGACGGGGCTAGAGCTCTCTGTAGGGTGGGTAGATGGTGATGGGGCAGGGCTAGAGCTCTCTGTAGGGCGGGTAGATGGTGATGGGGCGGGGCTAGAGCTCTCTCTGTAGGGCGGGTAGATGGTGATGGGGCGGGGCTAGAGCTCTCTGTAGGGCGGGTAGATGGTGATGGGGCGGGGCTAGAGCTCTCTGTAGGGCGGGTAGATGGCGATGGGCAGGGCTAGAGCTCTCTCTGTAGGGCGGGTAGATGGTGATGGGGCGGGGCTAGAGCTCTCTGTAGGGTGGGTAGATGGTGATGGGGCGGGGCTAGAGCTCTCTGTAGGGTGGGTAGATGGTGATGGGGCGGGGCTAGAGCTCTCTGTAGGGTGGGTAGATGGTGATGGGGCGGGGCTAGAGCTCTCTGTAGGGCGGGTAGATGGTGATGGGGCGGGGCTAGAGCTCTCTCTGTAGGGCGGGTAGATGGTGATGGGCAGGGCTAGAGCTCTCTGTAGGGCGGGTAGATGGCGATGGGGCGGGGCTAGAGCTCTCTCTGTAGGGCGGGTAGATGGTGATGGGGCGGGGCTAGAGCTCTCTCTGTAGGGCGGGTAGATGGTGATGGGCAGGGCTAGAGCTCTCTGTAGGGCGGGTAGATGGTGATGGCGGGGGCTAGAGCTCTCTCTGTAGGGCGGGTAGATGGTGATGGGGCGGGGCTAGAGCTCTCTGTAGGGTGGGTAGATGGTGATGGGGGGGGCTAGAGCTCTCTCTGTAGGGCGGGTAGATGGTGATGGGGCGGGGCTAGAGCTCTCTGTAGGGTGGGTAGATGGTGATGGGGTGGGGCTAGAGCTCTCTGTAGGGCGGGTAGATGGCGATGGGGCGGGGCTAGAGCTCTCTCTGTAGGGCGGGTAGATGGTGATGGGGTGGGGCTAGAGCTCTCTCTGTAGGGCGGGTAGATGGTGATGGGGGGGGCTAGAGCTCTCTCTGTAGGGCGGGTAGATGGTGATGGGGCGGGGCTAGAGCTCTCTGTAGGGTGGGTAGATGGTGATGGGGCGGGGCTAGAGCTCTCTATAGGGCGGGTAGATGGTGATGGGGCGGGGCTAGAGCTCTCTGTAGGGCGGGTAGATGGTGATGGGGCGGGGCTAGAGCTCTCTCTGTAGGGCGGGTAGATGGTGATGGGGCGGGGCTAGAGCTCTCTCTGTAGGGCGGGTAGATGGTGATGGGGCGGGGCTAGAGCTCTCTCTGTAGGGCGGGTAGATGGTGATGGGGCAGGGCTAGAGCTCTCTCTGTAGGGCGGGTAGATGGTGATGGGGCGGGGCTAGAGCTCTCTGTAGGGCGGGTAGATGGTGATGGGGTGGGGCTAGAGCTCTCTGTAGGGTGGGTAGATGGTGATGGGCAGGGCTAGAGCTCTCTGTAGGGCGGGTAGATGGTGATGGGGCGGGGCTAGATCTCTCTCTGTCGGGCGGGTAGATGGTGATGGGGTGGGGCTAGAGCTCTCTCTGTAGGGCGGGTAGATGGTGATGGGGCGGGGCTAGAGCTCTCTCTGTAGGGCGGGTAGATGGTGATGGGGCGGGGCTAGAGCTCTCTGTAGGGCGGGTAGATGGTGATGGGGCGGGGCTAGAGCTCTCTCTGTAGGGCGGGTAGATGGTGATGGGGCAGGGCTAGAGCTCTCTCTGTAGGGCGGGTAGATGGTGATGGGGCGGGGCTAGAGCTCTCTCTGTAGGGCGGGTAGATGGTGATGGGGCGGGGCTAGATCTCTCTCTGTAGGGCGGGTAGATGGTGATGGGGCAGGGCTAGAGCTCTCTCTGTAGGGCGGGTAGATGGTGATGGGGCGGGGCTAGAGCTCTCTCTGTAGGGCGGGTAGATGGCGATGGGCGGGGCTAGAGCTCTCTGTAGGGCGGGTAGATGGTGATGGGGCGGGGCTAGAGCTCTCTCTGTAGGGCGGGTAGATGGTGATGGGGCGGGGCTAGAGCTCTCTGTAGGGCGGGTAGATGGTGATGGGCAGGGCTAGAGCTCTCTGTAGGGCGGGTAGATGGTGATGGAGCGGGGCTAGAGCTCTCTGTAGGGCGGGTAGATGGCGATGGGGCGGGCTAGAGCTCTCTCTGTAGGGCGGGTAGATGGTGATGGGGCGGGGCTAGAGCTCTCTGTAGGGCGGGTAGATGGCGATGGGGCGGGGCTAGAGCTCTCTCTGTATACATGTTATGGGGATACATCACAACATGGGGTGACATAAAGGCTTTCACCTGTATGAGTGCGGGCTGGCTGCATTAATCATGCGTGGCAAAACTGTCAGTGAGTTACTCAAGTCATCCCATGGGAACTGAGAATCTCTTCCAGCCACACTGCATGGGATCTGGGATTCCCTGCATGCTACAGACATATTCCCTGAGGCATATTTTGGGGTCTCTTGGGAGTAGTTCTTGTACATATCTGCCTACAAAGTCCAGGGCCTGAGTTTCCAAGAGTCCAACTGCACAAGGCTCACAAGGAACCGGGCAAACGTAAGTCCACACTGCAAAACCCTGTGGGAGCGAGTCACCGAGCCCAAGTCTACAGCCTGGGGCTTGTGCAATGCTACAGGTGGCTCTGCTCTGTATCCATTCCCAGTCGGGCGCTGGAAGCTAGGGAGGCGGGTAGGTTTCAGACCCCAAGCTCCAGCCCGAGCAGCAACAGCTGCACGGGTATTTTTAGCTCTGTAGACCCAGGTTCTGGCACTTGCTGCTACAGGACTTTGTTGGCTGTGTAGACGTGCCCTTAGAGGTTTTCAGTGCACAGAAATGCCAGCAGTGTAAGGTCTGACGTCTCAGCCATCTTCAGGGTTAGGCCCCTCTCCTGAGTATCCCTCGGGGGTCTGAGCACAGTACACCACCCCGTTGCAAACGCACCATTAACCCCACTGTATAGCCAGGCCCAGCTGCATAGGATGAACTGCCCTGGCGGGATCTGGAAAGACAGGGCACCCTGTGCTTGGGAGGGGGCTTTGGTAGGAACAAGACACGGGGCTGTAGCTTTTGTTGCGTGGAGGGAGCCTTTTGAAAGGGTTTGTTCTGCCTCCCTGTACTGATGATGGCATGCCTTCCACAGCAGGGGAGGCTGAATGTCTCTGGCTCTCCAAGGAGTTCCCCAGACAGTCCCTTTCCAGTCAGGGGCCAGTCAAAAGAGCCGCTTCCTCCAACAGGCTAGCACTTGGCCGCGGTATCTGCTTTTCCCCTTACTCATCTTCCGGGTGTTTGCTCTGATTATCTCTTTCTTTCCTCTTCGGCCTGCTGTTTCCTGTGCTGGTTACTTACTTGCATCCTTCCAATATGTGTGTTTGTCTTATCTCCTCCGCCGTGGCTGGGCTATGGGCTGGTTCACAGCATAGCACTCTCTGTCTCCTCTGTACAGTGGCCTGATGGGGATGGGTCCCATGGGAACTGTCTCCCACGAGCTCCAGATCACTTGTGCTCCGGTTACCAGCGCAGAGACTGATGTCTTGCCTGACGGCAGTGCGGACAGGAACAGGAGCAGAGCAGCGGGCACATTCCACCTGCCAAAGAGCAATGAGCTGCTGGGCTTTTCTCCTGTCTCTACTCTAACTCTAACATTTGCAGAAGTGGCTGTCTAACTGTGCACCCGCATTCAGGCATCTAAAGAGGCAACCTGTTTATCCGAGAAGCTGGGTGCCTGGCCGTGCTCGTTGCCTTGTGGGTGCTCAGCCCCCTCTGGCAGTCAGGCCCAGAATGTGTCACACAGAATCATGGCCACTTTGAAAATGTTGGTTTCAAAGCAGCACCCTGCGCGAGAGCCAGATTAAAGGCACAGCACCAGGCTCCATTCATTCAGTGCCCATGGAAAGCGCAAGCAGGATGTTTGCTATGGGATGCTCTGTCACGAATGGGAATAGATTACTAGAGACCTTTTCCTGCTTGGCTCTCCCCACATCACGGGCGAAGCTGGGGTCTCGCAGGCTGAGCCACTGGGCGGGCGGCTTGGAGAGCCATGTTCTAATCCTGCCTCTGGCACTGCCGTGGTGTGTGATGTCCCGTCCCACGCTGTGTAACACGGGGCCTGTGAACGGAAAGCTCTCCATGGGTTGCTGCGCCATCCTGCGGCCCCAGCCTGGTTCAGAGCAGGTAGTTTTGCCTGGTTGAAGGCATTTGCTCACCGTGGATAGGCAGTAGCCAGACTACTTGAGATATCCCTGCTCCTCTGGCCCAGATTTGTTCTGAGAGGAGCATGGGCAAGTGCTCCAGTGAGGAGCAAAGCCACCAGGGTCAGGTCAGCCTGGAAAGCCCCCGGGAAGTTTAGCTCCTTCTGAGAATGCCTCAAAACATGTGAAAGGTTTCCTTTCCGTCCCCACGTCCGCCCATGAGCTCCCCACCCGAACAGCTCCTTGAGACACAGGACAAGAGCCAGCACAGTGCACGGAAGACGTGCTTTGAAATCTTAGGAACATGGTAGCTGCTGGTCCCAACTTTATCAGCTACAGGCAGGGCTTTCCTGGGGCATTTCTAATCCGAAGTGTAAAGGTGGGTGCGGTTCAGATCAGGGGGTTGTCCAGCCCATAATGTGCACATCTGGACTGAGGACGACTCCCCAGAAAATAAAAATGTTTGCCGTTGTGGATGGCAATTCCATGCCCCGTGGAGCAGAGATGAAAGAGAGGCCGGTATGTTTATGGCAGTCCTGCTGTCCTAGCTGAGATCTTGAAGAGGCTCGGAATAAAACAAGAGAAAACACATGGAAATACTCTGACCTTTTCCCACACACTGCTGGGCTCTGAAATGACAGGGAGCTCAGAAGAAGGCCTGGGAGTCATTGTGAATAGGGCATGCTGAAGATGTCTGCCTGATGCACAGCCCTAGCTAAACACTCAGAGGATACACAATGGGTGGGGGGCAAAATAGTGAACCGTGGGACATGTCCCGAGAAAGAGAGAGTCAAGGCTGAAAAGCTCCAGCGTAGCAAGGAAGATGGAGGGGGTTGGTCGTCGGGGGAAGACTTGGAGTCAGGAGACCTAGATTCTACTCCAGGCTCTGCCATGGGTCCACTATGGGAACGTGGCAGGTCTTTTCCCTGGTTGTTGCCTCGGGTTCCCCATCTGTGCATTGGGGAGGTTCTACAATTCATTATTGTCAGTAAAGCATATTAGGGGGCAGTGACAAGGAACAGGGTGTGAAAGGTATTAAACCATGTCTACGTTCACCCTCATCACGGCAGCTCCCAAAGGGACAGGGCCTCCTTGCTGATGGATCAGCAGCCGGACTGATCTGTAGCTGGATCCCTGAGATGGGCTACCTGGATGAGCAGTCTGTGTCTGCCATTGCCAGTCTTACTGCACCACCAGAACCTTTGGTGCCCATGTGATCACTGGCTGCCTAGTCCTTGGGAAATGGACTTTGCAATTCATTCTTCCAACCTAGCCATATGTCCATACCCGGACAGCCACCCCCACCAAACCAGTGCTGCTGGAGTGGATTCAGGGTCAGCTATGACTGTCCTCATGGCCAATATGAACCATGTTTGTTAAAATGGGTGAGCTAACACTGTTTAACCATGACCCCTTGTCCTAGCCCAGACGTGCTGGATACTATGAGTGGCCAGGGCACAAGGAACCATAGACTGACATACTGTTGTGATGTACAGGTCACACAGGCACTGTGTGAAATACAGACACTTTGGGGAGTTCCAGGAACAGTGATACTGAATCAATGCGGGATTGGGTCACCATCCACAGGACCAGTCATCTCCGATCAGACCACTGGGCCATGGAAGTTGGTGGATTTGCTTCTAGCCGGGAGGCTAACTCAGTGGTTCAGTTTTTTTTCATGTCCGTAAGCAACTGAACTGACCTTGGCCAGGCATAAAACAATCATAGAATATCAGGGTTGGAAGGGACCTCAGGAGGTCATCTAGTCCAACCCCCTGCTCAAAGCAGGACCAATCCCCAATTTTTGGCCCAGATGCCTAAATGGCCCCCTCAAGGGCTGAACTCACAACCCTGGGTTTAGCAGGCCAATGCTTGAACCGCTAAACTAGCCCTCCCCCTCAACAACCCAACCTGTGGGCGGAAGCCAAGCCTGGGAGGCTGAGGTTAGCCAGTGGGGCTGCCTGAGCAGAGATGGAAGCACCCATACTGCACCTGGCTAGCTGAGCAGTGCTGGGCACAAGTCTCTCTTGGTCTCCTCTGGCAAGTGTTTATGCCCTAAAACCAGATACATGATTACCCCTAAAACCAGAGTTGTTCCAATTGGCCCTTCATAGGGCATGCTACCACCCCCGTGACCAGGCCAGCCCCCCAGGGCCCACAGGAACAGACTCCGGCTCCCTCCCCTGTGGCTGGACTGGTACCACAGGGCCCACAGGAACAGACTCTGGCTACCTCCCCTGTGGCCGGGCCAGCCCCACAGGGCCCATGGGAACAGACTCCAGCTCCCTCCCCTGTGACCAGGCCGGCCCCGCAGGGAACACGGGAACAGACTCCGGCTCCCTCCCCTGTGACCAGGCCGGCCCCGCAGGGAACCCGGGAACAGACTCTGACTCCTTCCCCCATGGCAGGGCCCACAGGGACAGGCTCCAGCTCCCTCCCCCATGGCAGGGCCCACAGGGACAGGCTCCAGCTCCCTCCCCCATGGCAGGGCCCACGGGGACAGGCTCCAGCTCCCTCCCCCATGGCAGGGCCCACAGGAGTAACAAGTGGCAGACCTGTCTCTTAGTCGAGTTGGTGGCTCTGACTGTGAGACACGCAGGGAGCTGGTGAGATGAGACAGGAGCTATTTCTACAGTCACTTCTCAAGGTAGAACTGTACTTTACTGCAGCTGTTTAAAGCCCCTCTGTTAACTCATGGAGGTGAGCTTCTTAGCAGGAGGCCAGGGAGGGTATTTCCTGGGGGTGGCTGGGTGAGCCTGCTTTGCTCATGTTCTCCAGGTCGGAGGGGTGACCCTACAGCTGTGGAGGGTTTGCAGAGCCTTGCAGGGACCAGCAGCTCTTGCTCAGGGGGCCCTGACACACCCAGCGAAAGGACGGGGAGCAAGAAGGCGAGGGGGACAGAGAAAGGAAGGTGCTGGCCCTTTAACGTGGGGCTGCTGAAGCTGCTCTGTGGGAGGTGGAGCAGTTAATGGGAGGCAGGACCTAAGTGTCCCCTGCTTAAGGCAGCTCTTCAAACCAGCCCAGCTTGGCCGGGGAGGGGGCGGCTCCGGCAGCTCCTGGTAAAGCAGGAGGCTGCTGGCTGCAAGCTGAGGGCTGGCCGGGGAAGGAGCCGCAGGGAGCAAAGGCAGCTGCTCTGAGGGGGTCGCAGCTGCCTGAGTTTTGGAAGAAGTGGCATGTCCAGCTCCTGGAGCCCCTGGGATTGGTGAGTCCGTCCGTGACTTCTTGTGTGTGGTCCCAGTGACTTGAAAGCACCGAGACTCCCTCACGCTCCAGGGCAAAGCCGTGGCTGGTGCAATTCGAAGTGGCTGCGGAGGGGTGTGAGTTCTGATCTGGGAGCCCCCTTGTCACTTGGAAACCTGCCCAGCTTTTCCCTGGGGCGCGACCCTGTGCAGCCAGGACACGGTGACCACCCAGCAGCCTCTGGCTGCGCCCCCCCCCCCCGCTCTGGGGGCTCCTCCAGCGGAAGGGTTTCCCCAGGCTCCCGCTAAGGGCTCTCCCAGGAGGGCGCCGCCTTGTCACCCAGCAGGGCTGCTCGCGGATGCTGGGGAGGGCGGGGGAGCACGACTGGCCCCTGCGCTGCCCGGGGCCCCGGCGGGGCGCTGCGCCCTGCTGCCCGGGGCGTCTTGATGTCGGGGGCTGCCCCTGGTTGCGAGGGGCAGGGTGGGGACCGCGGACGATGCGCCGGGGCTTCCTCCTGCCTCTGTGGCCGCCGGACGGGCCAGGGTCATGCGGGCACGGCCTGGCCCAGGGGCCACGTGCAGCCCCTCGGCGCGTTGCGCGGTTATTGTTCGCGAGAGGAAGTCGCCCGGCAGCTGCAGGATGCCCCGCTCGGCCCGGCTGCGGGGCCGCCCGGTGTCCGCTCCCTGCCCGCCCGCGGGCGGCGCCGCCGGGCGCTGATCCCGGGAAGGGGGCGGCGCAATGCGGGCACGCGAGGGGGGTCCCCCAGCAGGTGAGAGAAGTGGCAGGGCTCTGAGCCCACCCCCGAGCAGAGGCCGCCGGGGCATCCCCTCCCCAGGGCACTCCCGCCCCCTGCCCCGCCAGCTGCTGCAGGGTGTCCCCTTAGCAGAGCTGCTCGGAAGAGGGGCCAGGAGAAGTCGGGGCCATGTGGGGAACCGGCGCCTTGTCAGTTGGGCAGGCCCAGCCTCTTACAGGCAACCTGCAGCCCTCCGCCCAGAAAGCAGCCTGCAAAGGAAAACAATGGGGCTCTTGCCTTTCCCAGAGGCGTGGGGACAGGCGGCGGGGAAGGCTTTCTGTGCTGCTTTTTTCCTGCTCTCTTGCATTAGACGCTCAGGTCTCGTCTCCCCTGCTGACCCTGGAGGACTCTCTGGAGCCCTGGGACGATGAGGACATCCCAGACCCCCAGAGGTGACCTCCAACCGCGTGGGGCAGCGTTTGTTAGCCAGACGGTTTCAAACACCCGGATTGCTTTGTTTACACCTATTTAACTCAAACGCCTAATAAATAGCTGAGAGAAAAGCTCTCCTTGGAGGGGAATTGCAAAACGCTGGCCCCTTCTGTTCAGGGCTCAGACAGTTCTCAGATACCTGGGCCGTCGGGGAAACCTCCAGCAACACCAGGACAGATTTCACCTTCCTGACGCTTCTTGGATAAATCGCAAACAAGAAAAATTGCGTTTTGGAAGAGTCCCTTCAGGTGCCTTCGCCCTTCAGAGAAAAACGAAACCGTGGCAAGCTAGACTGGTTTCCCTTAGCAGCCCCTGCACAATTCCAAACTTTCCTGTCCCTGCTGGCGTACACACCCTCTCGTCCGAGCTGCGGCCGTAAGAGCGAGCAACTCGTGCCGGGCCCCTCGGAACTGCCTTTCGTCAGCATCAGAGTCTGCTTAATTGGGGCCAGGGACGCAGCTTCTGGATAAACGGGTCCTTTAGAGGAACAGTTGTCTTAGGGTCCCTCAGCACTGTGGCCATCCTCTCCCTAGGCCAAACACCAGCCGCTCACGCCCACGTGGGACAGCTTCGTCTGTTGAGCGTTCAGGGGCAGCCGGGGTGGCGAGAGGGTTCAGTGGAGTTGCTCAGGTGCTGGAGGTGCCCTCGGTTCTCCTATGGGCACTGGAGAGAGGGGCCCAGGTAGGTGCCCATGGGGGGGATCTTTGGGCGAGGAGGAGCGTATGCATTCCTGCCCCTCCTTTCGAGAGGCGGGAAGGGATGGAGAGTCTGGTGGATAAAGGGCTGGCGGGGGGAGCTGGCTGTGGCAGGATCTATGGGGTGAATGGCAAAGGAGGGTGGAGAGGCAGCGAGGAAGGACCCAGGGCGCAAGGAGAGAGGTGGGGACTGGGAAGATCCAGCTGGGAATGCAGGGCTGAGGGGGGCAGCTGCGGGGCTGATCTGCGGGCACGGTACCCGGTGTCTGAGTGTGGCTGGCGCGTGCCTTTGCCCATCTGCTTGGGAGTGAGGGAACGTCCCTCCTCCATTGTGAGGGTCCTGCCGGGGGAGCAGCTGCAGGATCTTCCAGCTAGTGGTGGTGTCAGGGTGGGGTAGGGGGCTGTTTCCCCAGCCTGAGCCCTGCTGCCCTGCCACTGCCAGCTCCCGGCCGCTTCCTGCTGCCGGGGCGAAGCCTGGCACAGCAAAGCCAAGGACACTTGGGCTGGAGGCTTCTTTCCATCACCCAGAGGGCAGCTTGCGCTTCAGCAGGATCTACCACGCCCGCTCCCTGCTGGACCCACCCTCGCAATTCACCGCTCCCCAAAGTCCCGTGTACAAACCCTCCGACCCCCTGCAGCCGTGGCCTGGCCCAGTGTGGAGCTCCGAGACCGCACTCACACCAAGGCAAATGTGCTGTCCCACCTGCCGGGGAGGTCGTGACTCTTCCCAGGATGAAGGGCCGTTTTCCCCACTCACGCTGGCTGCCTCGTCACCAGAGGGACATCAATGGTACGTGAGCCTGGCTCTGCCCAAGCTTGGCCAGCCAATGGCTGAAAACCCGCCCGGCTCAGGGCTGCTGCTTTGCCAAGCCATGAGGAACTGCCAGAGCCTCTAGCCTGGTGCTTCCTTGGCTATGTTAGTGTTCACCGAGACTCGAAATACTCCTCGGGAAGGTGCCTGTGGCTTCGGTTCACATCCTGAGTAGCTTCGTCTGCATGTTGTGTGAGCGTTCAGCAAAGGACAGTTGAGTGAGTCGCTCCAGGGCTTTTGGCCACCCCACGGGCACCCCACCCACCATGCTGGGTTTCTCTCTGCAAACTCTCCACACCTTCCTCCATATCCATTGTGCCCTCCGGGGCTCCCTGGTCTCTCCCCCACGGTGGCCGACCCCTGTCTCGGAGGGCTGCAGAAGAAGAGGGTCTGTGTTTATGGTCTTCCCTGGGTAACCAAGAGACCGCAACTTGGGTGTCCCCTCTCTGTGGTATCTGATGTGCCCCCCATTCTGATGGCTCCCACTGCCCCAGAGCAGCTGGTTGTTCTTTGTAAAACAGTAACCAGTGAACTTAAATGTTGGGTGTCATTAGGCTCCAGAGTGAACATGCCTTTGCGATGAACAAGGGCAATTTGCAGTGCACAGAGCTGTAGCTCTCCTCTTAGGGTATGTCTACACTACAAAATTAGGTCGAATTTATAGAAGTCGATTTTTAGAAAGCGATTTTACACAGTCGATTGCGTGCGTCCCCACTAAGCGCATTAAGTCGGCAGAGTGCGTCCACAGTACTGAGGCTAGCATCGACTTTTGCAGCGGTGCACTGTGGGTAGCTATCCCACAGTTCCCACAGTCTCCGCCGCCCATTGGAATTCTGGGTTGAGCTCCCAATGCCTGATGGGGCAAAAACATTGTCGCGGGTGGTTTTGGGTACATGTCGTCAGTTGCCCCTCCCTCCGTGAAAACAACGGCAGACAATCATTTCGTGTCTTTTTTCCGTGTGGGCGCCATACTGCTTTCAGCAGCCGGTGCAGTAGGATGCTAACTATCGTCATCGAACTTCCGCTGCCACTCTGCCCTCCTGCTCTTGTCTCGATAGCAAATTTCTCCATGTTGTCTGTCATGGGCTCCCTCTTCCGCTGCCACTCTGCTCTCATGAATCCACCTCACAGGTCGTCAGCCACCGCTTCCGCGGCCACTCTGCTCTCCCAGTGGTCTCGCAGGGCCGCTTCCGCGGCCACTCTGCTCGGCTGCTCTTGTCTCGCCCTAAAACGGCAAGCGTGCAGCCCGCTCAGCTGTTGTGTCCTGGCAGCAGACGGTGCAGTAGGTCTGCAAACCATCATCATTGAACGACCGCTTCCGCTGGCACTCTGCTCTCCTGCAGACGCCATACCACGGCAATCATGGAGCCCGCTCAGCTCACCGCGGCTGTTATGAGCATTGTAAACACCTAGCGCATTATCATGTAGTACATGCAGAACCAGAACCTGCGAAAGCAGGCGAGGAGGCGATGGCAGCGCGGGGATGAGGGCATGGACACAGACTTCTCTCAAAGCACGGGCCCCGGCAATTTGGCCATCCTGGTGGATGGTGGAGAGTCGCCTTGTTTACTCCCCTGCTCCACCTCCCGCGCGAGGAAGACTTGCTGTGTCAGCTCCTGACACCACCAGCCTGTTTGCACCCAACAGCCTCCACTGGGCAACGCCAGCCCATGCTCTGCCACGCACCCAGAGCCCCCTGCAGTGTCCAGCCCTGACCCACTGGCCGCTCACAGAAACTCCCAGCTGCGATGGCCCCCCCAGCACACTGTGTGCTGTGCCAGTTTCTTTGGCTCAGCCGAGCTCGGCCCCAGGCTTAGGGTGACCAGACAGCAAGTGTGAAAAATTGGGGTGTGGGGGGGTAATAGGAGCCTATATAAGAAAAAGCCCCAAATATCGGGACTGTCCGTATAAAATCGGGACATTTGGTCACCCAGGATGCCAGCACTGAGATGGGCTATAGTGAAAGTAATCAGTGCTAAGGCTTCAGAGACGGCGCCTAGGGATAATGGTGGGCACAGAGTGGTTACATACAAAACAAAAGGTATCATGTTTCCTGGAGTCTCAGCTTAACTTGGCAGTGGGGCACTCTGTGGCATGATGCCATCTCTGCTGTCTCTCTCCTTACTCCTGGTGCTGCATATGGCTTTTCCCCACTGGCTTCTCTCCTAGGTGGCTGTTTGAAGCAGTCCCTGGCCCGTGGAGTGGGTGGCAGAGGGAGGATCTCCGTTCGCATGGTGCTGGCGAAAGCAGGACATGACAGCAAACACAGGTAGGGACACAGGAGTCGGACCAGTGGGGGTCTCTAGCTAACAGAGCTGACCTGGGAGGCAGCCCAAGGGCGTGCAGCCCACGCGCTTGCAGACCTAGAGCCAGACCCCCGCCCCGACGGCTGCTCCTGGGTCCCTGTGCTGCCTGCGTGATGCCCCCCAGCCAGGCACGGGGAGCTCTGCCTCGGGCCAAGCAGGCAAGGAGCAGAGACTGCCTGAGTATGGTAGGGTAGCGCCCGCTGTGCGGCGAACGCCTCCGTGGCCACGCTGCCTGTTGCAGTCCCATTGATGGGCTGCAGCAGGCTGATAACTGACCGAGAGACGTTTCAGCGGGTTGTCAGAACCCCATAGGCTGCTCCGAGCCCTGGCTTCGCCCTGTCTAAGCACCTTCTCCTGCTGGGCGTGGGGCCATCTCAAAACCTGCCCTGCTGCATGGACCATGCTTATCGCAGCTGTTGGTCGTTTATTAACCCCGCATGAACTACAAACAGAGCAAGGGGATCGTGGGACTGTCTCCTGCCCCCCGCCACCCCCAGGGTGTGTGATCACCGGCAGCGTGAGCAATGCAGGGGCAAGGACTGTCCTTTCCCAGCGTCTCTGAGCGCTTCTCTCAGGCCCAACCCTTTACCCTGGCTCCATTCCAGGCCAGGCCCCGTCTCTGGGTCCAGCTGGGTACGCTGGGTTTCACCACCATGTATCTTCTCCCGCACTGACCCCTCGCAGACATACACCAACCTCTGCAGTTTCTTCTCCCTCCCGCTCCCCTCCCCCAGCCAGATGGCAGGGGTGCAGCTGCTGGTTCAAGATAAGACTGTGCAGGGACGTGCCAGCCACAGCTGGTCTCCCGCATCCCGAGCCCAAGGGGATCCTGCCTGCCAGGATCTCTGGGCAGGGATCTCTTGCTGGCTGAGTGCCCCAGGCCCTGCCGACAGAGCTCCTGCTCTTTGCACCGTGCTTGGCGCACACGCACCAGGGCAGAACCCACCTGTCTCTCTGGCTCCCCTGCCATCTCTGGGTAGGCAGATGTCTTTCAGGCCCAGGCAGCGGTTGCATGGCTGGGAGGGATCACTCACGAGACCCCAGGTGGGGTGTCAAAAGCCAGCGGGGAGTGGAGCCTTCGGCTCAGAGCTGGAGGTGGCTGGAGCTGTCAGCTTTCCCCCGCACTTTCTGGGCTTGCGGGGGGGTGCTCGGGCCTCTCGGGCCCAGCTGTGGTTTGTGATGTCACCATGCCACATTGCTCTGCACCACTAGACTTGGCAGCCGTTGCTGGCACCCTGCCTGCTGAGTTTCTGGCTCTGGCTGGTCACAGTCCAGGCTCCAGCTACACTGAGAGGAGGACCAGGCTTTCCTAGAGGCCCAAGAGTGCCCCCCTGTGGGGCTTAAGAGGGGGCAAGAGGAATGACAGGAGAGCTCCCTCAGGGGGCACAGACAATATCCCAGCTGGAGCAGAGCGTGGAGGCTGTCACAGGAGGCCTGGCCAAGGGGACAGGCAGGGCAAATACACTGAGCATGAGGCACATAGGGGCTGCCAGACTGGGTCAGATCCTGGGTGCAGCCTAGTATCCTATCTCCAGCCGGGACTGGCACCAGCTGCTGCAGGGGAAGGTGTAAAAACCCCACAATAGGAGGTGCTGAATAATCCACATCACACATGGACCCCTCCTGGTCTCTAGTGGACAGAGATTGGCTCAAGCCATGAAGCAGGAGGATCAATACCCTCTGTCATCGTTACGTATGATCACCCTGGCTAGTTGTATTAGCTGTATCAATGCCTCAGTCCTATTTCGATTCTCGTTAAGTTCCTGGCTGCAATGACTTCATGTGGCAGTGAGTTCCACCGGCTAATTACGTGTTGAGGGCAGGGAGATTTCCTTTTATTGATGTTTGAATTTCCTACCTTTCAATTTCATTGAATTCACCCTTGTTCTGAGACCGGGAGAATAGCTGCTCTCCATCTACTTCCTCTATTCCAGTCAGCATTTTTCGGATTCCATTGTGGCCCCTCTTCTCATTTCTAAGGCTTTGTCTTTACTGGAACTTTGTCGGCAAAACTTTTGTCATTCAGGGGTGTTAAATCTCCCCCTGCCCCGAACGACAAAAGTTTTACTGACGAAAACGCCCATGTGAACAGCGCTTTGTCGACAGGAGCGCTCTGCCGCTCGTGGGAGGTGGAAGTTTTTTGTTGGCGGGAGAGAGCTCTTCCGCCAACAAACAGCAGCTACACTACGCACCTTTTAGTGGCACGGCAGTGTAGACAAAGCCTTAGATAACCACCCTAGTGTCTTCAACCTGTCTTCATAGGAGAGCTTGTCTGGACTCTTGATCACACTTGTTACCTTCTCTGAACCTCCTGCAGGGACATGGTGACCAGTACTGCACAAACTGTTTGGATGTGGCTGCCTGCTGATTTATATTCAGATATTAGAATGGGTTTGGGTTTGGAAAGAGGGGACTGGTTCATAGAATATTGGGGTTGGAAGGGACCTCAGGAGGTCATCTAGTCCAACCCCCTGCTCAAAGCAGGACCAATCCCCAATTTTTTCCCCCAGATCCCTAAATGGCCCTCTCAAGGATTGAACTCACAACCCTGGGTTTAGCAGGCCAATGCTCAAACCACTGAGCTATCCCTCCCCTCTAGATATGGGGCTGGGGTCTGCAGCTCAAGGCCCTGCTTGAGGCCCAGGTCTTCTGCCTGTCATCTCAGCACAGAAATGCTCTGATCGCTCGCTGCCTGGAGCTGGCCAGTGTTTTCCCCAGGAATTGAAATTGTGCGTGCGTGTGTGTGTGTGTACTATTCAGGGCAGGTGAGGGCCGACAAGGGTTGAGACTGTGAGGGCAAAGGTGGGCTGCATGGCACCATATTAAAAACTGAAAAATGTTTCATGACTATTTTATTAGATTTAACTCATGTTTTAAAATCATCACAAAAATTAAAGTTGGCTACTCCTGTACTACAAAAAGAACAGGAGTACAATAGCTACAACCTTCTTGGTTTCTTCCTGTAATTTTGGTGTCTTCTTGTGTGTCCATTACTTCCAGTCCTTCATGATTATGCTCATGATCAGGCAGAAGGCGACTTCTTTCAGAACACAAAATTCTATTCAGTGATGAAAAAGAACGCTCCACTGTAGCTGTTGTGACTGGGAGCAGCAAGAGATGAATTCCTACTTCTTTCATCCCAGGAAACAGCACAAAGATCGGGTCGAGCCACTAGTGATGATAAAAAAGAAGTTGAAGTCAAATCTTCGTTTGTTTGTCCTATGATATTCCACTCTGTGTTCAAAATTTTCTATTCTGTCCTGAGCACATGGCAGCCCCATTGCTGGCAGTGCCTCGCTCCACTCAATTGTCGGTGTTTTATAGAACAGGCATCTGTAAAAGCTACATAGAGGTCGAGTAGAATCCAGAAATTGCTACAGTAGATTTGTAAGAATCAAGTCTGTGTACTTTTTCAGCTGTCTCAACAAACACTTCTTGTCCTCTTCACTTAAGGAGTCAATATAAATACCTTCATTAGTCAACTTCTGGACTGAAGTCTTTGCTTCTTCCAGTACTTTTTTCAGTGGATAGCTCTCTGATTGCTCCAAGGGTAGACAAAGATCTACTACTGTTGTAGCAAATGCCTGGATGACATTGTTTAATCACCCAAGTGGTTTCAACAGTAGATTTACAAGAGAGAGAATGGCGATAGTCTTCAGCCCTTCTAGCTCTGTCAATCTGTTTCTTCTCTTCAGCAGGTGGGTATTGTAGTTTTAAGAACATTTGATAGAGATCCTGTAGCTGTTTGTCTCTGTCTGGGGAATTGGAGCAAACGCGGTTGTATCTTAGAGCTTGGCTGTAGACAATGGATCGTGTGATGTGGTGTGGATGAAAGCTGGAGGCATGTAAGTAAGTATAGCGGTCAGTAGGTTTCCGGTATAGGGTGGTGTTTATGTGATCATCGCTTATTTGCCCTGTAGTGTCTAGAAAGTGGATCTCTTGTGTAGACTGGTCCAGGCTGAGGTTGATGGTGGGATTGAAATTGTTGAAATCATGGTGGAATTCCTCAAGGGCTTCTTTTCCATGGGTTTGGATGATGAAGATGTCATCAATGTAGCGCAAGCAGAGTAGGGGCATTAGGGGATGAGAACTGAGGAAGTGTTGTTCTAAGTCAGCCATAAAAATGTGGCCATACTGTGGGGCCATGCGGGTACCCATAGCAGTGCCGCTGACTTGAAGGTATAAATTGTCCCCAAATCTGAAATAGTTGTGGGTGAGGACAAAGTCACAAAGTTCAGCCACCAGGTTTGCCGTGACATTATTGGGGATACTGTTCCTGACAGCTTGTAGTCCATCTTTGTGTGGAATGTTGGTGTAGAGGGCTTCTACATCCATAGTGGCTAGGATGGTGTTTTCAGGAAGATCACCGATGAATTGTAGTTTCCTCAGGAAGTCAGTGATGTCTCAAAGACAGCTAGGAGTGCTGGTAGCGTAGGGCCTGAGGACAGAGTCTACATAGCCAGACAATCCTGCTGTCAGGGTGCCAATGCCTGAGATGATGGGGTGTCCAGGATTTCCAGGTTTATGGATCTTAGGTAGCAGATAGAATACCCCAGGTTGGGGCTCTAGGGGTGTGTCTGTGTAGATTTGTTCCTGTGCTTCTTCAGAGAGTTTCTTGAGCAGACGGTGTAGTTTCTTTTGGTAACCCTCAGTGGGATCAGAGGATAATGGCCTGTAGAATGTGGTGTCAGAGAGTTGCCTAGCAGCCTCTTGTTCGTATTCCAACCTATTAATGATGACAACAGCATCTCCTTTGTCAGCCATTTTGATTATGATGTTAGAGTTATTTCTGAGGCTGTGGCTGGCGTTGTGTTCTGTATGGTTGAGGTTATCGGGCAAGTGATGCTGCTTTTCCACTATTTCAGCCCGTGCACGTCGGCAGAAGCACTCTATGTAGAAGTCCAGTCTGCTGTTTCGACCTTCAGGAGGAGTCCACGCAGAATCCTTCTTTTTGTAGCGTTGGTAGGAAGGTCTCTGTGGGTTAGTATGCTGTTCAGTGGTGTGTTGGAAATATTCCTTGAGTTGGAGACGTCGAAAGTAGGATTCTAGGTCACTGCAGAACTGTATCATGTTCGTGGGGGTGGTGGGGCAGAAGGAGAAGCCCCGAGATAGGACCATCATAGGACTTAACCACATCAGCCACACCATCAGGGGCTCGTTCACCTGCACATCTACCAATGTGACATATGCCATCATGTGCCAGGAATGCCCCTCTGCCATGTACATTGGTCAAACCGGACAGTCTCTATGCAAAAGAATAAATGGACACAAATCTGACATCAAGAATTATACCATTCAAAAACCAGTAGGAGAACACTTCAATCTCCCTGGACACTCAATAACAGACTTAAAAGTGGCAATTCTTCAACAACAGAACCTCAGAAAGAGACTCCAACGAGAAATTGCAGATTTGGAATTAATTTGCAAACTGGACATCATCTAATTAGGCCTGAATAAAGACTGGGAGTGGATGGGTCACTACAAAAACTAATTTCTCCCTGCTGATATTCACACCTTCTTGTTAACTGTTTGAAATGGGCCACCTTGATTACATTGGCCTCATTAGCACTACAAAAGTGATTTCCGCCCCTTCTTGTCAACTATTGAGAATAGCCCACTTCCACCTTAATTGAATTGGCTCGTTAGCACTGACCCCCCACACTTGGTAAGGCAGCTACCATCTTTTCAATAAATGCTGTGTATTTATACCTCTCTACTGTATTTTCCACTCCATGCATCTGATGAAGTGGGTTTTAGCCCACGAAAGCTTATGCCCAAATAAATTTGTTCGTCTCTAAGGTGCCACAGGAGACGTCTTCCCCCAAAATATCCCCAAGCCTTACACACCCCCTTTACTGCGGAGGCTTGAGAATAATATCCAAACCAATTGGTTACAAAATGATCAAAGACCCAAACCCCTGGAGGAGTGGTAGATATGCTGGAGGGCAGGGATAGGATACAGAGGGACCTAAACAAATTGGAGGATTGGGCCAAAAGAAACCTGATGAGGTTCAATAAGGATAAGTGCAGGGTCCTGCACTTAGGACGGAAGAACCCAATGCACAGCTAAAGACTAGGGACCGAATGGCTAGGCAGCAGTTCTGCGGAAAAGGACCTAGGGGTTACAGTGGACGAGAAGCTGGATATGAGTCAGCAGTGTGCCCTTGTTGCCAAGAAGGCCAATGGCATTTTAGGATGTATAAGTAGGGGCATAGCGAGCAGATCGAGGGACGTGATCGTTCCCCTCTATTTGACATTGGTGAGGCCTCATCTGGAGTACTGTGTCCAGTTTTGGGCCCCACACAACAAGAAGGATGTGGATAAATTGGAGAGAGTCCAGCGAAGGGCAACAAAAATGATTAGGGGTCTGGAACACATGAGTTATGAGGAGAGGCTGAGGGAACTGGGATTGTTTAGTCTTCGGAAGAGAAGAATGAGGGGGGATTTGATAGCTGCTTTCAACTACCTGAGAGGTGGTTCCAGAGAGGATGGACTATTCTCAGTGGTAGAAGAGGACAGGACAAGGAGTAATGGTCTCAAGTTGCAGTGGGGGAGGTTTTGGTTGGATATTAGGAAAAACTTTTTCACTAGGAGGGTGGTGAAACACTGGAATGCGTTACCTAGGGAGGTGGTAGAATCTCCTTCCTTGGAAGTTTTTAAGGTCAGGCTTGACAAAGCCTTGGCTGGGATGATTTGATTGGGCATTGGTCCTGCTTTGAGCAGGGGGTTGGACTAGATGACCTCCTGAGGTCTCTTCCAACCCTGATATTCTATGATTCTATGACTCTATGATCTTGGAACAATGGAAAAATCAGTCAGGTTCTTAAAAGAAGGATTTTATTTAAAAAAAGAAAGGTAAAAATCATCTCTGTAAAATCAGGATGAAAAATACTTTACAGGGTATCCAGATTGAAAACACAGAGGATCCCCCTCTGGGCAAACCTTAAAGTTACAGAAACAGGAATAAACCTCCCCCTTAACACAGGGAAAATTCACATAAACCAAAAGATAAACTAATCCGCCTTGCCTGGCTCACCTCTACTGGTTGCAATATTGGAGACTTGGCTTAGGATGGGTTGGAGAAGATGGATTTCTGTCTGGCCTCTCTCAGTCCCAAGAGAGAACAACCATGTAAACAAAGAGCACAAACAAAAGCCTCCCTCCAAGATTTGAAAGTATCTTCTCCCCTTATTGGTCCTTTGGGTCAGGTGCCAGCCAGGTTAGCTGAGCTTCTTAACCCTTTCCAGGTAACAGGAGGTTGCCTCTGGCCAGGAGGGATTTTATAGCACTGTATAGAGAAAGGTGGTTACCCTTCCCTTTATATTTATGACAGAGCTAGATGGACCATTGGTCTGACCCAATATGGCCGTTCTTACATAAAAAATAAGTATAATAATAAAAAAGTTTAGTACAGAAACTCCCCATATAATGACCTCTTGAGACAGCGATGATGTGAGATAAGAATCTTGGCAAATAATGCATTTTAAAAATCTTGGCCTACTAGGAAACGTATGTTTATATATGTTTCCCAGTCACAAATCTAGCATTCTGGAGTGCAGTCACTACAACATAGTCCAATTCTCTGGCCAGCTCCAGAGATTTCCCTAGACGCCCCCCCGGGGGGGGGTGTACACCTCCCCTGAATTTTCCCAACACCCTCCCCCCAGTTACATGCAGTGTTGCCAATTTAGTCATTGGTTGAAAATTTGAATTGAAATTGAAACATTAATACACACTTTAAAAGCAGATAAAGTGTATGAGAAAATACTTGTACCTGAGAGAGCATGAAAAGTCTGAACAAAGACTAGCTTCCTCATACAGCTGTTATTTTTGTCAATGGTGGCACATTTGTTTCGGCTATATTGACCTACCTAATAATTTCAAATTATTATTTATAAGCAAGGTCTGAATGAGCTCTCCTCTGACAGCTAGTGATGAGCCAGGGGTGCCTGAAAAGGCTTCAGGACCAGACTGTATTTACACAAACTCACTTACTCTACCTAGGTATCCGGCAGACAGAGCTGTGCTGCCCAAGTGATCAGTTTTGGCTGGTGTTGGGTTACAAATCACTTAAGTATTAAATGTGGGGTCATGAAATGTTGTTATCCTTATTGTATGAGTAAAGGGCAGCAGAACTGTACTTAGCCTGCCTGGATGAGGGGATCTCCCTCAGTGCTTAATTTGTGCTAGGGCTTGCCAGGGATGAGCCCTGGCACCTCTAAATAGATGGGTCAAGCCCAGGTCCAAAGCCCGTGGAAGGTTTAAGTGCCGCTTTGTAGATAAAGCAAACAGAAGCAGGAAGGAGGCGGGAGATGAAAGCACCTTCCCTAAGCTCTGCTAGTTGATTGACTGCAAAAATACAAGTTTTCTGAACTGTTTTCTTGGGAAACCTCAGCATGGACTGTTGGCTCCAGCAAGTGGAATACCAGGTGCCAATGCATGGCTTGAGCCCTGTACGAAGGACACCTCTATCCACCTTCCCTGCAGGGGCAGAGCTCAAAGTGCAGCCTAACTGCTAGGGAAACTTGTCTGAGGAGAATGAGTTTCTTTGGCTGGGCACCGGCAGCCACTGGCCTGCTCAGTTGGGAGATGCTGGCCCAGAGCATGCCCCTCACCTGTCCCTTTAGTAGTAGTGTTCAGTCATTCGGTCTGCCCGTGTGAATTCTGGGAGGATGGGCCGAGGACACAAGGCTGCCCTCCAGCGAGGAAGGGCCACAGAGCCTAGCTGATTCTGTGGGACAAGGAACGCTCAGATGGGAACAGAAGTGGCAGGGGTGTCCAAGGTTTAAAACGAAGGAACCGGAGGGGCTCACTGGGCAGAGAACCCTGGATGCCACCGCTGCTTGGTGAAAGAGGCCATGCAGTCTGTGGATGCTGCCCAGAGCACTCTGCCTGGATGCATGAGATATCCTGGGCATGGAAGTAGGCCTCCCAGTTGCATAGCATCTCCCCAGCGAGTGTCCTCATCTGGGGCTGGTGGGTGGCCATTTTGGCCAGTGCCAGGAGGAGATTGTTAAGGCATTCCCCTGACTTTGTATGGCCACGGACAGGGACTGTGGAGAGGACTAGGTGTGGGGGAAAGTTCAGCCAGAAGCTCAGTGGGAAGAGCTGGAAGAGGGGCCTGCATCCAGCTAGCCATGCCCCAGGGGCTGCTCCCCACGGAAGAGGCGTGTATCAGAGGTGTCTGTGAACTGCCCCAGACACGTGCCCATGCTCCCGGCTCTGTGCAGGAGCCACCAACTAATATCGCCGTGGGACCGGAGGTGAATCAGGGCTATCCACGAGGTGCCTCACTCTCCAGGGGTGGTAGCACGTTCCACTGCGTGGGGTCAGGGATGTGAGGGTGAGGCGATGCGCGGTGTAGAGCACCAAGAGATGCTCTCTAGGCACAGCTTGGAAACGGGTGGGCTACTCGGCAGGAGTGCCGGGGGCCTCACAGGACAGCAGCCCAGGGATGGTTTCTGGAGGGCCAGGGGATGTGGGTAGGAGCACCCTCTGGCAGGGCCCACTTGAGATATCCCAGAAGGGAGGGAGGCTGAGAGGAGCCAGGGAACAAATCTGCATTTCTCTGCCACTGTGGCTCAGCCTTGCCCTGGGGGCCCTTCACCTCAAAGGCCAGGAGGGCAGTTGGACATGAACGATCCATTCAACACGTAGCTTCTTCCCAGCCCAAGTGTTCATGCTGCTTGTGCAATGCAAAGCTGCAGGATCAGCCCTGGGTGGAAAGCCTGGGAGGTCGACATCCTGCTTGAGACCGTGTGGTCAGGGGCAGTATTGCTTCCCTACCAGTGCAAGCGTCCTGAGCTGGGAGACGTCCCTGGCGTGCGTGGAGAGCCAGGCTCCCCGGCTGTCTTGCTCCTTGGCCTTGTGCTGGGACTGGCCTAAGCCCGGGTGGGAGCAGTGGGTGCTGATTGCCAGGGATGCTTGCTGCCGAGCGATGCCAGAGCACAGAGCGGTCGCTAATTCGCTGGCACTGCTGCCCTGGGCTGGAGATGAACTGGCCACCTGGTGTGAAAGCCCCTGGTCTGTCACCAGCTCCATGGCCCACCCAAGCCCCTTTCACTGGCCCCACTTGGGGCGGAGCAGCCAAAGGCCGGGGGGAGAGGGGGGCTAAGCCACTAGCTGCTATTATGTGGCTGGACTGCTTCTGGATTCCAGCCAGTCAGCGCCTGGCCTCTCGGGGGGTCTTTATGCTGAAACCCCTGCCGACCCGACCCAATGTGTGCCCTGTCCTAGCCAGCCTGTTCTTGGGGGAGGGTAAATTACCTACTGTCTGGGGGGGTTTCCCCCAGGAGGGAGGAGGGCAGGAATGTGTCGTGGGGTAGGGCAGGTGAGGAGAAGCAGTGTTTGCACAAGCGCTGCTGGAGAGCCCTGCTGGGCAGCGCCCGGGATGCCAAAAGCCGTTCGCCTGCCACGGCCAGGGGCTCTCTGGCCCGTGTGTTTCCCCTGTTGTCGGGTGATGAGCCCGGCCCAGCTGGCGCGGTCGGAGCTGAGAGGAGCTGTGGCTGGGGCAGCCTTCGCCTGTCGCTCGCCCGTTCCTTCCTAGCGGTGTCTGCCTGGCAAGTCCTCCCCAGCCGCTCCTTCCTGCCCCGGCTCCTGTCAGCTCTCCGCTGCACACTGAGCTCGCAGCCTCCGCCAACCTGCAGCTGGACGGTTTGGCTGGGGCGGGGGGGAAGAGACGTGAGCTCTGGAGTTCCCAGAAAGCCTCTCTTTGCTGTTGATGGATGGACTTCTCTGCGCCCAAAGCCTTCTTCCCTCACTCTCCAAGGCCCTGCAGCTCAAGGTCTGTCCATCCATCTGGGAAGGGCTGGACCAGGCTCCATTCACCCCTGCCTGCCTCCACTCACTGAAGAGAAAGGGTCTGAGGCTCAGCCCCAGCTCCACCACTGGGATCTCGTATCATCGTGGGAGGGGAGGCCAGTGGATCTGCCCGACAGGCCAGTCGGCGTGGAGAGCTGTGCAGCTGAGTTGAGCTACTGTCCCTTACCAGTGGAGATGCTCGGCTCCAGGAAGATCTTGGCTTCTCATGTCCAGCTATTTGAAGCCATTGGGTGTGTGCGTCCCATTCCGTAGGCAGCCGCCCCTGCTCTGAGTCCCAGCGCAGCCAGAGTTATCTGAGTCCCAGCAATAAGGCCGGCTCCTATACTTTTATTTGTAGGTGGCAGTTTTTACTTTCCAAACCAAATGCACCATTGCACGAGCCTTAGCGCAGACGCACGCTGCCGGCCGAAGGCCCGCGGGGACCTGTCTGCACTGCACTGGTCACAGCAGCACAAGCAACCAGAGCAGACTGTGTCGCTCGCACATGCACAGAAATGACTGAGCGCTAAGACGTGGGTCCATCAGCCAGATTCCACCCCACTGACTGCAATGTAGCCACTCCCGCTCTTACCCCACTGCTCAGAGACCGGAGCCTGGCCCTCGAGCTCAAGCTCCGGGGGCCAAATTTCTCTCTGGTGTCGCTCCATGGGCGCCAGTGGAGTGACACTGGGGAGGAATGTGACCACTCCTGTTTATTATTGCAGTGTAAAGTTACCCTTTAAAGCTTAGCCAGCTCCGTCGGCGCTGCGTAGCATCCTGGAACATTGATCGGTCCCAGGGCCTGCTATATGCCAGCGAGCTATTGTGCTGGCTCTCAGCAGACACGCTCCCAGCTGACAGGCCTGTGTCCTCCTGGGGGTGCGCCAAAGAGTTTCTCTTTGTTTTCTGTTCCCCCATCAGAAGGCTCAAATCAAACATCTTTCTTGGCAGAGGACCTGGATCAGCAGAGTCTCTCCAGGCCTCAGTCCTGGACTCAGATAGGGGCAGAAACAAACAATTAAAGATAGGGTTGGAGGGGAGTGGGCAGAGTGACCTGGCTGCTTCTTCCGGATCTCAGTAGGGGTCACTGTCTCCTTTATTCCCCCAGGAGAACAGGCCAGGGACTTTGACCTCTACAGAATCCAGCCGGGGAATGTTTCAAGGTAACAAACTGCTGTCAGAGAGGGAGCGCTGCACCCACTCCGCATGGCTGGGGGAGGCACTTTGAGCAATGGAGAACCAGGAGCAAGGAAGCACTCCAAGAGACTGTCCTCGGAAGCCGTTCTAGGTGGGCACAAGGGTCCAGGTGACCTGATAAGCCGGTGGGGTTTCTGTTGATGGCGTCTGACTTACTGCTAGCACTGGTTTCGTTAGCTCATACATATCAGCTGGGAAAGGCTGGCACCAGATTTCTGTGCCAGCAGGACTGGATTCTGGTAGCCAGCTGGCATCTCAGCCACTTCTCCTTAACCTGTGGCTTGCGGGAATATTCTTTGCTGGCTTGGACTTTCATCCCTGCCAATCAAATCCAGGAGACCTATCTGATGCATTTGGTGTGGCTGGAGTGTCTTCCATTAATCTGAGTGGGAATCTCCATGCTAGCCTTCAATTTACAGTCTGCTGGAGAGCCCTGCAGCCATCGGCAATCTTGGGGACTTTAGAACCTTAGACGAACTGGTCTACAGCTTCCTAGGCCAGGGCCTGCTCCCTCTGATCAAAGAGGAATATGCTATTCAAGGTCAGGAAGAGCCCCGGATGCCCTGCCTACAGAGCTGGATAATCTGGATTCTTGCTTCTCTTTGGTTAGAGCCTTGTTAAAAGGGATTGGAAGCAGAGAAAGCTTCCTGACTGGGAAAAAGGGCAGCTCCAGCTCTGAACCCCGTGTGCTTCTGCCAACATTTCTGGGAAAGATGGAAAAGGAACAAGATCAGGTTGTCGCTTTGCATCTGTAACTATTATAATTGCCCCACAGCAGGAAGAGGCTTCTGGGAGGAAGAAGCTGCCTGGCTTGTGTGGCTGCATGTGCCTTCCCCCTAAACACTGGCTGTATCGCAAGGCAGCGATACAGGAGAAGCGTGTGACTCATCCTGCCACATGCCCCAGCAGGAGGGAATGATAATTATCCGTGCACACATGCAGCGTGGGCTCCTGAAAGCTGCAGCACGTGATGGGGGTGAGGCGGAGCCCTCCTTCTCTGGAGACCAACAGACTGCGTGCTTGTGCTGGAGGCGTGCGAGTGGTGCACACCTTGTCTGGCACTGCTGCACGCCTGCAATTGGTGCTCTTCCCTGAAAGTCACTGGAGAGTCACACTGTGGGATTAACACCAGGACCAGTGCAGTGGGGCTCCTGACTTGTGACCATGTGGCCTCAGGCACATCACTTCACTTCCTGCCCATATTGGCCTTGCTGTCAAGTGGCCTGTCTGCCAAGGCTCAGTCAGTTCCTGCTTGTAGGCGCGTGGCGTGACTTGGTTGGGTGGAATTAACACGCATTCTCCAGGGATAGCTCCGTGGTTTGAGCATTGGCCTGCTAAACCCAGGGTTTAATCCTTAAGGGGGCCATTTAGGGATCTGGGGCAAAAATTGGGGATTGGCCCTGCTTTGAGCAGGGGATGACCTCTTGAGATCCCTTCTAACCCTGATATTCTATGCTTCTATGAATTGCAAGGAGGACACTGCATGGAATAGGGCTGCCACATAGCTGGGCTCCTGGGGGTTTAGGGGCCCTCGGGGGCTCATGACCATGGACCCTAGTGAGTTCAGCACAAGGTCTGTCTTAAGAGTAATCAGGGCAGGACCCCAGTCTGTGAACCAGAGTCAGAACGGGACCCTGGCAGGGTGAGTGGAGGGAATGAGGCCGTGGCTGCAGCTGCGCTGGGCACAGTGAGTAATAGCAGGGAGCCCTGTTTCCTTCAACCTTGAGTTCTCCTTTCTTTGTTTTATCACCCGCCCTTCCTCTGCCTGCTGTCTGGGGGCAGCGGCGAACCATGGCCAGCAGGCAGGGTGGGGTAGGCAGATGCCAGGGTGGAAATATTACATGGCAGTGGCAGAGCTAGGAGTGGAAAGTTGGCTGGGCCCCAACTTATGATGGATAAGCAATGCCCAAGGGTCTAATGTGACATCAAATAATTGATATTGCATGTTATGTATTTGTATTTGAATGCCAGGGTCAGGAGTGTAACGGGGTAGCTGGGTGCAGAAAAGGGACCTGTGTGCAGGGAGCTGGGGGTGGGGAGAGGGGCGATCCCTGAAGCCCCATGGGCAGGCACGATTTGAGCCAGGTCAGGGGCAGGCAGTCAGCCAGGAGAAGTTTGTAGCGCTGGGCAGAGGCCATGGTGTTCCGCACATCGGCCAAGAGCCACCCGCTCTTCCTTATCCACAGCCATTCGGACATTGGCTCTGCCCAAGGCTCCGATTTGGGCCCACCCATGGCTACGCCCCTGCGGTCCGGACTAGCCCTTTCCCCTGTGGGTGTTAACCCTCTTGGGAGTGGGAGGCTCTGGGACTCCCACCTGGCCTCTGATGCATCAACCAATCCTGCTTCCTGGGGCAAAGTTTAACCCCTTCAGTACCTGGTAGCTCAACTATTCTCCTAATGAGGGGCTATCCAGAAATCCATAGGAGAGGCCTTGGCCATGCTGCTATGCCAGAGGGTAATGGGCTTGCCATCCAATGGCTCAGTCCTGAGCATTCACAGGGGCTCTTCATGCAGAATTGCCCCCGGCACACACAGGCATGAAGGGTGCCTTCAGCTACCCAGAGCTGCTTTGGACACAAGGTCTGGCTCTGAGCAAGCAAAGCCACTGTCCTTCCCATGGCCTGCAGGCCCTTGTGGGTTCCCATGGAAAGAATCCAACAGGGGTTGCACCCTAGCTCTGAATTGGTGCCAAGGGCATTGTGCCAGGGAGAGAGGGCTACGTCTGGAGCGGGGCGGGGGGGAGCTAGAGAGATCGGTGATCGCTGCACGCGAAGGACCAGTCTTCGGGGGGGGAGCCCTGGAAACGAGACACAGCAATGTACTCCAGGTGAATATTTGCGTCCCATCGCTTAGCTCTGAAGGAGCCATATCCAGCACATTAGAGAGACATTAGAGATCTGTGTGAGTGGCACAGATGCTGTCTGGCTTTTGGTCCTGCTTGGAGCATCATGGTGGCACAGTGTTTGCTTCTGTGATCCCGGTGGGGCCAGCGTGGTTCTTTCCCAGATGGTGAGTGAGTGTGAATCCGACTATCATGCCCATTCTGCTCGGAAGCTGCTGAGCTTGGTCCTAGATCCTCACAGCTCTATTAATGTCAGTGGGAGGTAGGCGCCTACATGTTTCTGCGGATCTGGGCCTTAGTCCCCCCTACCACCTTTGGGACAATCCTTAAACCCGATAGTGGGCATGTCTGGGAGCTGGTGGGGCAGTGCGTGGGCGGAGGGTGGCTGGGGCTCAGTCTCTCAGCAGGCAGGCTAATGAAATCATCATTTTGTCCGTTTCCTGAGAATGGGCCAGGGCGCTGATCACCCTCTTCCCAGATCATTTTCCAACGTCTCCCTTCTGCTGTGAGGCCCAGGGTCCCAATGCACTGCCTCTCTCCTTATGCAACGGAGCCAGCCGCAACCCTATGGGTCTACCCCAGGGCCCTGTATGGTGCGCTGCACCGTAGCATAGTGACCAAGAGAGAAAGATCCAGTGGGTGAGGTAATGTCGTTCTGTTGGAAAGAGAGACAGGCTTCAAGCCCCACAGAGCTTTTCATCCACTGCGGCTACATTGCATGCAAGAGAGGAGGCAGTAGCCAGCACAGCAGCCCTTGAGGCAGGAAGGAGTGGGAGGGAGATCACTGGGGCAGCACCATCCAGGCTGAAGGGAGGACGCTGAGTTGAGGCAGTTTAAGACCCTTTAAAACAGCAAGATTAAGGTCTGCTTGCACAGCCATTGCAAACCTCCCAGCACTTTCTGCCCAAATAGGGGTTTGCCTCAGGGCCCCTGGGCAAGTCCCTCTTCCTCTCCCTCTGCTGTGTTGTGTGCAGTGTCTTTCTGCCCCGGAGGTGCTGCATTTCAGTGCTGATGTATGCAGACAGCTTGCAAAGTGCTTAGGGATGCAAGGTGCTGTCAGTGGTTTGAGCATTGGCCTGCTAAACCCAGGATCGTGAGTTCAATCCTTGAGGGGGCCATTTAGGGATCTGGGGCAAAAATTGGGGATTGGTCCTGCTTTGAGCAGGGGGTCGGACTAGATGACCTTCCTGAAGTCCCTTCCCTGATATTCTATGATTCTGTTTGTATTGGAAGCAATGCTGCACTGAAGCCTCCCTTGCAGGAAGCCCTCGTGTTGGTCGGAGAACATGCACTTTGTTGTTACTGTATCTAGCTCCTGTTCTGATCAGCAAAAATTACTGCAGGCAAGCAGCGTTCACAGTGACCTGACCAGTTCCACTGTAGAGACATTGCTACAAATCCCAGGGCTCTGGGAGAGCAGGTGCTCTGGGTTTGTTCAGTTCCTGACAGTAAGGCAGCAATGAAGGAAGGGGTGGGGCATGGCGCACTGCACTTACACCTGATGGCATTTCGGGGATAGGATTTCTGGGCGGGGGAGACTGAGACCTGGTCTACAGTACAGAGTTAGGTCAATGTAAGGTAACTTTTGCTCCTGCCCATGTAAGTCACCCACTACACCAAGGTCAAAACTCCACCTTCGCGAGAGGCGTAATGCTCAGGTCGGTGTAGTTAGGGCAGCACAGGGTCTGTGCAGACACTGCGTTACCTACAGCGCCTGTTGGCTGCTCCCAGGGCTGACAGCCAGAGCTGTGAGTCCCATGCATGGGGGACAGCTCGGGCTGTCAGCCCCAGGGCCGGGGGCTCCAGCTGTCAGTGCCTACCCAGTTAAATTGGTGGAAGCACTCCTGGTGAGGACGCGCACCACCGACAGATGGGTGTCGTGTGGACATGAACCACCGCAGTAATGCCTGCGGTTGCTGTACATTGATTTAACGTAGGTTGATTTAATTTTGTAGTGTAGACTTGCCCCGAGTGATTCCCAGTTTCCATTCTGCTTCACAAACCAGCAGCTGCATCCATCGCCGCTCCTCCCCCACTGCTCCTCTCTGGCTGTGGAACGCACCGCTCTCTGTCCCTGAGCCGGGGCGAGTTTCTGACGGGCCTTGGGCTAGAACCCACTCACCCAGGGCTGCCTGGCCAGGTGAGAAGACCCCCAGAGGGTGGAGGAGCTGGGTGTTCTGTCCAGGGAAGTTAAGCCCGGGGCCTGACACAGGGAGCCATTTGTAGAAGGCGTGGCTTCCACTGGAAGGGGTGTGGGAGCACTGATTTCAATGCACTCTGAATGATTTCTCTCTCCAGCGTGCCCAGCTGCTTCGTAAGGTCTCATCCCTGGCCCTGCCCACCTCTTCAGTCTGAGCTGTGTTAGCTCTGCCATGCAACCAGTCTTCCTGGCAAGGCGGGGGCATCTTCTCTTGCCTGCGCTGCCCACTGCGTGCGTGTACTTGGCCCGGAGCGCAGAGCCCTGAGTCGATGGGTCAGACGCACACGTCTTTCCGTCCTCGCTATAGTGACATCTCCTGTCAATCAAAATGAAATATTGCAATTCCTCCTGCTGATGGGTGCTGGCCTTTCAGGCTGTGTGGGGGTGGGGAGCCGGCAGGGCGATGGAACATGGAAATCAGACAGCAGTAGATGTAATAACAACAAAGTGAACCGTTTGAGGCCAGTTCTATAAATAGCGGCTGGAGCAGAGATGAGGTATATTTATCCCTCATAAGGGAAAACCTCCATAACTCACTCTTGGCTCTGGCCCTTGCCGGTCACAGGTTTGCAGGCCTGGCTGGGGTGGGAGTGGGGTTGGACTGGCTGCACTGTGGTAGTTTGGGTCTCAGATACGCCAGCTATATTCAGATCAGATCCCACTTAGACCCCAGGAAAGACAGAGGTAGGGTGTCCACTCACTCCGTTACCCACCCCCGAGTCCAGGCCCATGTTGGCACTGGAATGGCTGCTTTCCTTTGCGGTGAGGCCTGCCCTGCGCTGGGGGCGGGGGGTTTTAGCACTGGTATGCCTGCCCCCAGGTTATGCAGTGATAAGGGAGGGCAAGTCAACCCCCCAGGCCCTTGGGCATAGGCCAATTTAACTGCAGTAATGGGGCAGATGGGTTTGATACAGTGGTAACTTGAACTCATTGGGTGCCATGTTACCAAAGGTCTTGTGCAGGCGGTGAGGAGCTGACCTCTGCCCGCTGGACACACCGTGTCCCTGAGCATCCTGTGCAGGCGTCAGGGTCTGAGTGAGCCCCGCCCCACGGATGTGCTGCAGCCCCACGGATCCTGTGAAGGAATCGGGCCCTGGCCCCCGCCCCACGGACACGCCGCAGCCCCACGGATCCTGTGAAGGCATCGGGCCCTGGCCCCCGCCCCACGGACACGCCGCGGCCCCACTGATCCTGTGAAGGAATCGGGCCCTGGCCCCTGCCCCACGGACACGCTGCAGCCCCACGGATCCTGTGAAGGAATCGGGCCCTGGCCCCTGCCCCACGGACACGCCGCAGCCCCACGGATCCCATGAAGGAATCGGGCCCTGGCCCCCGCCCTACGGACGTGCTGCAGCCCCACGGATCCCGTGAAGGAATCGAGACCTGGCCCCTGCCCCACGGACACGCTGCGGCCCCACGGATCCTGTGAAGGAATCTGGCCCTGGCCCCCGCCCCACGGACGTGCTGCAGCCCCACGGATCCTGTGAAGGATTCGGGCCCTGGCCCCTGCCCCACGGACACGCCGCAGCCCCACGGATCCTGTGAAGGAATCTGGCCCTGGCCCCCGCCCCACGGACGTGCTGCAGCCCCACGGATCCTGTGAAGGATTCGGGCCCTGGCCCCTGCCCCACGGACACGCCGCAGCCCCACGGATCCTGTGAAGGAATCGGGCCCTAGCCCCCGCCCCATGGACACGCCGCGGCCCCACGGATCCTGTGAAGGAATCGGGCCCTGGCCCCCGCCCCATGGACACGCCACGGCCCCACGGATCCTGTGAAGGAATCGGGCCCTGGCCCCCGCCCCACGGATCCTGTGAAGGAATCAGGCCCTGGCCCCCACCCCACGGACGTGCTGCAGCCCCACGGATCCTGTGAAGGAATCAGGCCCTGGCCCCCACCCCACGGACGTGCTGCAGCCCCACGGATCCTGTGAAGGAATCGGGCCCTAGCCCCCGCCCCATGGACACGCCGCGGCCCCACGGATCCTGTGAAGGAATCGGGCCCTGGCCCCCGCCCCACGGACACGCCGCGGCCCAGCCCGCCACGGGGGCCTGGCCTGGGGTCGCTGCGCCCCAGCGGGCGGGGCAGGACGATCAGAGCCCCCCGGGCAGGGTGAGGGGCTGCGCAGGGGGCCGAGCCCAGCTGCGGCTCGCGGCCAGCTGAAGCCCGGGCCCGCGTGGGCCGGGCCGGGGGCGGGAGTCGCTGTCGCGGGCCCCGCCCAGGGGCTGGAGGAGGCGGTGGCTGCGGGCCGCGCTGCTCGGGCCTGGCCGCCGGCGGGGAGCGAGCGGCTGCTGCAGCCATGTAAGTGCCGGGCCGGGCCGGGCCGGGCTTGCGGGGGTCCCGGGCCGGGCCGGGCTCGCTGGCGGCGCTGGGCACTGCTCCCGCGGCCGCTGCGCAGCCCCCTCTCCACCCTCCCCCGCACCCCTCTGTGGGGGGGGGGGCCCCACGGGGACCCTCCCCCCTCATCCTTCTATTGGGGGGGCCCACGGGGGACTCTCCCCCCGCACCCTTCTATGGGGGGGGGGGGCGCACGGGGACTCTCCCCGCTCATCCTTCTATGGGGGGGGCCCACGGGGACTCTCCCCGCTCATCCTTCTATGGGGGGGGCCCACGGGGACTCTCCCCGCTCATCCTTCTATGGGGGGGGCCCACGGGGACTCTCCCCGCTCATCCTTCTATGGGGGGGGCCCACGGGGACTCTCCCCGCTCATCCTTCTATGGGGGGGCGCACGGGGACTCTCCCCGCTCATCCTTCTATGGGGGGGGCCCACGGGGGACTCTCCCCGCTCATCCTTCTATGGGGGGGGCCCACGGGGACTCTCCCCGCTCATCCTTCTATGGGGGGGCGCACGGGGACTCTCCCCCCGCACCCTTCTATGGGGGGGGCGCACGGGGACTCTCCCCCCGCACCCTTCTATGGGGGGGGCCCACGGGGGACTCTCCCCGCTCATCCTTCTATGGGGGGGCCCACGGGGACTCTCCCCGCTCATCCTTCTATGGGGGGTCGCACGGGGACTCTCCCCACTCATTCTTCTATGGGGGGGGCCCACGGGGACTCTCCCCGCTCATCCTTCTATTGGGGGGGCGCATGGGGGACCCTCCCCCTCATCCTTCTATGGGGGGGCGCACCCCTGCATGGAGGGGGGCACTCGGGCCCGGGGGACACTGGGCCATCGTCATTTTCCCTGTCATTGCCGAGTAATTGTAACCTCCTTGGGAAAGGAGCGATCAGGCTCCAGCTCCCAGGAGCGCTCTGGGTGCCAATTGGCTTTGATTTCCTCGCTGCCTGCCGGACTCTGTGTCCAGCGAGTTGCATTATTTGGGTAATAACCAGTGTGGGTTTCAGAGGCTGGTGCTGGAGGAGTTGCCTCAGCTTGGTAGGCTGTAATTTACAGATGAAAGGTTTGGGCTCCTTGCAGCTTGCCTGCCCCCCTCCCCACCCTCCCCGGCTTGCTTTTGATGCTGGGCCTGTTTAATCCTTTGCTGGTAGCTAAGGCATGGCACAGAAGAGTCCAGCCGGAGAGGAAAGTATGCAGCGGATAGGTTTGGTGTGACAGTAAGGCTATTGCAGTGATGGGATGTTTCTGAAATTCAGGGCTGTGACCTCGAGTTCTCTGCGCTTGTGTGTGCCAGCAAGATCAGCTGAGGGGTTCCTCATTCTTAAATTACCAAGACGCATTTTCATGGCCCTTGAGAGCTGAAAGCAGCTACTGTGAGAACCCTCTTGAAAGGGGACCTGCACAGAGAAAGTAATTAGGCCTGTGCTGCTTTCCCCCATTTTATGATGACTACAGAGAGCTCAAAAGGGGCTTCTGGTGTTTGCCAAACTAAATGCTTTAGTGTGTGTGTTAGAGAGTGAGTGAGTTATCGCGGAGACATGGGAGCAAAAATGGATGGGAACCTGGGAGGCAGTGACCATGAGATGGTCGAGTTCAGGATCCTGACACAGGGAAGAAAGGAGAGCAGCAGAATATGGACCCTGGACTTCAGAAAAGCAGACTTTGACTCCCTCAGAGAACTGATGGGCAGGATCCCCTGGGAGAATAACATGAGGGGGAAAGGAGTCCAGGAGAGCTGGCTGTATTTTAAAGAATCCTTATTGAGGTTCAAGGAACAAACCATCCCGATGTGTCGAAAGAATAGTAAATATGGCAGGCCACCAGCTTGGCTTCACAGTGACATCCTTGCTGATCTTAAACACAAAAAAGAAGCTGACAAGAAGTGCAAGATTGGACAAATGACCAGGGAAGAGTATAAAAATATTGCTCAGGAATGCAGGAGTGAAATCAGGAAGGCCAAATCCCACTTGGAGTTGCAGCTAGCAAGAGATGGTAAGAATAACAAGAAGGGTTTCTTCAGGTATTAGCAACAAGAAGAAAGTCAAGGAAAGTGTGGGCCCCTTACTGAATGAGGGAGGCAACCTAGTGACAGAGGATGTGGAAAAAGCTAAAGTACTCAGTGCTTTTTTTGCCTCTGTCTTCACAAACAAGGTCAGCTCCCAGACTACTGCACTGGGCAGCACAGCATGGGGAGGAGGTGACCAGCCCTCTGTGAAGAAAGAAGTGGTTCGGGACTATTTAGAAAAGCTGGACCGGCACAAGTCCATGGAGCTGGATGCGCTGTGTCTGAGAGTGCTAAAGGAGTTGGCGGATGTGATTGCAGAGCCATTGGCCATTATCTTTGAAAACTCATGGCTATTGGGGGAGGTCCCAGATGACTGGAAAAAGGCTAATGTAGTGCCCATCCTTAAAAAAGGGAAAAAGGAGGGTCTTGGGAACTACAGGCCAGTCAGCCTCACCTCAGTCCCTGGAAAAATCATGGAGCAGGTCCTCAAGGAATCAATTCTGAAGCACTTAGAGGAGAGGGAAGTGATCAGGATTAGTCAGATGGATTCACCAAGGGCAAGTCAGGCCTGACTAATCTAATTGCTTTCTGTGACGAGATAACTGGCTCTGTGGATGAGGGGAAAGTAGTGGACGTGTTACTCCTTGACTTTAGCAAAGTTTTTGATACGGTCTCCCACAGTATTCTTGCCAGCAAGTTAAAGAAGTATGGGCTGGATGAATGGACTATAAGGTGGATAGAAAGGTGGATAGATCATCGGGCTCAATGGGTAGTGATCAATGGCTCCATGTCTAGTTGGCAGCTGGTATCAAGCGGAGTGCCCCAAGGGTCGGTCCTGGGGCCAGTTTTGTCCAATATCTTCATTAATGATCTGGAGGACAGCGTGGATTGCACCCTCAGCAAATTTGTAGATGACACTAAACTAGGAGGAGAAGTAGATACGCTGGAGGGTAGGGATAGGATACAGAGGGACCTAGACAAATTGGAGGACTGGGCCAAAAGAAATCTGATGAGGTTCAACAAGGACAAGTGCAGAGTCCTGCACTTAGGACGGAAGAATCCCATGCACCGCTACAGACTAGGGACCGAATGGCTCAGCAGTAGTTCTGCAGAAAAGGACCTAGGGGTTACAGTCGATGAGAAGCTGGATATGAGTCAACAGTGTGTCCTTGTTCCCAAGAAGGCCAATGGCATTTTGGGCTGTATAAGGAGGGGCATTGCCAGCAGATCGAGGGAGGTGATCGTTCCCCTCTATTCGACATTGGTGAGGCCTCCTCTGGAGTACTGTGTCCAGTTTTGGGCCCCACGCTACAAGAAGGATGTGGAAAAATTGGAAAACGTCCAGTGGAGGGCAACAAAAATGATGAGGGGACTGGAACACATGACTTATGAGGAGAGGCTGAGGGAACTGGGATTGTTTAGTCTGCAGAAGAGAAGAATGAGGGGGGATTTGATAGCTGCTTTCAACTACCTGAAAGGGGGTTCCAAAGAGGATGGATCTAGACTGTTCTCAGTGGTAGCAGATGACAGAACAAGGAGTAATGGTCTCAAGTTGCAGTGGGGGAGATTTAGGTTGGATATTAGAAAAATCTCTTTCACTAGGAGGGTGGTGAAGCACAGGAATGTGTTACCTAGGGCGGTGGTGGAATATCCTTCCTTAGAATTTTTTAAGGTGAAGCTTGACAAAGCCCTGGCTGGGATGATTTAGTTGGGGATTGGCCCTGCTTTGAGCAGGGGGTTGGACTAGATGACCTCTTGAGGTCCCTTCCAACCCTGAAATTCTATGACTCTGTGGTTGACTGGAGAGCTGGGAGATTTAGGACATCAGGGTGCCCATGGAAGCAGAATCCAATTAAGTGAGATGGAAAGTGATCTTTATTCCACCTCTTTGAAAACCTGTGACCCAAGCTCTCCTTGCTAAGGAGTCAGCATCCCAGCCCCTTTGTTAAAGGGTTACCTGAACTCCCAGGCCACATTTGAGTTTTCCAGTGAAAAAGGAAAGACCAGCCTTGCTTGACACTCTGATATTTATAAGGACAAAAATCAAGACGCGAGAACCTGCCAGACAAAAATCAAAGTGTGTGTGTAAATATATGGGGGTTTACCTTTGTAGCTCATTTTTAAGTGTAACCCCAAGTTAAGAGCTCCAGCTGTACTGTGATGCAGGTAGGCGCAGGATCTGGGCCTTCGCCTCCCATTTGGGGCTAGGTTTGGAGGCCAGTGGGTGAGTCTTCCTTAAACTAGATGGCACTTGCCCAGGCCAGACAAGATAACACACTGGGTTCTCTTTTCCTTCCTTCCTTCCCCTTGGTTGTATTAATAGAAGCTTTGTAAGTTATGAGGGGAATTTGGTGATGCAGGCTGTGTGTTTCTGGGCAGCCTCTGAACCGATTAGTGATCGCTTTAAGGCCTTTTGCTTTTGTGTTTTCTGGCATCTGTGTCCTTGGCGGGCATTACTTCTCATTGACGCGCAGGAGGGCACTTGCAGAGGGCATCCAACATGGGGGCTCTGGCTATTAAAGCTTGAAGGCCCAAAGAGTTTTCACCCATTTGCCATTTAGGGCCTGCCTCATCTACTCTTCCCCCCCACCCTGTGTTGGAAGTGGCTGCGTGCTCTGGGTGGAAGGCCGGGCAGCCGCCCCCAGGCTGCAGTGCTGCAGCCGGCCCTGTAACCAGTCACAGAATCGCAGCAATCAGAGAGAGGTCGGGTTGGGAGGAACCTCAAGAGCTCACCTCACCCCATGCCAAGGCAGGCCCAGGTGTGGGGAGCTGACGGGTGCAGGAATCGGTACCTTTGAGCGCTGCCTGTCTCCTCGGTGGGGGCCGGAGTGCTGGGCATCAGGCTGGTGGGGCTGGTTTGCTTTGAAGCGTCACAGGGGGCAGCTTTGGCTGCCCTTGCCCAAGCCCTCCAGGAGAAAGCCAGTGCTGCCTCCGACAGCTAGCTTAGCTGGCCGTGTCCTCAGAGGGCAGGGACAGGAAAGGCCCGTTGGGTCTAGCTGGCTGTTCCCCAGGAGGCAGGGCAAGAACAGTCCCTGCAGGGTATTGTCTCGGGCCAGTGCAGGGTGCGTGTCTCCATTCCTAACCCTTCCCCTCTCCCCCTGACTGGGAGGCTGATTCCCCAGCTCCAACAGCTGGGGGGCCGTTGTCAGACCTTGACTCAGCCTGATCTATGTTTCTCTCAGCCGAAGAGAGGAGAGTGCGGGACAGAGTGTAACCTAACCCATCCAGGCAACTGCAGCATGCCAGAGCTGGGGGCGGGGAGTGCCCGAATTCCCCTTCGCCCCTGGAATACTCAGCTTCTAGTGGAGCAGCTGGCACGCCTGTCTCCCTGGATTTGGTGCCTGTCGCTGCTGGTCCTGGAGAGGGGCCTTCCGCGGGACCTCTGAGGACAGAGTCCCCTGAGCGGCACTGGGTGCTGTCAGCAAGTTACAGGTTCTGGGAAGGGGAAACCTGGCACTGCAGACTGTCTTGTGGAGTGGAGCCAGCTTCTGCAGTTCTGTGTCTCTGCCCAGGGCTCCCAAGTGTGGGAACGAGCAGCCAAGCCCTGGGCTTCAGCATGCTTTGGGGTAGCTGGGTTCACCCTCTGCCCTGCCTCGTTGGGAACTTTCACAAACTCTCTCGTTCCATGACTTGTCCCCAGGCACATAACTTCCTTCTGGGGTCTCTCTGGCTGCTGGGTGATCCCGCTTTGGGCCTCTGCCATCCAGAAGGGACAGGAGGTGATTAGAGCCACTTCCTTTTGCTCTGCAGCTTGCTTGTGTGTTTGTCCTTTTGCATTTTCCTAATCCACTTAAGAGCATTTTTGCTGCTTGAATTATAAATACTGTTGCAAAGAGCACTTTCCCACACGCTCCTGGGCTTGGGGGAAACAGACTCAGGTGCCCAGCAAGCTGAGCAGTGCTTACGCCATGGCACAGTAGTATGGGTCACCTGGGGAAGAAATGGATCTGCATGCCAGTGGGGTGCGATGAATGTGTGGGCTGCATGCCGCTCAGCTCCCCAGGGGATCCCTGCATGGCAGCGCTTGCAGGATGTGGAGTGGAGGGTTTGTGGCTACTCGGATCATCCTGTGCTTGCTCTCCTCTCATAAAGGGGTCAAAGGATTATGCATCCTTGCGTCTGCTCGGGGGCCCGTCTAACTTTTGGGTCCAGGGGCTGGGATAAGGATTTAGCCCACAGAGGATGGTATGAACTACTGAACCACTGCGCTGCTCAGGTTTGGCGCGGTTAGCCCTGTCTTGTCAATGGTCCCCAGGAGCCATTGTGGGCTGGGCTGTCTGAATGTAGCCAGTGTCCGGGAGCAGTGAGGACAAGGCAAGGGGGTTCTCGCAGCGTTAAGCATGGATGCTTTCAGTCCACCCAGTGCAGCAGCCTGACGCCAGCTTCCTGGCTCCGCTGACCTGTCTTGTGGGGGGAGCGTAGGTGTGGGCCCGCAGCTGTGCATGCCCCACGGCATGGCTCTCTGCTATCCAGCATCTGGCACGCAGCGGCACCTCCAGCGCGGCAGAGTTAAATAGATTAGGGGGTGGGGGAGCGAGAGGCAGCCGAAGACGGCCTTGCCTTCAAAGGCTTTGACGCCCCCGGGCCGCGCAGTGCACTGGTCACCCTCTTGCTGATGACCTCTGTTCCCCAGCTCCGTGTCTGACAGCGCCTTAGGGCTGCAGGGATCCTGTTAGTCATGAATACTTTTGGAGTGATTGCTCTGGGTTGCACATGAGACATTTCCTACTGTGCTGGGAGGAGAGCCGGTCTGATACGGAGAGCTCGCGCTGCCCTTGGGGGCTTGCATGCGGACAGCTGAGGCACTGACTGGAAAATGCCCCAAATTCCTGGCCCTCACGGCCTGAGACATGCTTTCTGTGATGGGAGAAGAGGAAGAAGGCTGGAGGAAGAGCAGAGTGTGGGCTTCCTAGAATAACCCACAGGTTACCACTGCACTCCTTCCGCCTCCCCCCCCCCGCCCCCAAATGGCCCATCTCTCACGTTTGTGGCAGGGACAGCTTTGTTCTGTGTCTGTACAGTGCCCAGCACAGGGGTGGGCAAACGTTTTGGCCCGAGAGCCACATCTGGGTATGGAAATTGTATGGCGGGCCATGAATGTTCACAAAATTGGGGGTTGGGGTGAGGGCTCTGGCTGGGGGTGCAGGCTCTGGGGTGGGGCCAGAAATTAGGAGTTATGCGTATGGGAGGGGGCTCCGGGCTGGGGTAGGGAGTTGGGATGCGGGAGGGGGTCAGGACTCCAGCTGGAGGTGTGGGCTCTGGCGTGGGGCCAGGGATGCGGGGTTTGGGGTGCAGGAGGGGGCTGGGAGTGGAGCAGAGGAGTTTGGAGTATGGGAGGGGGCTCTGGGATAGGGGTGTGGGTTCCAAGGTGGGGCCAGAAATGAGGGTTTCAGGGTGTGGGAGAGGACTCTGGGCTGATGTTGGGGTGCAGGGGGTGATGGTAAGGGCTCTGGCTGGGGCGTGGGCTCTAGGGTGGGGCTGGGGATGAAGAGTTTGGGGTGCAGGAGGTTGCTCTGGGCTGGGACTGAGAGGTTCAGAGGGTGGGAGGGGGATCAGAGCTTGGGCAGGGTTTGGGGCTTGGGAGGCGATGAAGGGTGAAGGGTGGCGCTTACCTCAAAGCAGTTCCTGGAAGCAGCAGCATGTTCCCCCCCCGGCTCCTACTTGGAGGTGCGGCGCCGGCCAGGCGGCTCTGCGTGCTGCCCTGTCTGCAGGCGCCGCCCCTGCAGCTCCCATTGGCTGCGGTTCCTGGCCAATGGGAGCTGTAGAGCCGGGACTTGGGGCAGGGGCAGCATGAGGAGCCCCCTGGCTGCGCCTATGTGTAGAAGCCGGAGGAGGGACATGCCACTGCTTCCGGGAGCCACGGCATGCGTGGAGTGGGGCAAGCCCCCATCCCTGCTCCCTGGCTGGAGCACCGGAGCGGGACAAGCCCCCGACCCTGCTCCCCGGTGGAAGCTCAAGGGCCAGATTAAAAGGTCTGATGGGCCGGACACAGGCCATAGTTTGCCCACCCCTGGCCTAGCACAAAGGGGTCTGGGACTGGGGCTCCTTGGTGCTACCGCAGTACAAAGCCTGCTCTGTAGCCTGAATCCAATTTTCCTGTGTTTTCAATTTTCTGGCTCCATCCAGTTCAGCCCCTGCCTGCCCCGGATTCCCGTTGCAGAGCAGTCGCCTGGGCGTGTTCTGCCCACAGGGGGGTTAGTGCCGAGCGCCTGTGGCAGCTGTAAAAGTCTGTGGCTGCTCTAAGCTGCCTTGGGTGCTGACAGGCCCTTTCTCTGTTGGGCTGGAAACGCAGAAAGAAGAAGTGGGAGTGGAGGGCAGCCGGACCGTGCCTAGAAGCATGGCGCTGTCTGACTGTGCAGCCCTGGGGCTCTTCCTTGCCAGGCGAGGGTGGAAGTCCAGTGGCTGACTGACTCATAGTGCATGACTGAGGCCAGAGCTCTGGCTTCAGTGTTTCTGCCCCCTTCCGTGCAGGCTTGGAAGCTGCTGCTCGTGGATTTATCCCAGGGCCTCGAGGCTTGGAGGAGCAGAGCTCAGCCTGGGAGATGTCTCTTGGCTTATGAAGCGAGGCGGCTGGGAGCCTGGGTCTTCTGGGCTTATCTCACCCTCTTTTCTAGGCCCTGCCTATGCTAGAACCTGGCGTTGCTGTCGATGATTGTCGGCAGCAGCCCCCCGAAGTGGTGTTGCAAAGGGCTGGGGTGGGGCAGAACGTGGGCTGGGGACTTGCTGAGACGGGCCAGGCTCTGGGACCAGTACCGAGCATGGGTTTGTCGTGTCCACACCAAGTGGTTGAATAGTTTTCAATGGCAGCTCAGAAGGGCCTGTTGGCAACCAAATGACCAGGGAAGAGTATAAAAATATTGCTCGGGCATGTAGGAATGAAATCAGGAGGGCCAAATCGCACCTGGAGCTGCAGCTAGCAAGAGATGTCAAGAGTAACAAGAAGGGTTTCTTCAGGTATGCTGGCAACAAGAAGAAAGCCAAGGAAAGTGTGGGCCCCTTACTGAATGAGGGAGGCAACCTAGTGACAGAGGATGTGGAAAAAGCTAAAGTACTCAATGCTTTTTTTTGCCTCTGTCTTCACAAATAAGGTCAGCTCCCAGACTACTGCACTGGGCAGCACAGCATGGGGAGGAGGTGACCAGCCCTCTGTGAAGAAAGAAGTGGTTCGGGACTATTTAGAAAAGCTGGGCGAGCACAAGTCCATGGCGCGAGATGCGCTGCATCCAAGGGTGCTAAAGGAGTTGGCGGATGTGATTGCAGAGCCATTGGCCATTATCTTTGAAAACTCATGGCGATCGGGGGAAGTCCCGGACGACTGGAAAAAGGCTAATGTAGTGCCCATCTTTAAAAAAGGGAAGAAGGAAGATCCTGGGAACTACAGGCCAGTCAGCCTCACCTCAGTCCCTGGATAAGTCATGGAGCAGGTCCTCAAGGAATCAATTCTGAAGCACTTAGAGGAGAGGGAAGTGATCAGGATTAGTCAGATGGATTCACCAAGGGCAAGTCATGCCTGACTAACCTAATTGCCTTCTGTGTGAGATAACTGGCTCTGTGGATGAGGGGAAAGCAGTGGACATGTTATTCCTTGACTTTAGCAAAGCTTTTGACAGTCTCCCACAGTATTCTTGCCAGCAAGTTAAAGAAGTATGGGCTGGATGAATGGACTATAAGGTGGATAGAAAGTTGGCTAGATTGTCGGGCTCAACGGGTAGCGATCAATGGCTCCATGTCTAGTTGGCAGCCGGTATCAAGCGGAGTGCCCCAAGGGTCAGTCCTGGGGCAGATTTTGTCCAATATCTTCATTAATGATCTGGAGGATGGCATGAATTGCACCCTCAGCAAGTTTGCAGATGACACTAAAGTGGGAGGAGAGGTAGATACGCTGGAGGGTAGGGATAGGATACAGAGGTACCTAGAGAAATTAGAGGATTGGGCAAAAGAAATCTGATGAGGTTCAACAAGGACAAGTGCAGAGTCCTGCACTTAGGACGGAAGAATCCCATGCACCGCTACAGACTAGGGACCGAATGGCTCAGCAGTAGTTCTGCAGAAAAGGACCTAGGGGTTACAGTCGATGAGAAGCTGGATATGAGTCAACAGTGTGTCCTTGTTCCCAAGAAGGCCAATGGCATTTTGGGGTGTATAAGTAGGGGCATTGCCAGCAGATCGAGGGAGGTGATCGTTCCCCTCTATTCGACATTGGTGAGGCCTCATCTGGAGTACTGTGTCCAGTTTTGGGCCCCACACTACAAGAAGGAGGTGGAAAAATTGGAAAGAGTCCAGCGGAGGGCAACAAAAATGATGCGGGGACTGGAACACATTAGTTATGAGGAGAGGCTGAGGGAACTGGGGATGTTTAGTCTTCAGAAGAGAAGAATGAGGGGGGATTTGATAGCTGCTTTCAACTACCTAAGATATGGTTCCAAAGAGGATGGATCTAGACTGTTCTCAGTGGTAGCAGATGACAGAACAAGGAGTAAAGGTCTCAAGTTGCAGTGGGGGAGGTTTAGGTTGGATATTAGGAAAAACTTTTTCACTAGGAGGGTGGTGAAACACTGGAATGCGTTACCTAGGGAGGTGGTGGAATCTTATTCCTTAGAAGTTTTTAAGGTGAGGCTTGACAAAGCCCTGGCTGGGATGATTTAGTTGGGGATTGGTCCTGCTTTGAGCAGGGGGTTGGACTAGATGACCTCCTGAGGTCCCTTCCAACCCTGATATTCTATGATTCTTATCAGCTCCAGGCCAGTTTCCTAGTGTGGCTGGGACCCGGGTGTGTCTGGGCTGATGGGTAAGGCCCGGTTCGAACTCCAGCTCAGGCCTAACCCCGTCCGTCTACACACATGTTGTGCTGACCCAGAGCCCTAGCACCCCGTGGGGATGGAGGGTCTGAGCCTCTGGCAAGCTGGGACCCAGGGTTCAAGCCCTATTGCTTTGCAGTGTGGGCGCAGCCCCGCTGGATTCATGCACTGGGAATCCACCAATAGTATCCCAAAATCCCACGGGCCAACTCTCTGTGACCTCTGGACAGTTGAGTTTCCCCACGCTGCACTATGAGCACAGGGCCCGAGCAGCGCTAGGAAGTGTGGGAGTTGAGGGCTGGACTCGGATGCACAATGCAGTGTGGATGCTGGAGCCCTAGGTTAGCAAACCTAGGGTCTGCTGACTTGAGTTCTGCTAGCCCAGCCCTTGCACCATCACTCACACTGATGGTTGGATTTAGCCCATGAAAGCCAGGGCTCCACCTCCGTCCTCGGCTCTCCCTGTCTAGGGCCTAGGTGTCGCAGCATAAGTGATGCGTACAACTACCTGGCACATGTGGGGCCCAATAGGGAAGGCTGGGTTTACATTGCTTTGGGCTGGTCTTGGGCCGGTAATGTGAATTAAGTAGCGCGTGGGTGTTGTCTTTCTGACAAGTGTGTGGGGCAGCGTCTGAGTCTCTCCTTGGGACCGTCAGGAAGCACCGGCAGGTGGAGGTGACTGGCATGGGTTAGAAACCTCTGCCAGTGATGCGTTGTCTGCAGTTAGCCCTGACTCATGGGGCAGCCTGCCCTGGTCCCTGATGGACCCGCAGAGCATGGAGCAGGGCTGGCTCATCACGGCGGGAGCCAGTGTGGCACAGGGACCGAAAACCAGGGCTGAACGGCTGGGGACAGCTCAGCTGCCCATGGCCCCAGGCTGAGGGCGCGGAGGTGGCAGCTGGTGGCGCTGGGGCTCTGTGCCCGGGCTTAGCTGAGATCGGAGTCGTTCTGGAGGGGGACTGGACATCTGAGGGTTGCAGCCTGGAATCTCACCCCGTTAGATAGTGACCAGGGGCAGGCTCCCCGGTGGCTGTTGGGCCAAGTGGATTGAACTGGCAGTTGCTGACTCTGTCCTGCCCTCCAGCTCCTTTACCTACCCAGGTCTCCTATTGTTTGCACTTTTGTCTGTCCAAGTTCAGCTCCATAGGGCAGGGTCCTGCCTGTTGCTTTGACCGCAAGGCCCTGTGCATGCTGGCAGCCCTGCGTGCCCATTGCAGGTGATGAGCACAGGGCCCATCCCTGCATTTTGCTCCTGAGCTGGGGGTGGGGTCCCTCTGACGCAGGGCTGTACCGAGGGCCTCTCAGGACTGAGTTCCCAGGCAGGAGAAGCTGTTTTGTAGCAGCGAAATGCTCTCCCTTCCCTTTTCTGTGCTCCTGCAGCAGGCTTGAGCTGCCAACCCGCACTGAAACCACGCCAGAGGGTTTGAACCAGGCACGACGGAAGGACCTGCCGAGCTGGATTCGCGCTCTGCTGTGAAGCTGGCAGAGCTGCACTGGGCTGGGGAGGGGCTGGCGGACCCTGCGCGAGAGGCACTAGCAGGCCTCGTGAGGACAGCGGTGCCTTTGGCAGGCTGACTGGGTATGAGTCTCAGCCCTGCTGAGTTGCCAAGTAAATGAAAAGCAGCTACGAGCAGGGGGAGGGGAGGGGAAGAGAGGAGAGGAGCGGGACACTCGTTCACTGCTTGCTCCTTGTCGGGGGTAGGTCGGTGTTGCAGGTGGGGGGGAGGCTTAGTGCAGGACTCCCAGGGGCTCTGAGAGCTTGAGGCCCCCCCATGTTATCACTGCCCTCCCAGCTCCCACTGAAGGGCAGCTGGTGGAACTTGCCGGGAGCGTGCCTGGCCCAGGCTGGCCTGTGGGCAGTGCGGCAGAGGCCCTGGCCAGGAGCTCTGCTGGGCTGCAGCTGCGGGCAGGGAGTGCCGGGAGCGCGGCCGTTCCAAGGGGTGACGTGGAGTGGAAAGGCCCCGAGCCAGGGCCGTGTGCTTCTCGCCAAAGAGAGCGGAAGGAATGAGCAAAATGGTTCTAGCCTCTGCCGCCCTGCTGGGACCGGGGGCCGCCTCAGGCACCCCCAGGGACAGGCTCAGTGTGACCACATACAGCCATCAGCAGCTGTCTGAGGGGTGGCCTGGGGGCCATGAGCGGCCTTTGTCGTCTCTCCTGGCAGAGCAGACACAGCTGATGGCTGGCAGCTTTTGCGTCCTGTGACTGACGGGCAATTACTAAGCCTCTCCAGGAAGACACAGGTGGCTCTTGGATAGAGGGCTGTGCCTCTGCTGTGCTCGCCTCACCCCATGAAGTTGGGCTGCAGACGGCCCTGGCTCTTCGTGGCAGCAGAGACCCTGCAGGTGCAGCCCCTGGGCTCGTGCCTCGTTAGGGGCCGGATTCAGGGCTGGTGGAGCAGGTGCACCTCTGCTCACGTCTAGGCACCCTCCTGAAGCCAGACGTCCTGTTACAGAGGTGTGGGCCGTGTCTCTGTGGGGGCTGGTCACTGCATCCGTAGGGGCACCTGCACTGGGGAAGAGGGGTGCGTGGTATTTCATTGTGTTAGCTTCCTAACAGGGCTCTGTGACTCTCTCTGCTCCGCAGCAGGGTCTGCTGGGCAGTGCCACTCAGGGCTTAGATCCTGACATGCCCGCAGCGTGTTGCGTTCTGGCCGGTCAGCGTTAACCCCTTAGTGCCATCCGATGTCAGCCCTCAAGCTAAATGGGAAATGCTGCTGCATGGAGAATTTATTCCCCTCCCCTCAAGTGTGCACGCCGGGGATTTGCTGTGGAGATATTGGCAGGCGAACCCAAACCTCCCTTCATGTGCAAGGGTTTTCCCTATTTGATGGGTGGAGCTTGAGTGGAGAGGGCTCCAGGGAGCTTGGAGCAGGCTGTGCCCCTGGCCCAGACAGTGCTGAGCAGAGGCCTTTGTGGAGTTAATGTTTACTAGCAAAAGTGCATGGTGAGGCTCTCTGGGTGCGGAGAGGGGGGCCAGAGTGGCGGGTGGGGAACTGCCCAGTAGTGTAGCTACTCCCCACTTCCTCTCCACCTAGCCCCTCGGCCGCAGGGCCTTGTTTCTCACCTGTGGCCCATTCGTTGTGAAGTTGCCACCTGGGAGTTCTCCCAAGAGAGCAGCCCATCCCGGTGCAATGGCGGTACGCGCTGCTGAGCCTGCGCTGACGATGCTGTCCTGGGGCCTCTCAAAGCTAGAGGTGGGGAGGCTGCCAAAGACCTTGTCTTTGCTTGCGGTGGCCGTAGGCCATGTGTAGCTGCATGCCACAGGCTTTGTCCACGCTCGCTGCAGTGTGTAGCTACGTGTGGCAGCTAAAGGCTTTGGCAGCGGGATGTGATGCCGCTAAGTGTAGCAGTGTAGGCATGGGAGGTGCAGCCTGGGCATGTAGCAAGCAGTACATACTTCCTGCGCTGAGGGGAAGCCAGCAGGGTATTTGAGCCCCACCGAAGGGGAGCCAGGTCCAAGGAGCCCAGCATAGCCGGAGAGGGCATGTGATTGCATTGTGAATACCTGCTCCCTATTGAGGGTAGTGTCACTCGTCAGCGGGTTCGCTTTGTGGGCAGAGTGCCACTCCGCTCCTCATCCTCCTCCCGCCCCGGCCTGGGTGTACCATCCAGAGAGGACACCTAAAGTCAGTACGTTTAGCTTGGGCCAGACGGAGGGTTATTCTGCCCTGGAAATCCAAGGTCTGGCCGTCTAGCTGGTTGCAGTCTGGGGGTCTGCTGACTCGTAAGGCCTTAGTACGGTGCTGAAGGGTGCATGATGCAAGTCCCCGGGTCCGGCAGTATGTACGGCTACCACGGGATCCAGCTGCCATCAGACAGAACAAGGCCCGTCCACTGGAGCCTCCCCCGTCAGTATGTTCAGTGACAGCACCCAGAGCATACAGCTGGTGGGAAGAGCGGGAGGGTAACTGCCCCAGGTGCTTTGCAGACCTCCAGGCTAGGGAAGACCGGATGGTGTAATGGCCTGACTTGCGCCCTTGCTGCCCTTCCTGCCCTTCTTCTGCCCAGAACCTCCCAGACCAGGAGAGTAAAGAGAGACATGGAACTGCCAGTTCGACCTTGTGCTCAGATGTAACTGGGGGAAGCTGGAAGGAGTGTTGGGGAGAAAAGTGACTGGATGGGGGTTGTTTGGGTGTGTTTTGTGGCATCTCTGTGTGCTTCTGCTTTGGTGTCTATTTCAGTTTAATTCCCTAGTGATCATGCTAAGAGGGCCTGTTCTCTTCTTCCTTCTCTACGCTGTTCAGGTTTTTTGTGATCCAACTGCATCTTCTAGGCCAGAATGGCTTATTCTATGTATCTGAGAGGTCGCATGATGCAGTGTGTAGAGGGGTTGGGAGCTGGGACTTGTGGGTTCTCTTCCTGGCTTTGTCACAGACTCCCTGTGTGACCCTGGAGCAGTCCCTTCGCCTGGGTGCGTCAGTGGCTCGTGTTTGGGCATACTGCTCCGGTAAGGAGTGGGACGCCCTGTGAGACTTGCAGGAGCAGTGCCTCAGCACACGGCATTGTTTGTTGTTCCACTTCATTGCCCTGCTTACTTCATTGCAATTCTGCAAACCCTGAACATAAAGTGTGATTAGTGTTCTTGCATCAGACCATTGCTGCCTCTCCTTTGAACGATGGGACGGTCCACAGGGGTCCGGGACAGGCGTGGCCCATTTCAAACTAGGGCGATCCTGCAAAATCTAGGCCAGGTGTGAGAGTGGGGGAGCTTTGCAGACCTCTGAGCTGGGAAGGATGGGTGCAGCCATGCCAGTAAGCTCTGCTTTATTGATGGTTGGAGATGTGCTACCCTCACCCCGGTGCATCCACAGCTCTGCCGGCCTGTGACAGGCATGGGAACTGGTCTCCCCAGAGCACGGAGCAGGAGCTTGGGTCAGTACCCAGCATAGCCAGTTCTTGCCTGTTCGAAAGCTGGCCGTGGCAATTCCCTGCTGAACTCTAGAGTGGTTGAGTCCTTGGACCTGGAGCTGACAGAGCCCTGTTAGATCAGCCAGCCTGTCCCCCAGGGTCACCACAGGATTGTTCCTGACAGCAGGGTGGGCTGGGGCTGAGGTGGTACCGGCCTCTGCTGTGTCAGGCTGCGAGCGCTGGCTGCTGCTCGGGAGCTGTGGAGTGACTGCCCCAGCCTGGGGTGCCTTGGGCTAGTCTGACAGCACGAGATTCATTTGCTCTTTGAAGCCGGCTGGGCGGTGACCTGTAGCTCGTGACGCAAGCGCTGAGCAGAGCTGCGCACAGCACCCCTGGATAAGAAAACTACGTACAGCTGCAAACTGCGAGGGCAACGGCCCAGACTGTGCTCCTGCATGCAGAGCCTCTTGCCTGTGAGCTGCTCTGACTCCAGTTCTCTCCCGGGGTGCGTGGGGAGGGGTGGCTGGCATAATGTGGCTAGTGTGGGGCTGCTCTGCAGCCTTGGTACAAGAGGGTTTGTGGATGGGGGCAAGAATGAACTAAACCCTTCATTGTTTTCCTTGATTAGCTGGAAAGGGGCCCCCTCCCTGCTCTGTGCTGGAGGGAGGTGCAACTGCCCTTGCAGCATCTCGCACGGAGCTTGTACGCAGGGATGCAGTTGCATCTCCATCCTCGAGTGCAGTGGGGGCCGAAGGGCAGACTCTTGGAATGTGGGAATTCTCTCCCTGAGACCAGGCCTGGCTGCAGATGCCCTCTGTATGGAGCATATGGTACCTGCAGGCTGCAGGTTTAATTGAAGTCACCTGCTGCATCCTGGAAGTCAGGGAGACCCCGGAACAATTGTAGCTGGTGTGTCCTGGCTTGGGCCCTGAGTGAGCAGGGCTGCCCCTCCTGCACATGCCCTCACCGCTTCTGGCCGCATTTTCTGGAGCTGACTCCCCACTAGGAGGCGCTGTCTTTATGGGGAGGCAACTTTGAGCTCAAGCCTCCGGCTCCCACCCTCCAGAATGAAGCTCTTCAAATCAGCAGGGGAGGCAGCAAGGTCTAGTGGTTAGAGCACGACTGGGAGTCTGGACTTCTGGGTTCTGTTCCTGCCTCGGCCGCTGGCTCACTAAGGTGGCCTTGGGTGTGTCACTTCCCCTCCCCGGGCCTCAGTTTCCTTATCAGTGAAATGTGGGTAATTGTACTCGCCTGCTGCGGCAAGGTGCTTTTGAGACCTTTGGATGGGAACCTGTCTGGACAAGCTGAGTGTTACAGTGTCAAGGTGTTCTCACTGCTGTCCACAAAGGGGGCTCACTACCCACAGGGGGATGGACGTAGCTGCCCAGGGTAAGGGCCCAGCGAGAGGTGACTCAGGCTGGGGTGGGTCATTTCATGGCCTATACACCCACGTTAGAGACAAGGATGGCTGCAATCTGCTCCCTCACGTGCCAGCGGGTACTTCCTTGGGGCTCCTGGGGAGCAGCCAGTGCAGCCCATCTGTGCACTCATGCCCTAGGGGCTGTGCCTGGCGCTACCCAGGCTCCGATTTCCACACTGGGTTTGTCAGTTCGTGGCGTGCGTGTGAGAGACACGTTCCCCCTGAGCCCAGAGTGCAGTGGCATTGGCCCTGGGGAGAGTGGGTGGTGTAGGGCCTGGATTCAGTGGTAATACCCTGCTGCTGGGACTCACATGATCATGGGACCATCTGCCGAGGTGTGAGACGCAATCAAAATGCTGCCAGCTCCATCCAGAGCAAGGCTGCCCTTTGATGGCGCTGCCCCACCTGGGGTCAGCCATGGGATGGCGCTGTCTCATAGGGTGGATAAGAACATAAGAACAGCCACACTGGGTCAGACCAGTGATCCATCTAGCTCAGTATCCTGTCTTCCAAGAGTGGCCAGTACCAGGTGCCCCAGAGGGAATGAACAGAACAGGGAATCATCAAGTGATCCATCCTCTGTTGCCCATTCCCAGCTTCTGGCCGTCATAGGTTAGGACACCCAGAACACAGGGTGGCGTCCCTGCCCATTGTGGCTAATAGCCATTGATGGACTTATCCTCCATGAACATATCTAGTTATTTTTTTAATGCAGTTATGCTTATGGTCTTCACAACATGCCCTGGCAGTGAGTTCCACAGGTTGGCTGTGTGAAGAACTTCCATTTGTTGGTTCTAGACCCGCTGCCTCTTAATTACATTGGGTGACCCCTGGATGGGTGTGTGGAATAGTCCAGTTTGGGGGCTAGTGTTATCAGCCCTGCTTTACAGATGACCACAGAGAGGGCAAGGGACCGCTCAAGATCCCAGCCAGTCAGTGGCAGAGCTGGGAATGGGACCCAGGGGTCCTGTGCACTAGTCCATGCTACTTTCACCTGTCTTGTGTCTTCAGTGAAGCCTGAGTTGTACAGAGCTTGGGGGAGCGGGGAATGGCTGGCACCATTACCCCCTGTCTGCTGTTCCTGTTGGCTACTCATGCCGACTGGTGCAAGAGAGGTCACCTCTGTCATGTGAGGCCTGAAAGCTCTTGAGGGCTCCTGGGGAAGGCCGCCCCCAGCCAGAAGGGAACCGTAGCTGGAGCTGCCTGCACTGACCACAGGGACAGAGCTGGGCTCAGTGGGGCAGAACTGAGCAAGTGGGAACTTCAGGAAAGCATCCCACTGGGCCCTGCTGTTCCGGTCCTGGGGGCCCACCCAGGCTGAGTCCTGACCGGCAGCCCCCACCCGTCAGTGCTCCACACTGGGCCTTTGTCAGTCTTGCCGGCCCCAAACACCTTTCCCTTGTGACCCAGTGTGACTGGAGTCTCTTCTGTGTGGGTCCGTGGGGGCTTGAGCAATTGGCTCTTGCCAGTAGTCCCCTCTAGTGGGGGCTCCCCCCCGCAGCCTTGCAGGACACGGGCCTGATTCTGGCATGTCTCCCCAGGGCCCAGTGAGCACTGTGGTACCAGTCACCTCATTGCAGTCGCCCACCGAATGCAGGCTCTGAGTGGCACTCGGCCGGGCTAAGCCCAGACTCATTGCCAGGTTCCTGGCTTGCCCCCTTCTCTCAGTGCCAGCCTAGCAGCGCTGGGCTCTCTCCCTATCAGTGGGGATTGGGGGAGGAGTTCCCAGCTCTTTGCAGCTGATATCCCTGTAGTTTCCTGTCTGAATCACATGGCTGGAGCCAGTTTCCATGGAGAAGGCGAAGGGGGTGGGCTCCCGGGTGCCTTTAAGACTTCAGTGTTTTCCTTCTGTCCATGGGAGTGGAACAAAGGGAAGGCGAGTGCCCGGCTGCGCGCTCCCTGCGCGCTCGCTCTGCCTTGGCACCGGACATGTGAGTGCCAGTGGGCGGAGGGGCAGTGCCGGAAAGGGGGTGGGGGTGATGGGGGGGGGCTGCTGGCTTGTTTAGGGCTGCCCCCCCCTCCGGCTCTGGTATTTGCATCCTGCTGAGCAGCCCTGTGGGGGAGATGTTGGGCTGAGTGCCTGTAGAGAAGGGGACGCAGTCCAGAGCTGGGCCAGCAAACCTTGGCTGTCCCTGCGGGATCTGGCTTGTGCTCATGGTGGTGGCTTTTGCCTGCAGGGTGATCTCTGGTTAGCATGGTGACATTGGTCTGAGCGTGGGCTTGTGGCCTTTTGACAGGCAGTGCATGCAGAGCCTTAGGATAGCTCCTTGCAGTCAGTGCTGGCCGCTCTGCGTGCCATGGACCAGCCGGGCTTTGCCAGCAGTCATACCTGGCAGCGCCTGCTTTCTGGGCCAGGGCTTCGCTCCTGAGCCCTATTGTTCTCAAGTTCAGCCTCGTGCTTGGGTATTTACAATAGTTGTAATCCAGGGGTTTGGATTGATGTCCCTGGGGACCAGGATAGGCAGCCCCTGTCCCTGCTGCCAGGCCAATAGGCCCTGGAGGGACCCACTCCGAGATATTCAGGCCTTGGTCTCTGCAGAGCAGGGGTCCATGAGTGTCACTGGGCTGAATGTACAGCTGCTGTGTCCTCTCGGGACTGGGTTTAATCCCCTGGTGCTGCCCACGGCCCGTTTCATGCAGACACTAACCTCGGGGCGCTTGGTCACGTGGATTTTTGCAAGCCAATGATGGCTGGGGCTGACCACGCGCACGCTGAGTTGGTGGCAAAGCGCCCACTGGCCTCGTGGACTGAGGCTGATAGCAGACAAAACCCTGCTTGTTCCTGTCAGGGAAGGATACGTCTGGTTTCCCGGGAGGCTCGGGGAGAACTGGAAAGGACTAATTGGAAGCCAAGTCATTGCATAGAGGAATCTCCCCAAGGTACCCCCTGCCTGGGGCTTGGTGGGTTCACCCCTCGGTGTGTGGCTCCCAGAGGTGCTGTGCTGCTGGAGGAGATTCAGTCCAGGGCCAGCTGCTAGCTCCAGCATTGCTGGAGGGCGATGTCATTCGCAATGCCCCACCCCTGCGGCTGCATCCGGTTCCCAGTGCCTCAGCGCAGGGATCCGCAGGGGCTGGAGGCTGGGGCCCTTGACGTAGGCAGGCTGTGGGGGCACTTGGGAAGGCCACCCACTGCCAGTCGATCAATGGCTGTTTGTCCTGCTGGCGGCTGCCTCCTCCCTGGGTTAGCACTTTCTCCTTTCTCTGCTATTGTGACAGGCTGAGGAATGCTTAAGGAATTGAAAGGACAAACCTTGCTTTGTTGCTGCCTTGTCTACTCCCTGTATTCCTGCCCGGCCACTGCCTGCCTAGAAAACTGGGGTGGGGGTGGGGGTGTTAATGCCCGCTTCCCAGTCAGTTCTGCTGGGGTGCTAGGCCTGGGTGTACCCCAGAACCTTGCAGTGAGCCGGATGGTGCCTGGAGAATGGGCAGTCATCTGGGCCAGGCCTGGGAAATGTTACCAGCCACCCACTAGCCAGAGGCCAGCTGGAAAGGGGTTGGGGGGTGGACAGGGGGCACTGGGCTCTGCCCTGACCCGGCTTGGAAGCTCAGTCTGTCGTGCTGGCCCCTAGCTAGCTGCTTTCTGACAAATGCCATCCACGTCCACCCCCTCCCACCCCCACAGTGTTCCTTGGAGGCGGGGCATTGTGACAACCGAATTGCAGAGCTCACACCTAATTAACCATACCTCCCTGACCCCCACCCCGTGGCAGGTGACTGATGAGGGGCTCAGAGCTGTGACAGATGGAGGTGGCATACGTGCTGACCAGTAGAGCTGGGAGCAGATAGTTATACCAGGCCCCACCCGCCTGGGTTAGTGCTGCTACCACTACCTAGCGCTGGCTAGAACCCTCGCAGGGGCAAGCGCAGGGGGTGGGGGGGTTGGCTACCCTCACTGGGGCAAGCGCGCATGGCAGCGGCTGTGGGGGGGAATCGACACAAACCCCGTGCGGATGAGCCTGCCGGGGTGACTGTCCTGGGCAGGCTGGGCCAGCGGTGAGCCTCCAGACCTGCGGGAATCCCCTGGTGCTGAGGGCCAGCACCTGCTCAGGGCCGGCGGGTGATGTCCTCAGGGCTAGAGGAGCCAGGTTACGTGCCCGTCAAGTGCTGAGGAAGGGTGAGAAGTGCCGAGGGGGCGCAGGAGTGTCTGAGCTAGCGCTGCTCCTCCAGCAGGGCGCTGACTCCTGCCTTAGGGGCCTCTCCCCGCCAGCCCCCTGGAGAGGGGGCTGCTGGTGCTGGGGGGCAAATCTGCTGGCCCATGAGAGATCCCAGGGGCTGCATCCCTGGGTCTCCATGGTCCCCTCTTGGCCCGGAAATGGGGAGGAGCTCTGGTGGCGCAGGACCCATACTGGCGCCTGGCCAGGCCTTCTCACTGTCCCCTTCCTCCTTGGCCTCTCCCTCGGGGCTATTTATAGGGACATCCACTCTATTTCTGTCCTGCTGAGGGAGATGCGAGGAAGTGAAGTGGGGAGGGGGTTGCTAGGGCTGATCCCGTTTGTGCCTCAGAGCTCCTCCTGGCGTGGTCTGCCCCCAAGGACTCAGCGCTGAGTCCTGCATGCACCCACCTTCTCCCTGCTCCTGGGACTCGCTGCTCGGCAGGGGTCTGACCTTGCAAACCCGGTGGGAGAACCCCTGTGTCCCCACTAACTTCCTGGGCCTGGCTCTAAGGGCTGCTCTCCATTGCTTCTCTTGGGGTGATTTTTTTTAACACTGAAATAGCTACGTTGTGCAGCCCCTAGTGTGGACACAGCAACAGGGGTCTAAAGGCCCCCTGTGCCAAGACAGCTTATCCCCCTGCCCTATAGGAATGGTGCACTGGTGTGAGCATCTTCACCCTGGGGTCACAGTGTCCACAATGGGCAGTCAGATCAGCCCTGCCTCCTAGCACCAGGATTGGCAGAGGGCAAGTGGTGGCCAAAGCACCTGAGCCAAAAGCGAGAAAGCGATGCAGCCCCCATGGAATAGTCCCACCCCGTTGATGGGGGGTGAAACCAATCGGGCTCCGTTCCATTTAACGGGGCTTTTAGGGGAATTGTTCTAGAAACGTAGAGAGTCTAACAGAGAAGGGTGTCCTGCTGCAGCTTTTAAACCATCTGATAGGATTTAATAGAGAAATCTGTGGCAGAATTTATGTCTCCTGAGTGACTTAAAAATCTCTAGGACTCTCAAAGGAAGGGCTCAGGGCTGCCTGGAAAATACTGGTTAGCAGATTCCTGATGCTTTGACCGCGAAATCTATCTGTAGGGACTGGCTCCTGGAGAGCAGCGGTGAATCTTAGTCCCGTGGGTGAGGGCCGCATGGAAGCGGGAGGGAACTAGAAATGGAGCCTTCCAAAAGAAAACCAGGGACTCAGGTGAGAGGAAAAGCCAGAGTAGAAAGTTCACGGTGCCTGGAGGAGCCCCGAACATGACAGGCCAGAGCTGTGTGGGAGTGACAGGAGGTGCAGAGTGGAAATGGGGTGAGAGCCTAGCAGTGAGGGGAGTTAGACACTGGAACAGTTAACCAGGGAGCTGGTGGTCTCGCCATAGCTTGGAGAATAGGTAGCTTTCTGTTAGACATGCTGTAATCCAGCTTCTGGGATGGGCTCCGTCATCTAGGTGGGCAGGGGGCGGGGTGGCTGATCATGGAATCCCCTTCCATTATGGGCCCTGGGGAGAACAGGGCACCTGCATTGTCCTCAGCATGCTCGTGATGCTTGCAGCTCTGCATTAAGACAATAATTGTAATCAATTCTCAGGCCTCAGACAGGTGCCTGCAGGGTCAGGAAGGAGTCACCCTCCCAGATGCACAATTGGTCAGATTTTTTTGGGGGGGGTGTTTCACCTTCCTCTAAAGCATCAGAGATTGGCTACAGCTGGAAACAGGACAGGGTTGCGGGTGGTCCAGACTCCTCTGTTTAGATGCCTGGGACTTGCTCCCATGCTCAGGATCTAATTGATCACCAGGTTTGGGAAGGAATTTTCCCCCAAGTCAGATTGGCTGGGACCCTGGGGGGGTTTCACCTTCCTCTGCAGCGTGGGGCATGGTTTTTCTTCAGGAATCACCTGTCACATCTCATCTCATCAGTCCCTGCCATTCCGGGGCCCCTCAGTCCCTGCTGCTCTCTGCCTGTGGCACACAATACTTTAGTCTCCCGAGGACAGAAATGCTTCAGTCAAACATCACTGAGCTCCATGCGGGGTGTCTGGGTGGGATTCATTGGCTGGAGGACACAGGTGCTCAGACTGTCTGAAATCTAGGAAAGGGGCAGGAAGAAGTGTTGGGAGACCGGCCCAAGAGGTTGTCCATCAATCTGCAGCTGCCTGGGGTGGAGCAGGGCTGCGATATTTAGTTCATTTTTGCGGGAGCATTTTGGGGATTGGAAGGGGACATCTCGGGTCTGTGAGCCTGCCAGCAGCCTTCAGAATCCAGAATGAGAGCCCTGTGAATCCAGCTTCGTTCCAGGCTGGCGGCCTTTGCTTGTGCGGGGCTCCAGGGAACCGGAGTGAGGGGTGAGAAGTGCGTGGCTTTGCAGACTGTGCCTAGACTTGCCATGGCTTTGTTGTGGATCTTGCATGACGCATGCTGCATCCCCTGCTGCACTCCCCTCTCTGCTGGCCAAGCACTCCCTGGGGGAAGGCCCCAGGCCCCATTGATGTCAGTGGAAGCAGGAAGGGAGACCTTGAGGTTCATGCCGAATTTCCTTTGCTCTCCCTTCCTTGACTTCGGTGCCCCTCGCTCTCAGGATGGACTGGCAGTGCTGAGTAGGGAGGACGCCTGGCAGAGAGAGAGCCCTCTGGGCACAGCTGGTTTCACTTGTCAGAGCAAACCCGTGAAAGTGGTGGCACGGGATTGGCATAAAACCTACACAGCTCAGCACAGGCCAGGGCTGCGTCTCCTCAGAAAGCCTTACATCGCATTAAGCCTCAGGGCGAGTGTACACAACACTCTGCACGTTGGTGTTACCAGCTCCAGCCAGCCGCAGAGCACGCCCCGCAGGTCTGTACACACGCACCTTGTCGGCCGGGTCTAGAGTACTTGTGCATGGCTGTGAGACCAAAGTGATTCGATCGGCTAGCCAGGCCACCTGAGCTCCTGCTGCAGACACCACTTTGCTGTCATCTGTTTCCAGTTAAGGTGTCACCAGGACCTGTGTGTGTCTGTACTCGTGCACGTGCACAAGCACACTTCTTACTAATCTTTCAGAGGGGATTGCTGTGTGTGTGAAGGGGGGGCCACATGGCTTCAGAGCTTGGGAAGAATGGCAGCAGCCGGGGTTTTCTCATCCCTAACACTTCGGCCTGCTCAGCGAGTGAAAAGGCTGGGCTCCTTCCAGCTAGCAGCATCGCAGTGCTGGGTTAATGGCTGGCTGGACTCCTCGGTTCCAGCTCAGGGGGATCTGGGATACAGAGCTCCTAAGTGGCACAGGCAAATAAAGTAGCTATTCCCTGGGTTCCTGTGAGGAGAAGACTCTACAAACCCCTCCCACCCTGAGCTCTGAGAGTTCAAACCCAGATCTCCTCCCCAGGCCTCTCCTTGGACTTGGCAGTTCAGCACAGACGATGACACTCTGAGACCAGACTCTGGGGGTGCTGGCCACGTTTTAGCCCAGTACGGTGGGGGGAGGACAACGGGACATATGGAGACTACAGAACCCAGCATGCAATGCTTCCTGTTGAGGCTGGTCACATTGAGGTGGAGTAGTGCATGCTGGGATCTGTAGTCTCCATGGGCTGTACCCCATATTAATATCGGGGGCTGACATGGTTACCCTCTAGAACCCCCTGGGCCTGGCTGCCTGCTGCTGTACAGACCCAAATGACTGTGTCAGGGTAGGGCGGTTGTGTGATCGACCCCTTTGAGTGTGGGTGGGTGTGGTCGAGGTCGCAGTTGCGGAGGTAGCCCGTGTGGGGTGAGGTCCCAGGGGCTGGATCTCTGGGGCGAGGACGCAGCTGCCTTGCTGTCTCTGTCCCACTCAGGCTCTCCTTGTGCCCATGAGTCTCTCCCCGGGCTGGGGCCGGCTGCATAAGGCCGCATTAAATCTCGCCGGACCCATGCTGTGTTAGCAATGGCAGGCCGAGGGGCACGGGAGCTGGTGGGCGTTGTGCCAGGGTGGCCCTGGGGGGCAGTGCTCACTCCAGGAGTGGCAGCATCCGGTGTTGGGCAAGGCCTGGGAAGAGACAGCCCATGGCTGGGTGCGGAGGAGCGCTCCCCCCTCGGCAGGCTGTGGCATGCTCAGGGAGCTGACCTGGGTAGAGATCATGGCAGGGCGTGCAGTAAGGGATCGAGTTATCTGCCTAGCAGCCACGCCTTACTCGGCAGGGCAGGACTCACCTTGGCCCCTCTAGCTCTGCGCCGTGGCTCTTGGGAAGGCAGTGGCCTTGCTAGGCTGCTCCTCTCCCCTCTGGCTGATGGAGTCTCCTGCTCAGGCCCGGGCGGGCGGGATGGGGGTTGGGGAAGCAGCTGCCACCCTGTGGCCTGCTGGTGGTGGGTGCATCATCTTGTACCTGCCCATTCAAAGTCAGACCTTCCCCTCTGTTCTGGGTCGGTGAGCCCCCTCCCCCACTTCTGGGGAAACCCTGGGGCTGGACTGTCTCATGGTGGCTTTGTGCGGTTGCCTCCCCCCCCGAGCTCTGTGCTAGGTCCAGTATTGCACAGTCCCTGCCTTGGCTTCTCCCAGTGGGTGCACAGTGCCCGGTCTGTGGCTTGGCTTGGCTTGGCATCCTGCTTTCCTGCGAGAGGGCACTGACCTCAGAGCGAGGGGTTCAAAGGGGGGGCTGAAAATGAAGCCTTCAGTGGCCTTGTGGGGCAGGAGGAGATGGGGACTGGGGGGAGCAGTGCATGTTAGTAAAACTGAGGCCAGGCAGGTGCTAGGCTGGCTCCCCCCCCCCCCCCCCCCCACCCCCCCCGCCCCCTGATCACACTGCACTCTGCTGGTGCCCCTCAGTCCTGACCCTCAGCCCCCCCCCCCTTGTTATCCAAGCCCTACACCCCCAGCTTGGCAGGTGCCCCTCGATTCCGATCCACAGCCCCCTCCTCTCCTAGCCTGGGCTCTGCTGGTGCCCCTCACTCCTGCCTTGTCCCGACTGTGGTGGATTTTGTGGCGCTGCCACTCTCACGGGAGCTATTTCTCCTTGAGCCCAGTCTCTGGAGGTGACTGGTCTCTTGTGTTGATTGTTCCTGAGGCACCTGCAGTCTGGGGGTCAGCATCCTGAGTGGCTGATCTCTGCTCCCTGGGGGCCAGGAGGGCAGCTCCTCACCATCCCTTGCGTTTCTCTGCAGCAGATCTCTCTGGCAAGGCACAGCCAGCTGGGCTCACTCTGGGGCGAGGTGAGGACGTGGGTGTGACTCCCCTGCCAGCACCCCTGATGCCCAGCTGCAGGTCCTGCCTCTCTCCTGCCCCTGGGGGGTGGGCGCGGGCAGGCCCCAGTCTGAGCACAGGTGCTGTGCCCCTTGCAGCAGGCCAAGGGCCAGCTGATTTCCCCCATGGCAGCGGAGCGTTCCACTTACTGGAGGCCTGATCTCCCCGGCCTTGGGGAGAGCCGGCAGCCGAGACCCACAGGCTGACAGGGAGCTGGCAGGGCCGTGGGGAGGGTGAGCCTCTGCAAGGCACAGAAGTGGGGCCTTTCAACAGGTGGGAGAGGGGTACATCCTGGGTGGCTGTGCCGCAGTGAGTGGCAGGCAGGCCCGGACGTGTAGCCGAAGGCAGGTGGGTGCTGGTGGCAGAGCCTCGGGCTGGCCCCCTTGGTGTGGGGCTTTCCAGCATGGCTGCATGGGCTCCCCTCAGCTGCTTGGATAGTCCCTGGGCCAGGTGAATGGATCCAGGTGAGCGAGGGGAACTCTGGGGACTGTCCCTGAAAGGTTGGGCCTGAGGTGAGAGGAGAGGTGGCAGAGAGCCGCCCCTCCAGCCCCATCTTCTGGGCTGCACTTAGTTTAACCCCTTCATTGCTGTGGGGTGGCCACTAGCTCCCTGCACCAGCCCTGTTGGAGCCAGCCCATCAGAGCAGCCCATGGTACCTGCCCTCTGAGTTGGGGCCTTTTGTTGGCAGGTAGCTCTGGTAGCTGCGGGGGCTGCCAGCAGCAGGGGACACTTCCAGGCGGAGAACTCTGTATCTGAACAGCTCCCCAGGGGGGCACCTGAGCCAGCCTCCTGCTGCTGGCTTTGGTCTCCATCTTTGGGGGGGCCCCCAGGCAGCTCTGACTGAGGGAGGGCCAGGCCTGCCAGCCCGAGGCTGGGATAAAGCCTGGATCCCTCTAGCAAAGTCTGGGGAGAGTCCTGTAGGAACCCCAGCTGCTGTTTGCCTCGCACCTGGCTGCTGCCCTGGCCAGCGGCTCCAATCCTTCCGTGCCCCCGCCCCCCTTCCCCCACTGGCCCCACCCATGCGTTCTGTTTTGTTTTGGCTTATCTCCTTCCGCAGCAGCAGGGCTGGGGCTGGGACGTTGGGTGGGGGCAAGGCTCATCAGCCCTGGTCTCTATCCCGGTTCGTCCTGGCTTGGCAGCGGGTGGGGGTCACTTGGCAGGATTATTGGGGTGTAGCTCCCTTTGTTGTTTTCTGGCCATTGTGGGGCCTCGGGCACTGGTGACCCTCACTCCCCATTCTCTGCCTGGCACAGGGCAGTCCTCTCCTGAGGGCTGTAACGCTTGGTCTCAGTCCGGTTGTTGGGGTTACTGTGTGGGTGCTGGGGGCCTTTGCTATACAGGGGGTCAGGCAGGATGCTCTGGTGCTCCCTTCTGGCTTTGAACTCTAGGGCATGGGGCTTGGGCTGTGGGGCTGTGAACTGCAATGTAGCCGCTCAGGCTGGAGCCTGGACTCTGGGACCCTGCACCTCCCGGGAGACTGCCCCGTGCCCAGATACAACTGAAGAAGAGTCCCGCTGGGAACGTGCCAACTAGCCTGGTGCAGAGATCAGAACCGCCTGCACTGGGTGTGGGCTGCCGGTCACCAAGGGGTTAAAAGGAAGCTGCAGGGGAAGGGAGAAGTGAAAGGCAGAGGCCCCGGATGGGTCCCAGGGTGCCTGGCCTAGGGCAGGAAGGGGACCCTCAACCCACAGGTCCCTGGCTTTGCCGGGGCTCCTGACATCCGGGGGCCTCTTCATCAGCCCTCTGGAAGCTGGGCAGCAGGGAGTGGGGAGGATCCCCCCCTCGCCTCTGGTGCCCTCTTCATCTGCTTTAGCTTGGTGTTCTCGTCAAGATTTAAGGAGCACAGACAAGCTGGCCCAAAACAGAACTGCTGCCCCTGTCTGGGCACGTGCTGTGTGCCGGCTCTGCATGGCTGGGCTGCGGGGAGAATTGACCTCTTTCCCTGCCTATCCTGTGCTGGGGGGAGGGGGGAGCGGGGCAGGGATTTGTGTGTGTCAGGCCTGTGTAAAGGTCACTGGCTGCACGCATCTCAGCCAGTCCAGCAACACTCTGTCCTGCACCTTCCCTGCAGGGCCAGCGCCCAAGGGGACATGCCAGCGCTGTGGTCTTGGGAAGCAAGAGTCTGCTGTGGCACAGTCCCCGTGGCTTGTGGTGCTCTAGAGCACTCCTTTAGGGCAGGCTTCCCATTGCACATTGATCCCCAGACTGGTCAGCGTGCAGAGCCGAGCGCTCAGAAGTTAGGAAATGCCAGCATTAAGGTTGCCTGGGCAACCTTAACTCTGCCCCTTGTGCACATGCATTGTGATCCAGTCATGAACTCCATGGTTCTGTGCAGCTTATGCTGTAGTACCCCTGCATCACTCAGTCACCAGATGGACGCTGAGAGGGCTGTGTGTGTGTGTGCGGGGGAATTAAGAAGAGCACAGAGTTCTTGCGGGGCTAGACCACTGGACTGGAACCCAGGAGAACTGGGTTCTGTTCCTGCCTGGCCTGCAGACTTCCCGCTGGGCAGGACTGTTGTATAATAGTGGTGGCTTGGCTGTGTCTGGGTGATGTCATGTCCCCACTTCTCCAGTCACCCCAGAGTCTTCCAAGGGAGACAACACCTCAGTTGCCTCTGTATAAATCCATGGTACACCCACATCTTGAATACTGCGTAAAGACCTAGTCACCCCATCTCAAAAAAGGTATATTGGAATTCGAAAAGGTACAGAGAGGGTAGAGAATAGCTTCCATATGAGGAGAGATTAATAAGACTGGGACTTTTCAGCTTGGAAAAGAGACAACTAAAGGGGGATATGATAGAGGTCCATGAAGTGACTGGTGTGGAGAAAGTAAATAAGGAAGTGTTATTTACTCCTTCTCACAAGAACTAGGGGTTACCCAACGAAATTAACAAGCAGCAGATTTAAAACAAACAAAATAAAGTATTTTTTCACAGTCAACCTGTTGAACTCTTGGCCAGAGAATGTTGTGAAGGCCAAAACTATAACAGGGTTCAAAAAAGAACTAGATAAGTTCATGGAGGACCAGTCCATCGATGGCTATTAGCCAGGATGGGCAGGGATGGTGTCCCTAGCCTCTGTTTGCCAGAAGCTGGGAATGGGAGACGGGATGGATCACTTGATGATGACCTGTTCTGTTCATTCCCTCCGGGGCACCTGGCATTTACCACTGTCAGAAGACAGGACACTGGGCTAGATGGCCCTTTGGTCTGACCCAGTATGGCAACTGTAAACAGGAAACAAGCAATAACCCTGTTGTTTTTGCCCTCCAGCCCTTTCCCAGCTATTCTCTGTTGGAAAGAAGTAAAAGGGGCCGATGTCCTGTATTTCCCCCCACCTCAGGTTACCTTTAACTCCCAGCCATGCTGGTCCTCCCATACATGGCCCAAATGACCCAGGTATTTCCAGACCCATAAATAAACTTGCTACCACAGTCGTGCACTAGTGGAGGCTCTTGCTATCCAGTGAGGCTACGGGGAGAGACGCAGAGGAAGCCGAAGGTGCTCTGTGCACCCCTGCTCCCTCTGTGCTAGACGTTAAACTCCCATGTGTGCTGCCTCTGGGAGCACTGCCTGTAACGTGGGCTCTCCGGAGAGGCATTGCTCACCAGCCTGCAGAGGCGTGCTCCTGTGATGATTCCCTTAGAGAGGACATGGCCCCTGGGAATGCAGATGCCAAGCAGGGGCTGGTCAGTGACCCTGACAGGCAGCAGCTGTAAAACTGATGAGAGGAAATGCTGTTTCACGCAATGTGAAATTGGCCTGTGGAACTCTCTGCCACCTGAAATTGCGGCCCAGAGCTTAGCAGGAGTCAGGAGGGATTAGATGTTGAGACTGGGAACAAGAATAGCCCGTTACAGTAAATATTTAGAACTCCCAATAGTTTGGGAAGGGCACTGCCCTCTCCCACCTCCAGGCCAGACCACCTCTAACTGCAATGGCTGAGCTAGAGGCTTCCCTGGGACTGTCTGCACCTTCCTTTTGAAGCAGCTGGTGCCGACCATGGTTGGTACAGGCTCCTGGGCTGGCTGGACCTATGGATTGCCAGCCTGGGCCAGAGCCCCTGTCAATATAAGCAGGGACTGGCAGAACAGTCCTTTAAAAACGCCTCCCTTCCGTCTGCCCTTGGCCTTACATGGGCGCCTCTCCCGGAGGCTGAGTGCCCTGGAAACCTCCTTAGTGATACTTAGCCAGGGCCCGTCTCTGCTGCTGTTAGAAAGGGGCTGAGAACTTCAGACGCTTCTTCCTCCAATTGCCCCCGCTTCCTGCTGGATGGGTGGTGTCCCTCATTTCTCCACTGGCTCTCCTCAGGCAGGGGACAGCTGGATCCCAAATGGCGCTGCTCTGGCAGGTCCAGGCTGAGCAGGCCTGGTACCGGGGGCGAGCGTTTGCATTGGGCAGGTAGGCACGAAGGGCTAGAGTGTCAGCTGTGGCAACCCCAGGTCCAGTGGCTGGCTGGGTGACGTTCGGCAAGTCACTTCCCTGCTATGTGCCTCAGTTTCCCTCCCTGTGAAATGGTGGAAAGGTCAAGCTCAGCGCTGGGGATTGTTAGCCTTGTTTGTAATTATGCAATCTAAGTGGAGGTGAATCCCTGGGAGTTTTGTCATACAGCCCCTCCCCCTGCTCTGGACAATGTTTTCGGAGGCAGGATGAAAATGATGGCCCCCAGGTTGTGTGGATCCCGCCTGCTCAGTGTTGGCTCAGCCTAGGTGCAGGGAAACCCGTCAGCGTTGTGACTAACCCCTGCAGGGGGCGCCGGAGGGGACTGGCCATCTGTGGTGGCAGTGCAGAAGCCCTGCTGGGCGGCTGCCTGTGCCCTAGAGATCCGTGCCATGCTGGTGGAAGTGCCACTTGGCTGCGTGTCCGTGTAGTCCCACCCCACATCCGTACTGTCTCTGTGACACTGTTGCAGACCCATTGCCCTCTGGTACCTATCCCACAGTTCCTGGCATGGCTGTATGAAGCAGTGGCTCTAGGGAGTCCTGGGGAATTGGGGGAGAAAGTGAAACTCCCCTCACTCCCTCGGTACCTCCCCTGTTCCTCACGTTTGCGGGGTCACGGCCACACTGTGTAGTTTGCTACGTGCCATCCCTGCAGCTTTTATCCCTGAGAGGCTCTTGCAGGGCTTCCCATCTGCTATTGGGATCCCCAATAAAGGGAGCAGGTCCCTGCCAGGCCCAGAGGAGATCTGGGATGCGCTACAGCAGGGTGAGTTCTTCCGAGGCCTATGGTAACTGGTGCTGCGCGCTGAAGGGCTGGTACAGGGAGCAGCCGCCTTCTCCCCAGCACAGATTCACACCATGCCGGGGAAGCTCAGCTTGGAATGGGAAGACATCAGCAATATGGTGTGAATTCAGAGACCAGAAACCAGCTCCAGGGAGGGCTGGCGGGAGTGACAGGCCTGGGGAGCAGTGATTAAAAGAGCTAAATGAGCATGGCTAATTGCATACTGCAGGGGGCCATGGAAGCAGCCTGCCAAGCATCTGCAGGGTCTGAACAGCCAGCAGGGAGTGGCATAGCCAGAGCACCGGGGTGGGATCCCGCTGGCTCACTGGAAAAGCTCCTGACAGTGAGATCAGCCTGGACCATTCTCCCCAGGCCCAGGGAAATGGGGAAGCCCTGTCATGTAGAGAGGGCCTGGCTGAGGTGCTGGAAGGCTGGAGAGGGCCCGGCTGGAAGGAACAGTTGGCGGGAAGCACTAGGTCAGAGGCTCCTGCTCACACGGGCTGATGGGACCTTTCCATGGGAGCAGCTGCTGTAGATGCCCCGGAGATGTTGCAGGCAGGGAGTCGGGGTGTGGGTCCATGATGCTGCTGGCCCTGCCCTGGGGAAGTCTGGGACCAAGTCTAACTTCCTCGCTCCCTGAAGGTGGCACCATTGGCCAGCTGTCTCTGGGCTCAGTCTAACTCTGCAAGGATGCTAATTAGACTGTCTGTGCCTTTGCTAGGCCGGGCATCCCACTGGCTAATTAACTGGGCTGCATCACGTGGTGCTGGCCCAGTTGGTCTAATTGCTGACTGCCCAGAGTCAGTGGCTGTGCCCAGGGCGAGGGGAGAGAGGGGTGCTCCTCTGAGTCTGCCTAGCTGGGCCTGGGCGTGTCCGGAGTCCTGCCAGGTTTGGGAGCTGCTGGCTGTGTGCAGAGCCATAGTGCAGCCACTGGGAGGCCGGGGCTGAGGCGCTTGTCGGCAGTGTGGCCCCTCTCCTGAGCAGAGATAGCAGTGAAGCCTGCCAGGTCACAGGCATGACTGTGCCTTGTCGGTGGGATGCCAGGTTTCTGGTTCAGGGAGAGCACAGGGCTGTAGCCCCAGCTTCATCTTCTGGGAAGGGCTGGGAGCCCTCATCTGGCTTGAAAGGCGTTGGTGCATGCCTGTGCCCAGCTGTGAAATGGGGTGGGGGCTGCATGGGGAATGGCGCATGCGGCGCTGACAGCCTGATCCTCCCGCACGGCTCTGCTGCTGGGCTCCTGCCCACTACACTTAGCCTTTGGGCCCCTGCTGAGGAGGGGTGGGGGCCTGCTCTCCCCAGCCTCACGGGAGGGGTTCCCCTTACGCATTGTGCCTCTTGGATGTTTCCCCGCCCTTGCTCTAAAAACAGCAGCAAACAGGAAAGGAGCCAGGAGGGAGGCGGCTTTTCCTTTTCTTCCTGGCTGGGGTCCGGGCTCTTCCTCTTGGGCCTTTCCCCTCTGGAGCTGTGGGAGGCTGAAACACGGGGGGGATGTGCCCCATCACCGTGCTCCCTACATGGGTATGGGAGCAGAGGCAGCTGGCTCAACTGCACCCTTTGTTACAGTGGTGCAGCTGACATGGACTACAAGTCCCATAGTACAGTCCTCCTCCTTGAGCTGGAGCCCTTGCTGCAGTGCATGCTGGGACCTGTAGTCCCCATGGCCCGCACCTCCCTGTTAAAGATGAGAGCAGGAGGTTGGCTGTGCCCTGCTGCAGTGATGCAGCTTTCAGGATCCTGGTAGGCTGCTGATGGGCCCTTGTTGGGGTGCCACTGCTCAGGGACACCTCCCTTACCTTGGCATTGGTCAAAGGGAAACTCCCGCACCGCTTAGACCCTTCCTGCCCTCAGCCAGAGGCCTCTCTGGGGGCACCATTCAGGGAGTGAAGTAGGGTTGTCAGGTGTCTGGTTTTCGACCAGAATGCCCGGTTGAAAAGAGACCTTGGCAGCTCCGGTCAGTACCACTGACTGGGCCATTAAAAGTCCGGTTGGCGGCGCAGTGGGGCTAAGGAAGGCTGCCTGCCTGCCATGGCTCCGTACAGCTCCCAGAAGCAGCAGCATGTCCCCCCTCCAACTCCTATGTGTAGGGGCAGCCAGGGGGCTCCACACGCTGTCCCCGCCCCAAGTGCCAGCTCTGCAGCTCCCATTGGTTTGGAAGCCCGGCCAGTGGAGCTGCAGGGGCGGCACCTGAGGACAGGGCAGCATGCAGAGCTGCCTGGCCACGCCTCCCCGTAGTAGCTGGAGGGAGGGACATGCCACTGCTTCTGGGAGATGCCGTAGGTAAGTGCTGCCTGGAGCCTGTACCCCTCATCCCCTCCTGTACCCCAACCCTGATCCCCCTCCCATCCTCTGAACCCCTCGATCCCAGCCTGGAGCCCCCTCCTGCATCCCAAACCCCTCATCCCCAGCCCCACCTCAGAGCCTGCACCCCCAGCTGGAGCCCTCACACCCACCCCAACCCCATGCCCCAGCCTGGTGAAAATGAGCAAGTGAGGGAGGGTGAGTGACAGAGGAAGGGGGGATGGAGTGAGCGGGGGGTGGAGCCTCTGAGAAGGGGCGGGGCCTCAGAGGAGGAGTAGGGGGCGGGGAAAAGTTGTTCAGTTTTGTGCGAGTAGAAAGTTAGCAACCCTAGAGTGGGGCTGTTACCGAGGTCCTAGTGGGGGCCAGCTATAGTCACTCAATTAGGGTGAACTGCAAAGAATGGGACAGCCAAACCCCCAAAAGCTGCTGGATATTCCAATACTTAGATTCACCAGGCCAGCATAAAAGAGCTTCTTTATTACCTTTCTGGTTACTCAGAAATCCAAACAACACAGGTTCCTTAAAGGGATCCCAGCTCCAGGACTCCAGCCAGGTACCCACGTCAAATATGACGACAATTTTTGTAAATCTTATTTCATCATATAAAAGAACAGGTTCTACCAATCCCGAAGGATCGGACACATTGCCTCCCAGGTTAACGAACATTTCAGATCTTACCCAAATACAATTCTAGCAATTCTTATTAACTAAACTAAAATGTATTAAAAAACGAGAGAGAGTAGGGTTAAAAGCCCAATATACATACAGACCTGAATTCAATTCATTGAAGTTCAGATTCACAGCAGAGATGGTGAGCTTTGTAGTTGCAAAGAGTTCCTTTAGAATTCAGTTCATAGATCATAGTCCAATGTCCAAATCTCATATTCAAGGCATACCAGCATAACTGGGACCTCAGTCTTGCGACTCAAATTTCCCCTGATAAAGTCTAAGCAGATCTGAGGTGACAGAATCAGGACCCAAGGATCTTTTATACAATTTCATGTCTTTTGACAAGTTGGAATTCCTCAGGGAACAAAAGGTAATTAGGCTGACTTTGAAGGAGGTCCATCATTGGTACTTAGCTATAGGAATTAACATAAGGCCATTTGCTTGTTCCTCCACTATTCACAGTACATTTCAGAGAGAGATGAATACCGAGATAGCCCGTGTTTACAATTTGTTTACATGATAGGATGTTCTTTTGACTTCTGAATTATCAGAATACAGCATAGACAGGGTCTGTTCATTACATTGTCCACCCTACTTATACATATGTAAATACACAAAAACAAAAACATTATCTCCGCACATGTCTTCTGTGGGTTATTCATTTTGCAGGATGTTTAACCCTTTCTAGACATGCGTCACAGGGGCCTTGCCCAGCGATGGCATTAGCCGCTGGCAGGGAGTGGTCTAGCAATGCGCACTAATGGCTAACGGACCTTTGGTCCTCCCCTGCCCTCAATGAGTCAGGAGGGGCTGCACAGGCTGGGGCAGAAAGCTCAGTGTTCTCCTGCCCACCCCTCTCCGCGCCCCCAGGAAGCCCCACATTCCAGGGCCATTTGGAAAGTTCCCTGGGTGCTAGTGAGCAGCAGCTGAGCTGTGAGTACCCAGTGTGAGAGGATGGCTATCCCCAGGCATGCAGCCTCAGTCACCTTGCCAGGCACAGAAGGGCTGTCCTTCAGGGAGACGCTGCCAGGGCCTCGGCCAGTCGGTATCTGCAAGAGACCAGCCCATGGGAGTACTCGGAGAACGGCAGCAGCACCAAAGGGGTGGGAGGGAAGGGCCATCTGGGGAGCAGAGAGCCTGCTGGCTTGGTGTAACGGTGGATGGGCATGTGCTGCTCTGAAGGGTGTGAAACACCGAGGGGAGAGGAACAGAGTCAGGCGGTGCCAGGGGTGAAATGGAAGCTGAGTAGCTATGTTTCCTAGCAGGGGAGAGTTAGGAGAGCGTGGGGGAGCCCCCTGAGTGCAAGCCCTCTTGCTTGTGACATTGAGGCTGTTGGATGAAGCTCTTGGCTACGTTGCAGGGCACAGCTCTGCTCTCTCTGACTGGCGGGTAGACCAGGGACTGCCCTCAGTCAATAGGGAATGAGTGTCAGGATGCCTGGATTTTGTCCATGCCTTTGCCACTGATTTTCTGTGTCACTTTGGGCAAGTCACTTAACTCCTGTCACCATTACTTGGTATTAGGGGTGGTGCCTACACTTCCCACCTGAGAGCAGCGCCGCATTGAGCCAGGCATTTCCCGGACGCTCTGAGAGTCGCTGCCCATCTCAATGGACAAGCCAGACACACGGTGGAGGGCAGCCAGCACCGAGAGGGGCAGGGACTCTCCCATGGTCACCCCGCCGGTCAGCAGCAGAGCTGGGAATACAATGCAGGACTCCTGAGTCCTAGAGCAGTGCCCTGCTCACTAGCCCACACTGTCTGTCTGTGCCTCTGTCATAGGCACCAGCTCCGTGGGTGCTCTGGGGCTGGAGCATCCACAGGGAAAAATTAGTGGGTGCTCTGCACCCACCAGCAGCCAAGCTCCCTGCCCTGTCCCACCTCACCTCTTCCTCCGCCGCCTCCCCTGAGCGCGCTGCGTCCCTGCTCCTCCGCCTACCTCCCAGCGCTTGCTGCCGCCAAACAGCTGAAGCAAGCTCCGGGAGGGACCGGGGAGGAGCGGGAACATGGCGAACTCAGGGGAGGAGGCAGGGCCGGGGCCGTGATTTGGGGAAGGAGTCAGAATAGGGGCAGGGAGGGGGCAGAGTTGGGGCAGGGACTTTGGGGAAGGGGTTGGAATGGAGGCAGGGGCAGGGGTGGAGTCGGGGCAGGGCCGGGGGCAGAGGGGGGTCGAGCACCCACCAGCACCAGTAGAAGTTGGTGCCTGTGGCCTCTGTTTACCTCTCTGGGATGCGGCTCTCAAAACCCCAGCCTGTCTCCAGGGAGAGCGGGGAGGTCCGTGGATAGGCCTGGAGGCTTTGGGACCCTGTGCAGTGTTACTTGAGAGCCTGCTCCACAGATTGCTTGAGTCAGGCTGTCTGGATAGTGGGGCTTCCAGGGAGCCCCCCGACACCTGTGTCAAGCCACTCTCTCCCCCTCCTCCATCCCACTGCAGGGCCAGGACACTAGCCACTCTCCCTGAGCCCTACATAATGTGTGATGGGCTCAGTCACTGCCCCTCCCCTCATCTCCCTCCCCTCCTGCCATCAGGAGCACCCCGAAAGGCCCAGTTCACTTCCACGCCCCGCTCAGCTCCTCGAGGAAAGGGTCCCATTGAAGTTGCAGAAAGTCCAGCGGTTGCAGCCCAGGAATGTTCCCTGGCACTGGAGAGGATGTTCATGAAATGCAGACAAGGAAGCAGCTTGCCGACTCCCTTTGCAGACTTGCTGGGGGCATGGAGATGTGGAGTGCCATCCTTTTGCCAGTGTCCAGCCTGGGATTTAAAGTGACCTGCAAAGGGGAGAGCTGGACTGTGCTCTTCCCTCGTTTCTAGGTAGTCCAGAGCTTGATGGCCTGTGTGAGAAGAAAGCGTGTTCTGCATGCATTGCCCCAGAGATGGTCGGTTGACTGGAGAGGTAGCGATCCTGAGAGATCAGATAGGAAGTTGAGTGAGCATTTGGCCGCATTGCTAACCCTGTAGTTTTTCTGTTAACTCCTGTCTACCTCTTGGGCCTTAGGAGCAGGTGGAAGAAGGAACCTGTATAAAGATCCAGTCCCCTGCCCCTTTCGGTCAGCGCATGAGAGCTCCCAGGCTGCACCCTGCCAGGCCGCCTTAAGCACTCCTGCAGCCGCACCAGGGATGCTCATCCAGTCTCCGGAGCCGTGCACGGATGTTGGGTTAAAGGGGCGGGGGGCACTGGATCTGTAACAAAGACCTCCTTTCTCCCATGTGTATGGCGGCTGTGTGGTTAGATACCAGGGCACTGCATGGGGTGTCATGCAGGCTGCTTCGTTTGCGGGTGAGGCGCTCGGTGCCATCGTGAGGAGCCCAGAGAAAGGCAAGACATAGACTGGAGACAGTGAAAAACCAGCAGGGACGGAGGGAAAACTCCATCGTAAGAGCAGGAGCAGGGCAGCAGCCCAGGCCTGGGTGGGGGAGCTCAGGTTACCGTCTCTGGGTGCTTCCTGGACCAACACGGGAGGGGAGGCAGTCTCTGACCTGGGTGTCCCCCAGCTAGGGTTAATTATCTTCTGCGCCTGCAGAGCAGGATTCTCCAGGTTAACTCTGCAATGCTAGGTGCATTAACCCTTTGGGGACTGGGTTACCCATTAACCCCTTCCTGCTCTGTCCCTGTGGGCCCCTCTGGCTGCAGAGCAGTGGGAGGCTGTTTCTCATGATTGTGCAAGGCTGGCAAATAAAGCATTCCCCTGCCCCCCAGCTCTGCGCTGCTCATGTCAAACCCACTCAGCGCTTACAAGGGCTCTGTCTTTTTGGAACAGGAGTGACAAAGCATCCAGGATCTCTCCTTTCCTTTGTCCTGGAGGCCTGTCCGGCCCCTCCTGGCTGGCTTCAGGACAGGCTGTGCTGAGGAGCCCTGCTCCCCCGTTCTGTGCGCACTCAGCCCCAGGGGCATCTGTAATCATGCTGGCTGAGAAGCCTGTGTCTATGGGCCTCATCCCCCAAGGTGCCAGGAGCTGGCCCATGGAGCCCTGCCATGGGCGCTGCTGGAGTCGACACAGCTGCGTGCTGTGGTCCGGACCTCCCCGCACAGGACTGGCCTGGCAGGAGGGTCTTGCTCTGCCCCACGGAGGAGCTGGGGTTGGTAGTGTTTCTAAGGTGACCCAGCCTGTGCAGCCCATTGTGTGGGGGACCCAGGCATCCAGCCTCAAGCTGCCACATATGCCATAGGATGGAGCACGGTCCCAGGAGGCTGTCGGAACTGGGCAGGGTGGTTCTGGCACAGGGGCTCGAAAGCAGGGCTTTCCCAGCTGCCGTTGCACACTGCCCAGTGGCACGTTCCGGCCCTGCTGACGCACAAACACCTGTGGGGTGTTTGTGTCCGTCGATCAGTGCCGGATCCTCGGAGTCACAGGCCTGAGCTCTCTGGCACTGGCTCCCCGTCTGATCTTGGGCACGTCCCTTGCGCCCGTGCCTTGCTTTCCAGGCCAGTATAACCAGGCTAGTGCTCACTGCTTCCCTCCCCAGCCAGGCTGTGAGGCTCAGTGCTTTGAGATCCTTGGAGGGGAAGGCGTTCAACATAGATGGTACCTTTCACAGAGACTCCAGCCCTGGCTGCCGCGGCAGAAGGCTGCTGCCCTGGCGGCAGGAATTCAGGGTTGCTGGGGAATGAATGGGGAAGTGGCCTTCTCCTGAGATAGCCCTGCACTGGGAGTTGGACTGGTTTCACTCTTGTTTCCCACTCATGCTTGGCGCCAAACGGCGGCGCCGTGCACAAGGGGAAGGGAAGCCACATAGCTCAGGGAGCCCGTGCCCAGGTGTGTGCGCTCTCCCCGGAGCCCCAGCGTCCTGCGGGGGATAGCGGGGACAGGTTGAAGGGTACACTCTGGAGGAGGCTGGAGCAAGCAGTGGAGGGCTGGGAGGCACCGTCAGTGCCTGTCTCAGCCCCCCGGCCGTGGCGGCAGTGTAGTCGGCGCTGGCGGGGCGCTCCCTTCCCTTTGGAGGCGTGGGTTTGACTCACCGCTTTGGGAGCAGCAGGAACCATGCAGTGATGTCAGGCCTCGGGCAGGGGAAGCGTGGGAGGAGACTGGGCCCGGCTCAGCCGGCTGGGGAGCGCAGGGAGCAGAGCCGGCTGCTGCAGGCAGCCCTAGATGGCTGTGAGAGAGGGGACCGGCAGCTGCTGCTCCCTGGCCCCGCCGCCCCAGAATGAACGGCAGATACAAAGGTACCATGGCCACTAAGAGCCACCTCCGCCCTGCGAACCCGCTGTGCCTGGCTTCCCCGCAGCGGGATGCCCACCTCGGGCGGGTGGCTTCCTCCTCTCGCTTTTTCTAGTGACCCAGTCCAGGCACAGGAGCGAGCAAGGCAGGGGGGAGAGGGGGCGGGAGGGGAGAGCGTGCCCCCTGCTGCCTGACCTCCCCCTGCTCCTGTGCTGTAGGTCCAGAGGGTATGTGTGGGGCTTGAGGTTTCCCTAGAGATATGGGCAGGCCCAAGAAGGAAGATGGTTCTGTGGCTAGATTAAGAGAGCTGGGGTATGCTCCTCCCCTGTGGCCTTGGTGAGTCGCTGCCTGGCTCTGTGCCTCCGTTTCCCCTCTGTAACCCAGGCATAATCATACTTCACTTTGTGGGGGCAAGGAGGCCCCGTTCGTTGTTTGCAAGGTGCTTAGAGCCTCACGGGACGGGAAGGATGGCTGGGCTGGGGTGCTGAGTGTGTGCTGGGCAGCCAGGTGCTGGTTGCAGAAGGGGGCTGTGCGTGAGGCTGGAGTGATCCTGCATGGTCCCTGCTGCAGCTGGGATGCTGTGATGTAGGGGTCTGGACAGGCTCCCCATTACTGGGCCTGGGAGATGCACAAACTTGCTGCCAGGGGGCCGGGCTTCTGCCAGCTGTGGGGCGTAGTGCCCAGTGGGCTCCCTGCGGCTCTGGGATGTAGCACCCAGATGGCCGACTCTGTGGCATAGCACCTGGCGGGCTGCACTCCCACCAGCTGTGGGGCGTAGTGCCCGGTGAGATGGGCTCCCGGTGGTTCTGTGGTGTCGCGTGTTTCGGTAACTGTGGTGTTGTGGTCTCTCACCTTGGTGAGTCGATACTGTGGCAGTCGCTCCTCCCCCTGCCATCACTTTGCCATGTAAACCACTTGTTACGGATAGTGAGAGCCCCAAAATAGACAGTGGGGGGCAGGCTGGGAGCCGCAGTGGTGCCATGAAGTTGGCTGGCACTGCTGCTGGCTGTGGGTAGGTCTCTCCCACTGCCCACTGACAGCCCTTTGTACTCTGTCCCTCCACTGGGCACCTCAGCCAAGGCACCATGCTGGGACCCCTGCACAGCCTGGAGAGGCTGCAGTGGGGGGCTTGGGGCCAGTGAGCAGGGCTGGGGAGTATTAGGGCCCCTAGCTGGGAGTATAGAGAGCAGAAGCAGTGCTGAGTCTCAGTTTCATGGCATAGACAGCAAGTGGCAGCCCTCCGCCAGGTACTGGCCAGGTAAGGCATGGTGAGACGGGGGACTGGCGAGGGGTAGGAGGATGCTAAGATTCCACCAAAGAGGTGGCAATGCCCTCTCACACCGCACCCTGCCAGGGTAAGCTGTGGGGACAGAGAAGTTCTCTGAGCTCTCTCCGCTCAGCCCCTGGAAGGATGGTCTGGGCACAGCAAAGGACTGGGTCTCCGCTGTGCCATGGCTGCCAGGCCCAGGGAGAGGCAAGAATCATAGAATCATAGAATATCAGGGTTGGAAGGGACCTCAGGAGGTAATCTAGTCCAACCCCCTGCTCAAAGCACGACCAACCCCAACTAAATCATCCCAGTCAGGGCTTTGTCAAGCCTGACCTTAAAAACTTCAAAGGAAGAAGATTCCACCACCTCCCTAGGTAACGCATTCCAGTGCTTCACCACCCTCCTAGTGAAAAAGTTTTTCCTAATATCCAACCTAAACCTCCCCCACTGCAACTTGAGACGAATACACCTTGTTCTGTCATCCGCTACCACTGAGAACAGTCTAGATCCATCCTCTTTGGAACCGCCTTTCAGGTACTTGAAAGCAGCTATCAAATGCCCCCTCATTCTTCTCTTCCGCAGACTAAACAATCCCAGTTCCCTAAGTCATGTGTTCCAGTCCCCTCATCATTTTTGTTGCCCTCCGCTGGACTCTTTCCAATTTTTCCACATCCTTCTTGTAGTGTGGGACCCAAAACTGAACACAGTACTCCAGATGAGGCCTCACCAATGTCGAATAGAGGGGAACGATCACGTCCCTCGATCTGCTGGCAATGCCCCTCCCTATACACCCCAAAATGCCATTGGCCTTCTTGGCAACAAGGGCACACTGTTGACTCCTATCCAGCTTCTCGTTCACCGTAACCCCTCGGTCCTTTTCTGCAGAACTGCTGCCGAGCCATTCGGTCCCTAGTCTGTAGCGGTGCATGGGATTCTTCCATTCTAATTGCAGGACTCTGCACTTGTCCTTGTTGAACCTCATCAGATTTCTTTTGGCCCAATCCTCCAATTTGTCTAGGTCCCTCTGTATCCTATCCCTACCCTCCAGCATATCTACCTCTCCTCCCAGTTTAGTGTCATCTGGTAACTTGCTGAGGGTGCAATCCACACCATCCTCCAGCTCATTGATGAAGATATTGAACAAAACTGGCCCCAGGACCGACCCTTCGGGCACTCCACTTGATACCGGCTGCCAAGTAGACATGGAGCCATTGATCACTACCCGTTGAGCCCGACAATCTAGCCAACTTTCTATCCACCTTATAGTCCATTCATCCAGCCCATACTTCTTTAACTTGCTGGCAAGAATATTGTGGGAGACCGTGTCAAAAGCTTTGCTAAAGTCAAGGAACAACACGTCCACCGCTTTCCCCTCATCCACGGAGCCAGTTATCTCGTCATAGAAGGCAATTAGATTAGTCAGGCATGACTTGCCCTTAGTGAATCCATGCTGACTGTTCCTGATCACTTTCCTCTCCTCTAAGTGCTTCAGAATTGATTCCTTGAGGACCTACTCCATGATTTTTCCAGGGACTGAGGTGAGGCTGACTGGCCTGTAGTTCCCCGGATCCTCCTCCTTCCCTTTTTTAAAGATGGGCACTACATTAGCCTTTTTCCAGTCGTCCGGGACCTCCCCCATCGCCATGAGTTTTCAAAGATAATGGCCAATGGCTCTGCAATCACATTCTCCAACTCCTTGGGTTGTCCCCGTGGTGGTGATGGCGCTTGGGGCTGGTGCCCCAGGTGGGGTGGGGGTAGTGTTCCATGGGCTCTGCCCTCACGCCGAGAGCAGGCTTAGCCGGAGCTTTTCCTGTGGCAGGCTCTTCCGGATGGATGGTGTGGTCCCAGCAATCCTCAGGGAGGAGATGAGCCAGGCTGGGTTCACGCCAGCTCCATGGCAGCTCTGTGACCCAGGGAGCTGGCATCTTGTTTGCCTGCGGGGCTCAGACCCAGATCCCAGGGCTGCAGCTAGTCAGGGTAGCCAGGCTCAGAGGAACTGGTCAGGGGTTCTTGCAATCACCTCTTAGAAAACATCTTCTCCCGGGAGCTGCGGGCATGGGAATGCATATGTCTATCTGCACTGGCGTGATGGGCACACGTGTCCATTTGTCTGTCTCCATTGATGGGTGAGGGGGCATTTGTGGGTGTCTGTCTGCATTAGTATGGTGGGGCACATTTGAGTGTGTCAGGGTTCCCTCCCCCCTCTGAACTCTGGGGTACAGATATGTGGACCTGCATGAAAGACCCCCTAAGCTTGTATTCTACCAGTTTATGTTAAAACTTCCCCAAGGCACAAATTCCTTTCCTTGTCCTTGGAGGGTATTGCTGCCACCACCAAGTGATTTACGCAAAAATTCAGGAAAGGATCACTTGGAGTTCCTATTCCCCCAAAATATCCTCCCAAGCCCCTTCACCCCCTTTCCTGGGGAGGCTTGAGAATAATATACCAACCAATTGAGTAACGAAGTGAGCACAGACCAAACCTCTTATCTTTAGGACACTAAAATCAATCAGGTTCTTAAAAGAAGAACTTTATTATAAAGAAAAAAGTAAAGAAATCACACCTACAAACTCAGGATGGAAGGTAACTTTACAGGGTAATAAAAAGATTTAAAACACAGACGATTCCCCTCTGGGCTCAGCTTCACAGTTACAAAACAGGAATAAAACTACCTCTTAGCATAGGGAAAAATTCACAAGCTAAAACAAAAGATAACCTAATGCATTTCCTTGCCTCATTTACAATTTCTGTAATTCTTAGATGGATTATTCCAGGTATATTTTCAGGAGATGTTGTCCCTGCTTGGCTTCTCTCTCCGTCCAGAGAGGGAACAAACAAAGACAGCACAAACAAACACCTCTCCCACCCCCATTTGAAAGTATCTTCTTTCCTTATTGGTCCTTCTGGTCAGGTGCCAACCAGGTTATTTGAGCTTCTTAACCCCTTACAGGTAAAGATTCAGTACAGCTGCCCAGGAGGGATTTTATGCTACCCTTATTTGTATGTTTATGACAGGGTGTCTGTCTCTATTGGCTGGGTGGGGGGCTGCGGGTGTCTGTCTCCATTGGTGGGGGGGCACGGGCAGGTGTCTGTCTCCATTGGCAGGGGGCGGGCTGCGGGTGTCTGTCTCCATTGTGGGGTGGGGGGGTTGCGGGTGTCTGTCTCCATTGGCGGGATGTGTGTGGGGGTTGCTGTGCATGTCCCAGCAGAGGGGAATCCCTGGCTCTCGGCAGTGCCCCATGGGCAAGCGAGGTTGGCCAAGGCAGGCTGGCTGCTGCAGGGCAGGGGTCGGTGCGGTGGGTTGGAGGTTAGAGGGCGGCATAGCCAGGGCCTAGAACCACCCCCCAAGGGCCGGTGCGCGGTCCCCAGCGTGTGTGTGCAGCTGGCGCTGCCTTTCACAGGGGAAACCCACCCACTGAGCGGATGCAAACACAGATGGCATCACTGTGACAACTGTGGGCATGGGCCAGTGCTGAGCAACAGAGACTGTTTCCTTGGCAATCTGGAAACCACCCCTCCCACGTGGCTGCCACCTTGTTCTTCCCGCCATGCGCAGCTGTGTGGTGTTCTAGATCCCCTCCCCCGCGGCTGCCACCCCAGCCCTCCCTGTGTGCCAGCCTCTAGGCCCTCCTCCCTGGCTGCTGCCGCCTTGGCTCTTCCATTAGCTGCTCATGAGGGTCGGGATCCCAGTCAGGGGTCACAGCGTGGGGAGCCAGGCTGGTTTCAGAGCAGGGTGGGCGCTGGGGGCTCTGACTGTAGGACAGTCACAGATATTGGAGTGGGAGGGGGCTCAGGGGATGTGGGGGGCCCAGCCAGCGGGGCGCGGCCTCTATTGGTTAACTCAAGTGCCAGCGCCCAGCCAGGGAAGGAGGGAGGGGGAGGGAAGGGAAGGAGCGGGAGGCTGCTGCCAGCCTGTGTGCACTGCTCTGGGCGTGGTCTCCAAGCCCCCCTTGTCTGTGTGTGGTGCAGTGTGTGGCCCAGCCCTTGGCCTGGCGTGTCCCTTTGCGCAGCTGCTTGGAGGGGTAAACAAGCACTTCCACCAATTCTTCAGCTTCGGCGCTCCTTCCCTTTCCTGCCACCTCCCTGTCAGTGCCCTGAGTGACCTGCCACGAGCCCACGCCGACAGGAGGGTGGGGACTTCCGGCACTGGCTGCTGCGCCCGCCCTGCCTGCTTCTGTCAACCCCCCGTCCGAGCGGGTCGCGGCAGGGGCTGTCTCCCAGGCAGCCTCCTGCTTGGGCGCAGTTCCTTCCGGGCCCTCTTCGCTGCCAGGGCGGTGAATTGTGAGCTCACGAGCGTGGGCCGCTGATGCCATGGCTGGGAGCTTGTGACTTCACACCCAGAGCCCAGCCAGGGTTACAGGCGCCAGTGGTTGCGAGCGTGTCTTCCCATGTCATGGCAGAGACGCCTCTCACCCAGTGGGTCTTTCCGTGGGGAAGGAGGGCACAGGGTGAAGCTTGGTAGTGGGGGAGGCAGAGGGTTCCTGCCGGACAGGCCCGTGGGATACTGTGTCTCAGCCTCCTCCAATGGGTGCACACACCTGAGCCGCTGGCAAAGGAAGCCCTGGGTTCTTTGGGGGCCCTCTCCTCGCTGGAGAGACTGCTGAGTGTCCACAGCCCCAGTATCTCCCATCTCTGGGATGGGGTGTCTGGGGTCGCTGAGATCCTTGATCGCCAAGAAACGGCCTCACCGCAGGCCTGGATTCTGTTAGGCAGTCGTGACTCTTCTTTGACTCAGCAGAACTTTCTTCTCCTCCCCCATCTTGTGTGTTGGGATGGGGGAGGGGTGGCTCCCCTTGAGGAAGCCAGGCTGGGATCTGTCGCTCCCCTGCCCTCTGTGGCCAGGCAGCCAAATGGTAGTTCCTGGATCCTGGTTATCAGGACTGAAGCGGGGCAGCACCGCTTCCGCTCTTGGCAGCCGGCCTCGCTGATACTCTGTCCCCAGGGCTGTGTCAGAGGCTGGCGTGGGGGCTTGGGGTGCGTATATTGCTTAGATCCTGGGCTGTGCTGACCTCCAGGCAGCTGCACAAACAAGGATGCGAAGGCTGAGACGGGCTGTGCGAAGGGACAGCACCGAGAGTCTTAGGGCCCAGATTTAAGGATGCTTCCTCCAGCTCTTTCTCTTGAGAGGAGTGATGCACGCAGGAGATGGCACAGAAGAAGTGTCTCTTTAAGCATGCCAAGGGGGGCATGGGGCAGTGAGCTCCCAGCAGGGGGCTGTGAGGGCACTGCCCACTGGACACCATCTGCACCCTGAGGTGCCTTATCTGCCAGTGCCTTGTGCCCCTCTAGAATGGCTGAAACTAGTGAGATCAGCAAGGAGACGCCCTTTCCCCCCTGCCAGCTCCGTGTGTTTACTCTGCAGTGGACAGTGCGGAGCCAGGCCAAGTGGGCAGTTGCACTGTGGGCAGTTGCACTTCCAGCCATGCGAGCACTGTGCCATCTTGCTTGTGCGTCACCATGCAGGGAAGCTCCTGTCACACTCAGCCAGAGGGTGGGTAGCAGCAGCAAAGCAGAAACTGAAGGGGCAGGCGGCATGTGTGCAGAGGAGAAGCTGTGGGGGGGAGAGGAGGCGAGGGGGGAGAGCGAGGACTGATCTGAGGCTCCCTCTCCCCTCCCCAACCTGTCAGAACATCCTAATGGGAGCGGAAAAATCCTTCGTCCTGAGAAGGGATTTCAAACTTCAGGCTCTTTGAGTCTTTCCCGGCGCTGTTGATAAATCCAACTGCAGCAGCCCTGGGTTAATGCCTGGGAATCGGAAACAGAAACCAGCTGAGACTGACCCAGCTGGTTTTGCTACCCGCCCTGAGAGCTGGAAAGTACATTGGATTCAGCATTCCTCCTGACCCAGTCATCTCCATGACGCACCAGGCATCAGAATGGTGTCTCCTCTTGACATTGTAGGGGGAGAAAACTGGCTTTTAACCATGCCTTCATGCTGGGGGAAAGCTCATAGACCTCTGGGGGTTTGTAAACGAGGAGCATTTGCTCCAGGCGGAAGAAATGGTCAGGGAATTGTTCCTCCGCTTGGTGCCATGCAGACAGCTGGTGACGTCTGCCACCTCTGCCAATTAGGTACCAATCTGGGGAGCATTGTCTGGAGTTGAGGAGAGACTGACGCAGGACTCCTGGGTTCTGTTCCTCACAGTTCCTCCTGCCCTTGGGAGAGTCCCACACAATTTGTCAGAAGTGGTCCCTGATTCTGGTGCCCCCATGAGACCCGTGAGAGTGCCTGGCTAAGTGCAGCCGCTGCTGAGCCATGCTGAGCTTTCGCAGCACCCACAATTAGGCTGAAGATGTCTAGCGGTGGGCGCCCAAATCAGTGGTCTCTCCAGAAAAGCTATGCCTCAGTTTCCCTATCTGGGTCATGGGCCCACCACCAGCAAGTGCCTGTGAGGGGCGCTGCAGGCTAATCAGGGCTTGGCACATGTTAGAGAAAGGGCAAGGGTCTGTTAGCACTGACAATGCTGGATGTGGCCTATGCTGGGGTGTGCCCATCAAACTGCGGCGTATCTGCAGCACCATAGGGTGTCAGGCAGACCAAGGAGTCCACCTTGGATGCCAAAGTGTCTGATCATTAGAAACCCGAGGCTCACTAATAATAGCCCCCACTGGGACACAGCACATTCCAGCCGCAGATCTCCAAGCACTCAACAGAGGAGGGCGGAACCATTATCCCCATTTCACGGATAGGGAAACTGAGGCACTGAGCAGGGAAGTGACTCGCCCAGCAGTCCATTGCAAAACAGGGGCTAGAGCCCAGCTCTCCTGAGTCCAGTCCAGTGCTGTGGCTGCTAGGCCACACTGCCACCCCTGCCTCCTCAATAACTGACTGCAGCCCCCAGGAGGGACACTTACCCCCTGTAGGGTGTGAAGCTTTTTGAAGCCCTGAGACCCCAGGGTGAGGGGCCAGGCTGGCCTGTGCCGTGCATCCTGGTTACCATCTTCCTGTTGCTGCCCTGGTCTCTGCCCAAGACAGCCCTTATGACTGAGACACGAGTGCCCACCCCGTGCCCTGGGTGCCATATAAGGCTTTAGCTGTCACTGCCACATCTGGGCATAGAATTCAAGTGCTCTGGAGTGTCGGCACCTCCCTGCCCATGGCCCTCAGGCTTCTCTGCTTCCTTCAGTGCCCGTGGGCTAGGGGAACAGTGTGAACCCGACTTGCAACTGGGCACCGTCACCTCCGATATGGTTCCTGGGCATGGCAGCGGTGGACACTGAGAGCAGAGGACAGGGAGGGCAGCTGCCGGTGGGAGTGCGATCAGGGCGCTGGGGCTTGGGGAAGGTGGTGTCTAAAGAGTTCTGTGCTGGGCATATGTAGGGCAGAGAACAGCTCTGGGCTGGTGCCCCTGAGCGACAGGTGCTGGTGTCTGTTCTCTGAATGCTAGGGGGGTAGCTGGTGACTGGGTGCCAGTGGTGCCCTCTCTCCTGCGTGTGCGTCTGTGCCCGGGGCAGGACAGGGGTGTCTGACTGCCGGCTACCCTCTGCCCCTAGGAAGAGCTGAGTGAGACCCTTGGGTGCTGCTGTCTGCGTCTGCCCTGTCAGTCTGCCCCTCCCCCGGCAGTACCAGTCACTGACTCTCTCTGCAATGTCAGGAATGTGTGAGCACTGGGCCTGTCCCACCCGCTGGAGGAGACCTGCCCTGAAGGAGTGGAGGGCCAGGGAGATCCCCTCGCTGGGCGCACCTGTGTGTGCGCATCTCAGGGCTCACGGCCTGCCGCCCCTCCGCATTGCAGCCCCAGCATGGCTCGCTCTGAGGGGCTCTTCACGGGGAATGCCTGACCTCGGGGTGCAGTCCCTGCCTGGGGTGCACTGACTGCAGGTGTTACATGGTACCAAAGGATCCCTAGATCTGCTGCGCTGACCGGCCTGGGTGCTGTGCTGCGTGGGAAGGTAGGCGCATGGGGCTGGGGGCCGGGATGACCCTGCGAATGTGCCTCCTCCTTGCCCCCATTGCTTTTGGGGCATTTCCGGTGATGCCGGGGCCCCATCCATGCAGTCCCGCATCAGCCCTACATGTGTCTGTATATCTCCCAGCAACCCCTTGGCCCTCGGGGTTCTAAGCCCTTCTCCCCAGGAGGAGAATGGGACCTGTCCTGGAGACTGAGCAGCCAGGCAGCAGAGGACGCTCTCAGCTCGGAGGGTGGTGGGGCACTCGGTGCCCGGTATTCTTGGGGGCATGCCAGCCCCAGATGGCACGGTGGGAGTGTGAGGCTGGGGGCCCTAGGTTGGGGGTAGGAGAAGAATCCTGTCTGGGCTGCTGCCCTCCCTGTGAGACCTGGCCCCACGCGTGCACCAAGCGGGGCAGAGCGTGTCTGCCATGGGGAGGAGGTGTGGAAAGCAGGGTCAGAGTTTCAGGTGCTTTGAGCTGTACCTATTTGCCCCGCTGACTGGTGGCAAATGGGGACAGGCTGACACCCATCGGGCCCTGGATGGCCTGCTGGCTTGGCTGGCAGCTGGGTTCTCCCACACTGTGTGGGCCCTCTCTTGACTCAGGCTTTGGCTGCAGTCTGCACTGCTCATGGCTTGGATCGCTGCCTCCTTGGCAGAGCCGGGTGAGAGCCCTGTGCTGGCTGGCTGTGAGCTGCGCCCCGTGGCAGGAGGCAGCTGGGGGAGAGTGGAGCCGACTGGCTCTCCGCTGTCTCAGCGGCCGTGCTGGTGCTGGGTCCCTCCTGCGCGGGTTCGGGCAGGTGAGTGGATGAGCAATGTTGATATTGAGGTGCTTTGATCCGAGCTTTGGCCTCGATACCTTCCAGAAACACATCCGGCCCATGCTTTGCTCGGTGCCAAGTGCTCCAGGGGTGGCGCCGGCGCCAGCCCCAGCCAGACATTGCGCTGCCAGTGATCCGTTCTTGGGCACGTTTACATAGGCCCAGTGCGCACGGCACCCTGCTGGAGCCAGGGTATCCATATGGCACGTCACTTGGGCTGCCAAGCCTGGAGCCCAGCTCTGGCAAGTCGGAGGCCAGGCCTAGGTCTAGATGGAGGCATTGGGGGAAGGTGGGAGGAGGTGAGATTGCCCAGCCTGGGGGTGATTCCCAGCACCACTGAGCTGGCACCAGCTCAGCTGGATAACCGTTGGGCATAAAAGATATGTCTGGGCAGCTGGAGTGAAAGCACATGGCCCAGCTGGCGGGGCCTAGGCAGGACCAGGGGATGGAGTGGGGTGGAGGTGCAGTGCCTGCGAGGCAGAGCTGAGAGGAGAGGGCCAGCAGGGGTTATGTGATGGGAATTTCCTGGTTGCATTGTGAGCGCCTAGCTGCCCCAGCCCCCTTGTGCTCGGCACTGGTCAGACCTGGAGCAGAGGCAGCCACTGCCCCAAAGTTTCAGTGGAGGGCAAGGGGCAGTAAGTGGTACAGCAGGCGGCTGTGGGGCAGAGGGGAATGGAGCCCACTGATTGGTCTAATAAGCAGCAGTCCCAGGACACCATCTGGAGTGACTTTTGTTGGCGTCCTAGCGACATTGCCAAGGCAGCTGGTGGAGGGGGCCCAAGCTGGGGGTGCCCTGGCTGAGTTGGGGGTGCATGCTGGACTCTGGGAGTGGGAGAGAGAAGGGGAGGGGATCCCCCCCCTCCTGGTGCTGGAGGGCCGGGCTGATACGAGAGGCAGGATCTGCCATGTGAAGGGGCTGGCCTGGGAGGTGGGCGGGGGCAGCAGCAGCATGGCAGAGCTGTTTCTTGGGCCCAGAGGGCTCTAGCAGTAGCAGGGCAGAGCCCTGGGCATGTGCCAGCAGCAGGCATCCAGCTGGGCCTCACACCACTGTTCACAGCATCCAGTAGCTACGCTTGGGCCTTGCCTTTCTTCCCGCTCCGGCCCTGGCCTGGGGAAGGAGCTGATGGTGGGAAGGGCTGCTGGCTCCCTGGGCAGCCCAGGGCCCCTTGCTCCAGCGCTGGCATGTGGCTGCCCATGAGCAGGCAGACCTGGAATGGCTCTGTCCTCCGGCTCCAGGTGCAAGATGGACCCTCCTGAGGCAGAGGAATGGCTGCAGGGGGGCGTTGCACTGGGCATGTGGAGACGGGGCAGGCAGAAGAGAGGGACTGGCTTTGCCCCCTCTGCGGGAACAGGTAGCGGGTCCATGCCACCGCAGCTCAGAGTTGTGCAGCTGGCAGTGCTGTGAGCAAGTTCGGGCCGTGGGCGTGATGGGCCCCCAGCGGCCCTGTTGGCTGGCAGTGCTGTGGGCAAGTTCGGGCCGTGGGCGTGATGGGCCCCCAGCAGCCCTGTTGGCAGTGCCCTGCCTGTGGGAGCCATGCTGCTGTCACAGTCCCTGGTGGAGGAGGTGGGTCTGGAGCCAGACCCACCCCACACCCAGACCCCCGTCCCTGCAGCTTGGGATATAAATAACAGTGGGTGGCTGCGGCCCAGAGCCAGCAGCCTGGCTTGCTTTGCCATGAGCCGATTAAATGGCCCCCATAGGGTAATCTGGGGCCCTGCAGGTGAGCTGGACTACTTGGGATTAAGGCTCTTCCTTAAGGAGCTTAATTGGGCCAGCGTTGCCCTAGAGACTGGAGGGGGCTGGCGCTGCGCTGGAGAATGGGCCAGGCAGCTCGGCTGTGTTAGCAGCCTGCCCGGGCCGGACGTCGGGGACCCGTCCTACCTGGCTCTGCTCACTGGGCCTTGCTCTCTCCGGCAGGCGTACTGGCAGTTCACCCTTCAGTGCTGCGTGGCAGTGCTCCCACGATGGCAGGGCAGCCAGGGTCAGTAAGGACCGAGCCAGAGCCCTCCGTCTGGGGGAATGACCGTGCCGTGGGGTCAGCCTGGCTAGCCCAGAGCCTGCTAGGGCCGAGCCAGCAGCTGAGCAAGTGTGTGCCAGGGCGGGGCTGGTTCTGTGTGAGGAGCTGTGGGGGATACAGGGTGCTGCAGCTGGAGGTCTCTGGAGGGTGGGCTGGGGCCCTGCTGGGGTGGGGTCCCAGGGCAGGGCTGAGGCTGAATCCAGCTGCCTGGGGACGCTCTGAGCTCCCTGGTCAGGCAGCCCCCTTGGGATGTGGTTGCTCAGTGTCATCGTTGAGGATGCTGAGCCCGGGGAGAGTGTGCCGTTGGCGGCCGTGTGCCTGGCGTGCCAAGGACCCGCCCCCATGCCAGGCAGGCCCCAGTGTCTGGCCCTGTCATGGCTGGAGGGTTGGCACTGCCATACTGCAGTCTGGGTCCCCTCCCCCTGCCGCTGTGCGGGGGGCAGTGTCGTAGGTAGCTGACCACCCCATGCCTTCCTGCCAGCTGACACTGTGCCCACGCACCCGGCTGCTTGGCTGCCCCCTGGGCAAGAGGACTAAGGAGAGGAGGAAACTCTGCATAAGCCGATTAGGGAGCTGAGGAGTCCTGTGCTGGGCCCTGAGTGCCGCCCCCTTGGCGTGTTATCCCTGCCCCATCTGTTCAGCCCCATCTAATGCCGGAGCCTTGACCTTCCCTGTGTGGCTGCTGTGTGAGCAGGCGGGTGCCCGGGAGAGGGAGCTGTGCCCCCTTCTGGAGGAGATCTGGCAGCCTTCCTCTCCAGGCTGCTTGGGCTCCTCCTCCACCCTGTGCCCCCTCCGGCCCTTTGTGTGGCCATTCAGGATCAGATCGGACACCCACCTGCATGGAGCCGTTTGGTGTGTGAAAGGGGCCGTCGGTGCCAGCAGCTTCTAGAGCAAACGAATCTTGTGGCAGGACCCAGCTCTGCCAGGCTCTGGCCACAGCCATGCTGCCTTTCTGGACTTGTCTTCCTCCTTGCGGCTTCTCTGGGGCTCCTTGCTTTGCCATCTGGTGAGGTCCCCTGCGCCTCCCCCCACAGCCTTGTGGGAGCTGGGCTGCCCCAGCAGATACCGCGACCTGGGCGCTGCCATGCCATGGGGTGAGTGGTCACCCAGGGCCTTGTTCTCTAGCAGGAGTGAGTGTCGCAGGAAATCCCCTCCCCTCTCCCTGGGCACTGACACGGTGACCAGAGACTTCCACTGCCGCCAAACCCCTGGGCAGCCCAGAGCCTCCTGCTGGAAGCAGCACGGCTGTGTGTGGGACCCTGCTGGGGGGCAGCTGGTGAACCAGCACCCGGCCCCCTGGAACGTGGGCTTGAGGGGCCTGTGAGTTGGGGGCTTGGACTCACTAAGGCAACTCTGAGCTGCTGTAACAGAGACAGGAGACTCTCGCAGACACCCCTCAGCAGGGCAGCGGCCACCAGTGGGAGTCCTGGTTCCGGTTCTATTCAGTATCTTCACAGATGATTTGGATAAGGGCATTGATAAGGGCACATTCATGACGCCTGCGGGCTGTACCACGCTAGGAGGAGGTGCAATCACTTTGGAGGGCAGGGTTAGAATTCAAAATGAGCTGGACAAACTGGAGAAATGGTCTGACATCAACAGGACAAAATTCACTAAGGACGAATGCAAAGTGCTCCACTGAGGAAGGACCAATCAGTTGTACACATACAGAGTGGGAAATTACTGCCTAGGAAGGAGTGCTGCAGAAAGGGATCTGGGGTTATGGTGGTTCACAAACTGAATTTGAATCAGCAATGTACTATTGGGAAAAAAACCCATGTCGTTCTGGGATAGATTCCCATCCACGACTGCTGTTAGCCAATATCTCCAGTGGCCGGTAATGGGACACTAGATGGGGAGGGCTCTGAGTGACTACAGGGAATTCTTTCCCAGGTCTCTGCCTGATGGGTCTCACCCACAGGGTCTAATTGATCTCTGTATCTGGGGGAGGGAAGGAATTTTCCCCGGATCAGTCCATGGGAGGATTTTGGCCTTCTTCTGCAGCATGGGGTCACTTGCTGGGGTTAACTAGAGCAGTAGTTTTCTTCCTTTTTTCATTTGCAACCCCCTACAAAATGTTGAATGGAGGCAAAGACCCCTTTGGAAATCTCTCTGCGGACCCCCAGGGGTCTGTGGACCACAGGTTGAAAACCACTGTCCTAAAGTAAATGGTGGATTCTCTGGACCCTGAAGTCTTTGAATCATGACTTGAGAATGTCAGTAACTCAGGCAGTCTGTTGCAGGAGTGGGTGGGCGAGGTTCTGTGGCCTGTGATATGTAGGTCAGACTGGATGATCCTGATGGTCCTGTCTGAGTCAATGGGCTTGTGCACACTAGCACTTACTTCGGTAGAACGTCAGTCGCTCAGGGAGTGAAAAAGCCAGCCCCCGAGCAATGTAAGTTACACCTACCCAAGCCCCGGGGTGCACAGCACTGTATCAGCGTGAGACACGCTCCCACAAACACAGCTACCGCTGCTGGAGCTCTCCCGTCGTCATGCAGCGTCTGCACGAGCAGAGCGACAGAGGCGCAGCTGCAGTGATTCTAGTGTGGACTAGCCCTACGAGTGCTGTGCAGCAAGGCACGAGGAGTAATTCTTCCACTCCACTCAGCGCTGAGAAGGCCTCAGCTGGAGCCCTGTGTCCAGTTCTGGGCACCACACTTCAGGAAGGACATGGACAAATTTGGAAAAAGTCCAGAGAAAAGCACAAAATTGATCAAAGGTGTAGAGAACATGACCCGTGAGGGGAGACTGAAGCAATTGGGTTTGTTGAGCCTGGAGAAGAGAAGACTGAGGGGGGACATACGTACAAGGTTGTTATAAAGAGGAGGGTGCTAGGTTTAGCTTGGACATCAGGAAGAATGTCCCACCTGTCAGGGTGGTTAAGCAGGGGAGGAATTACTGAGGGAGGCAGTGGAATCCCAGTCATTGGAGGGTTTTAAGGACAGATTGGACAAATCCCTCTCCGGGCTGGTCTAGGTAACACGTGGTCCTACCTCAGTGCAGGGGCCTGGCCTAGGTGGCCTGTCGAGGTGCTTCCAGGCCTATGTTTGTGTGAGTCTGTGCGCTGTGCCTTGGACCAAACGGCAGCTCCTGGTGCCATGGCGGGGTCTGGGTGCAGTGACCGCCTGGGCAGTGCGGGCACATCAGTGTAGTGGAGGGGCTGTGCCTAAGTTACTCAAGGCCCCGAGCAGCTCTCCGGCATGTGGACTGCTCCCTCTGCGCATTACCCCTGTGCAGCCAAGCCGATGGGCAGGAGGAGGCTGTGCCAAGGTCTTCCGCTGTGGCCTGGTATTTTCAGCTTCCCTCTGGCATCCGTTCCTGGCACAGGCTGAGGTTTGTACACCTGGAAATCCAGTTAAGTGACCAGCCCATCTCTCCACAGACCCCAGGGAAGGCAGATGGCTCCCCATTTCTTCAGTGTGGTGGTGTGTCTGTTGCGAAATACGGCCACATGCTGGCTGCATCTGGCTTGTCCTGACACTTAGTGGGTGGCCTGGGCCACGCTGAGCTCCATCAATGGCTATTAGCCAAAATGGCCAGGGACACAACCCCGTGCTCTGGGTGTCCTTAGCCTCTGACTGACAGTGGCTGGGAATGGGTGACAGGGGATGGATCACTTGATTACCTGTTCTGTTCATTCCCAGTGAAACACCTGGCATTGGCCACTGTCGGAGTACAGGATACTGGGCTAGATGGACCATTGGTCTGACCCAGTATGGCCATTCTTATGTCTGTGTGATCCCCTAAAGCCTTGGGGGCCTTCCAGGCCCTCTGGGATTACCAGGCTGTGGCTGGAGATGGCACCATTCCCATACACACCTTGTGAGATGCTGGGCATGGATCATTGCATTAGGAGGAGATCTTGCTCCGTGGCCAGCAGGGGGGCACCAAAGGGGTTGGGGGCACATGTTCCCTTCCCTGTCAGGGGATGGCTGAGAGCTGCTGGCTGGTGCCATGTCGCAGAGCTAGGCCAGAGGTTGGGGTTGTTCTCTGAGGCTTATGAGCCAGACAAGCCCCATTGACATGCTTGGCTAAACCAGTGGCATGGGCCTTCGTGGTTCCATATTTGCAGCAGTGGGGGAGGCTGTTGTAGGAGGGTGCATGCTCTTGTGAGTTGGGGGGCTGCCCCAGTGTGGGGCGGCTGGGGGAAAGTTTGCAGGGAGGGGTAGATGGAGTGGGAGGCAGTGGGCAGGAGGGGGCTCTGAGCAGTGTGGGGAGCAGGAGGGGGCAGTAGCAATGCAGAGCATGTGTCCTTTGTCAGAGAAAGTTGGGTCAATATCCTCTCCCCTGCTTTACCCAGGAGGAAACCGAGGCACGGTGCAAACAGGGATGGGCTCGAGGCCTAGGAGCCAGGAGTAGAACCCAAGGAGTCCTGGCTCCCAGCCACTGCTACGTACATCTTCCCAGGAAACGGCTATCTGTGAAATATACAGCGCCCCGGTGGGATTTGCGGGACAGCCCTGCTGGATCAGCCGTGCAGAGAACGCTGGGTCCTCCCTGTGTGGCGTTCCCCCGGCAGGCCTGGCCTTTGGGCCAGGGAGCCAGCTGCCTCACTCCCTTTCCTTCCTCAGAGGGGCTCCTGGGGACTCTCTGGCTGCAGCGTGGGTCGGGGACTTTCCAGCAGGCTCTGCTGTCCTGGGGCTTCCTTCGTGGTGGCTGGCACAGGAGGAGGGGGCCATAGCAGATTGTTATCTGGGAGCTGGCAACTCTGCCCTGTCCTGGCGCCGAGATGGCCTGGGCTCTGTAATCTCCCAGCAGAGCGGCCCCGAAATGCTCCTGTGTCTGCCCAGCGCTGCCCTGGTGCCTGCTGCATCCCCAGAGACTTGGCTGAGCGCCTGGGCAGAGGCACTGGAGATGGCCCACCCGCCCAAGTGGGGCACTTTGCTGATGTGGGGGCAGCAACCTTCCACCCCAGGCTCGGGGGGATGGGGCTGTCCATGGGTTACAGCACCATGTGCCCGCAGCTGCAGGGCGTGTGGGAGCCGAGGGGCCACGCAGCACCCCCTGCAGGGCGTGGCATGCTTTGCTAAGGGGCGGGGCTGCGAGTCCCTCGGGGAGGGATCTTTGGGGCACTGGGGCAGTGTCTCAGAATGATCCGGAGGTTGCTTGCAGCTCCTGCCAGTCGGCTGAGGCCTGTGTGGTCTCAGGCTACGCCGGGCAGGGCTCCTGGGCTGGGTTGGCCTCTGGCCAGGAAGCTGGGCTCCGGGAAGTCTTGGCGTGCCTGGGACAAGGAGTGTTTCCTGCTGTCTCGGGCCTTTGGCTCAGCTCCCCCCGGTGTCTGTCCTTCCCGGCACTGAGAGTGGAGTGGTTCCCCGCCTTGGACCGTGCCTCCTGCCCTGCCGCGTGCAGTGTTCTGCTGGTGCCTGGCTGGCCCCAGAGGGAGTGTGGGTGGCTGGGACGCGGGGAGTTGCTTGGCTCAGCGGACAGGGCAGGGGGCAGCACCAGAGCGCTGGTCTTCAGGGGCATCCAGGAGCTGTGCTGGGTCCCAGAGCCATGTGGCGCACACACTCTGCTCCCGGGGAGCCTGCCAGAGCTCTGGGCCCAGTTCTCAGACCGGCACCTGGCCCCATTGCTCAGGGTGACGGCGCTGGAGCCGCTCTGGGAAGGCCTGGCTCACATCCCAGCCTGGCTTGGCAGTGGTGCCGGGGAAGGACCAGGTGTAGGGCTGCGGGGACCAGCCAGCGGCGTTGGGAGAGTGGGACTCTGTGCTGGAGCCTGAGTTGAGGTGGCCCCGCTCCCTGCCGTCGCCCTGGGAGCCTGACCCTTCCTGTGCCAGCCCAGCACACCCAGCTGTCCCTGCCTGTCCTCACCGTGTCGTTTCCTTCCCCCGCAGGGAGGCCCTCCAGGTCACACTCCACCATGTCACTCTCCGTGCGGCCCCAGCGACGCGCCCTTGCTGCCAGGATCAATAGGAGCCAGTCCTTCGCCGGCCTGAATTCGACCCCGGACAAGGCCTTCAGGTAGGACCTGGAGGCTGGCTGCTGCTGGTGGGAGCGGGGCATCGGATAGCCTGAGCGTGTGCCGGGGGTGCCCCTCCCGACTCGACACTAACCCGCTCAGCAGGGACCTCCGCGGCACCTCGCACAGGGGGTCACAGCATCAGACAGATGCAAGAAAGGGGCAGAGAATCCATACTCCCAGTCCCCTGCTCCATTGATGCGTCACCCCCATTGGCTCCCTTCATGACTGCTGGCCCGGGGCAGTCTGTGGAGGGGACGTTCCCAGAGCCTCGCACTGGGCAGTGCCTGGCCGGCACATCATTTGGGAGAATCGGGTGGTTGCTGAGCAGCTGGGCGATGCACTGGCTTGGGACCTGATCCGCCCCCCACCGCTGTGCGAGATGGGCGCAGCGTCCCTGCAGCCCAGGGCGTGGGGGGGCTGGCTTACAGTGTGGCAGGGGGTGATGGGGTCGTCCAGCAGCCCTTCAGACCGAACTCTGCTCCCCCAGCTCAGATGTTCGGCTCCGAGGTGCTTTCCACAGGAGTCTGTATCTGCCCCCAGCCCTTGTCTACAAAGATCCTCCCCGGCCCCATTGTGCAGGCTGCTTTGGGTCATGCGGCTGCTCCCCCAAGGTGGCTGCAGTGGAGGGTGGTCTGGGTCCCTAGCTTGGCAGTGCTGTGGGGTCCTTGAGCCCGAGGGGGGGCCCATAGGATGTGTGATGTTCTGCCTGGCTCCAGCTTTGGGAGCTCACCGGACCCTGGCATTGCTCCCCGTGCTGCATGGGATTCGGCTGCTGAGAATGGGAAGTGGCCCTGGGGCGTTGTCCATGGATCCAGAGGGCCACAGGGCTCAGGGCTCCTGGAGCTGGCTGTCCCAGGGCCCTTGCCACGGTGCAGTGTGGTGAGGCACGGAGCCACCTGCCACTCCCCTGAGATGCAGCCTGCTGGGTAGTCATGTCATGGCTGGGCTGATGGGCAGCAGCTTCCCCAGGCTGGGACAGCTGTTCCCGCCCAGGGTGCTGGGGCCCCGGGATGCTGCTGGCTCTGGCGTTGCTCCAGCTGCTCCCCCTGGCTGTGGCTCTTCCTGGCAGCGAAGCACCTGGGCATCAGTAAAAGCAGCTGGGACCCGGAGCCAGCCTGGGGCCCCTGCTGCCGGAGGAGTTGCCCTCGGGGCCAGCACCTGTCAGTGGGATTGGAACTGGGAAGGCCAAGGCAGCACTAGGTGGCTGGGCAGTACGTTGCAGGGGCAGCGTGTGCAGGGCAGGGAGATGGCCAGAGGGAGGCAGTGTGGTTAACAGGACAGCAAGTCCTCACTGCACCGGTCCTGCAAGAGGCGGTGGTTCTGGGCCGTGGGGGCCGAGGCAGTGGCCACACTGGGGGTGCTGGCCAGGGGAGGGGAGACAGGGCTCTCCCAGGCAGCTGCAGTGGGAACCCAACACAGCAGCTCTTCCTGGCTCACCATGCCAGGAGAGCCCACCAGTTGCCTTGGAAATGGCTCAGCTCCAGGACTGGCTCCAGGCAATGCAGTGGTGTTCGGGCGGCTCCCAGCATGGCTAAGGCATGTGCCATTCCCCATGGCCATGACCCCTCTGGGGCTGCTGTTGTGCCATAGCTCAGGGGTGCCCTGG